>NC_056685.1:139986295-140355045 GCF_018350215.1 Panthera leo
TCCGGCCGTCCCCTTCCTGCACCTCAGGGCCAGTCTGCAGGGGGCGGCGGGACACGTGGGGACCTCAGGGTCTTGCAAAGACCTTCTTGTCTCTCCTTGGTCTCTCATGTATTCCGGTGTCTTCCATAGAAAGTACTAGATGGTATCAGAAGCCACTACACCCTCTGCGCCTGGGAGCTCCGGGAAGCTTCTAGCCCACTCGTAGAGAACATTGTGTCCCCAAGGAGTGTTTGGTGACCTGGCTGCTGACCCCGGCCCGCATCTTCACGCGGGATCGGTGAGCGGCTGGATGGGTCTCTCAGACTTTCGCTTGTCCCTCCCTGTCCTCCCTTCCTCGCGGGGAGGGAGCGTCTCTCACTCCACGGCCGCAGGTGGGAGGCGGTGCCCCCGTGGCACTGGGCACACAGTCAGAGGCCCTCCCTGTGGGGCTCCGTAGGCACCTCGCCCAGAAACGACGGAGGGCAGAGGAACGGCACCGGCCGCCGATGGCTACTTTCCTTCCGTAAGCAGGAGGGTCTCACTAGGGCCAAATGAGGGAGGCCGCGTGAATCTCTGAACAGACTTTATGTTCTGAATCACTAAGGGGCAGCCAGCTTGCTCGCCTGCAGTTCAGGGGCGACCCAGCAGCCGTGGAAGGTCCCTTGCCTGGGCGCCTGGGTCCCCTGAGTACGGGAGCAGTACGCATCCCAGTGCTGATAGGGAACATGGCTCCGTGGTACCCGCCCTCTGCAGGCACCTGCCCGGTCACCCTCAGGACGACGTCTGGGCTCTGGCTCCTCCTGGAACCGAGCTTCACCCCCCTTGGGCCTCAGCAAGGCCACGGCAGGACCAGGGTTTGAACCAGGCGTTCCTAACACCGAGCGGCGCCTCCTCGTGGAGACGTCCGGAACGGGCTCGCACTTCAACAGGCGTCAGGACACGCTTTTCACTCAGGCTACGGTCACCCCCGGAGGGCCTGGCCCTCCCTCAGCCGAGGGCTTCCGCTTCGGCCTGTGGTTTTGGGGTCCTCGGAGCACACGGGCGTCCGCAGGTGCGGGCAGACCGCGCGTCCGGGATTACGGGGCCCTGTCCCCGCGGGCCCACCTGGCAACCCTCGTAATCCCCGGACACACGTGCTCAGCCTGCGTCAGGCCGAGCGGGCGAGGGGCAGGGCGGGCTGAGACCCTGGGCGCTGACGGGGCCCCACCCTGGGTAGTGGGGTGGGGGTGGCACCCACAGGAGCCCAGAGGGAAGACCACCCGTCACCACGTGGCAAGAACCACGTGGTCCCGCTTCTGCGTCTGGTGCCGTGACCTTGAGGCCTTGCTGACCTGAGAGGGAGCCCCGTCTGAGGGTCCGCAGATTTGTCTGCCGTGAGCACACCTTCCGCAGGCAGACGAATCAGGACAAACCCACCCTTCCGACCGGCCCCCCTCCCCCCTGCCTGCCCTGCTACCCCAGGGCCGGTGTCACTCAAGCAGGGGCAGCCCGTGTCCCGCAGCCAAGCCCCTGCCTCCTTGCCAAGGACCCTGCCTCGCTCTCTGCCGGGGACCAGTCTGCACTCCCCGTGCGCCCACCCTCGGGAACGGTGATGGTGGATTGTCTTGTCAACGCCCCCCACATCTTCACGCGCCCGCCTGGCAGGCCAGAGCAACAGTAAACCCACACGTGAGAAAAGACGTGCGGCCGGGTAGGGGCATCAGCTGGGGAAGGAGACCTTTACCCAGACCCCAGACCACCGGGGGGTGGGGGGGGAGCTGGTATCGGAGCCGACTCTGGAAAATTTCCTCTGGCTCACGTCAGGGACCCGACACCGGGGACAGCGGCCTCCGTTCAGGGACAACAGGGCTGGTGACGGGCAGGGGTGAGGGAGCGGGGGCTCGTGAGGGGGCAGGAGGGGTCAAGGCAGAGACACAGGCCGGTGTCTAGTCAGCCGCCCCTCCCCCCACCGCGGTCCCCCTGAAAGTCAGCTCGGGGCTCTGCACGCAGGCAGCGTGTGCCCTAGAGCCGTGAGGCCAGGCCAGAACCCGGGCTCGGCTGCGGGCCGGGGCCTTCCGGGCGCTGTGAGCCCCTGTGCCGAGCGCTGAGGGACAGCGAGCCTCGTCCCCGGTCTTTCACGAGTGCCCTGAGCACAGCACGCATTCGGGCGCCAAGCGGATCCACATGTAGATCGGAGCCCCTTCACTTGCTTGACCCGGGAAACTCCCACCGTGGGGAAGGCATCCCAGGGCAGCACCCCCCCAGGCCCCCGACCACCAGGCGCTTCCGCCTTCCCCTGGGGGGTCCGGGGCCAGGAACAGGGGCCAGTATGTGTCCCACCTGACAGCCGATCTCGTCGGGACCCTCACCCCGAGGAGCTGCAGCAACTCGCAACTCCCAAGGCCTGGACACGGGTGTGGGGCAGCGCGTCTTTGGAGGCGTGTCCCTCGAGGTGTCACTGGGGCATGTCCCTAAGTGTGTCTCCAGGGGGCATGTGGAGCGGGGGGGGGGGGGGGGGGGGGGGGGGGGGGGGGGGGGGAGGGGGGAGGAGGGGGCGTGTCGGGGGGGCATTTCTCCTAGGGCGTGTCTGGGGGGGCGTATCTCTGGGGGCGGGTCCACGGAGGGCGGGTCCCAGGGGCGGGTCCATGGAGGGCGTGTCTCCGGGGGCGGGTCCACGGAGGGCGTGTCCCGGGGGCGGGTCTCCGGTCACAGAGTCTCCCTGAGAAGGGAGCCTGAACCAAGGGCCCGCCTGCAGATGGGTCTCAGCGAGTCTTGGGCAAGGAGTCCTGGGCGGTGCTGGGGGCACGTCTGCCACATCCGCACAGGACAGACGGTGGACACGCTTTTAAGTGGGAAGCAGCGCAGACCAAAGTGAACGAGGTGGTGCCACGGAACGGGTGTGGCCCCTCGCGTGGAGTGAGCATGCAGCGTAAGCGCGGGGGGGCCCCACGCCGGGGCTCCTCGCCCAGGATGGGACCTCTGGATGCTCCGGGCTGAGAAGACTCTGCAGAGAATGGTCCCGTGGGGGGGGGGGGGGGGGTGGGGACACGGCGCAGGGGGCGTTCCCGTGGGGGACGTGACACCGTCTCAGCCACGTGGAAGGCCGCCCACGGGGCCCCTTCCCACCGCAGCTCTGTCCTCGTCCCGTCACAAGGTGTCAAAGGACGATAGTCGTGTGTAAACGCGGTAACCAGATTTGGGGAGTTTTCAGGGGAACAGGATGACCGAGAGACCTGGGGGTCCGTGGAGACTGGCAAAGTCATTCTGGAACAGTCGCGGGTTCGCAGGCAGACACAGGAAGCGACACACAGGTACTGAGCGTGCAGGCGGAGTGAGAGCCTGGCACACGCTCGGTGCAAAGCTGCTCGCGACGCAGAGCTAACGTCCACCAACAAGGAAGTAGCCAAGTGGGTTTAAACCACGGGAGGCACGTTCCAAGGGTTCCTAGGCTCATGCTTCAACCAGAGAGACAGGGAGAAGCGCGTTTGTCCCGCCGTAGAGACGGTGCAGGGGCATTTCCAGGGCACGAAGCCCCTTCCTGGGTGAGCGACTGTTGTCCCGTCAGATGTGTCCCTGTGTGCATGCACACGGTGGGTGTGTGCGTGTCTCTATGTCCACGTGGGTTGTGTGTGTGTGTGTCTGTGTCTCTGTGCGTGCATGTGCCACAGTGTCCTCTCCAAACCGACCTCTCAATAAACAATAGAATAAATACAGAAATAATTATTTTTGTTTTGCCTGTGGGTTAAGGTAACAGAGGTCAGAAGTGACTGTGTGAACGGCACACTCTCAGGGCCCCGGTGTCCCTATTTCACATCTGGGCTGAGTGTCTCCAGCAGGGTCGTTGGGGACAGAGGGTCACAGACGGCTGGGGACATGCTGCTGGAAATGGGCAGAGCCAGGGCACCTGGTCCTGAGTCGGGGCTCCGGCTTCAGGCCTGGGTCCATCACCCAGCATGGGCACTGCCCCCTCTGGAGAGCCCACCCCACATCTGGAGCGGCCGCCCCTCCCGGCCTCCACACGTGCATCCTCGTGGCGGGTTTCCCACTTTTTCCTTTAAAATCTGCCCTGAGAAGTGCGACCCCAGATGTCTGCAAAAGCCCGGAACCTGAAGGAGGGTGGAGGTCACCAGCAGGACAGCCGGCCTCAGGGGGGACGCGGGGGCAGCGGGACAAGACTGAGAAGCAGACGGAAGCCCGTCCGGGGCAGAAGTGCCCCAGGATCTGATGTGATATTGGCCGTTGGGAGACGTTTAAACAACCCCGTGCAGGACAAGCTGGAAAGACAGTGAGGCGAATCCACTGCAAGGCAAGGGAGTGAGGACAGTTTGGGGACAATCTTCACCGCAGGGTGACGCTCTGGCAGGCAGACCCACAGAAGAGAGGTGGGGGAGACGTGGCCCCGGCAGCACCAGGGGTCAGAGAGGGAGGCCTCGTGGGAGCATCTGAGGCAGCCAGAGGAGGGACGAGCCCCAGGCATCTGCCTTCTCCTCCCTAAGCTGGGGCACTGGGAACAGTCCGGACACTCAAAGCCACCTTCTCGCGAGGCTCTCGGACCACCCGACTCAGAGCGGCGGCCCCCGCACTCTCCCTTCTTCCTGGCTGGGGGGCCTCCTCCCGCATCCCAGCCAAAGCCAGGATGCTGTGCGTGCGTCGTGCATCCTTAGGTGCTGAGTGAACGGGAAGGGAGCGAACACACACCCCATCTTCTCTGCCAGGTGACTTGAGTCACCCCACACACGGGCAGGGACGGCGAGGCCGTTGTGCGGGGTCCCAGCGCAAGGCAGGGGTTTCAACACCCAGGTAGGGGTCCCAGCGCCCAGAGAGGAGCTGAGTCCATGGGAGACTGACAAGCAGGGGAGGAAGGTGCAGACTCACAAAGGAATGGGGGACCGAGACCAGCAGCCTGACAGTTGCCGCAGACGAGGGGCAGGACTGAGCCATTTTCACGGCAGAAATCAGCACTCAGGGGCCGCACTCAGGGGCAGGGGGCCGGGCAGGGTGGCTGTGACTTCAGTGGACGGCCATGACCCCCGGCGGGACGGAGGGCTCACAGTGAGGTCAGGACCGGCCAACCGACCCACCTGAGGCTCTAAAATCATTACGTATGTTCCTTTGATAAAAGAAAATATGTAACAAACAAAGATAAATGCAGCGCCCTAACAGTGCCCGCTGCGTGATCCCAGGGGAATGAAGCGCGACCTCAAACCCAGCCCTGCTGGGCCCAGCCTGTGCCCTGGGCCCCAGACAGCGACCTTGCCGGGACCTCCGGGTCCACGTCCACGTGCCCCATCCGGGGTGGCCACGGGTGCCCTACAAGTAAGGCCCGACTGAACCGTCTCCGCAGGTAACACAGGTGCACAGGGGACTCCAGGGGACGATGTCTCCATGGTGTCTTCTGAAGGGGCCGGGCCAGTCTGTGCGGGGACCTGAGAGCAAGGATGGGGTCCTGTGGGGCCAGAGCGCCTCCCCCCTTCATCCCTGTTTGAGTTACTTTCGTGGTTTCCACTTGATCATCTGGAAACCCCTGCATCCCAGCTGAGCCTTTCCCCTAAGATCTGGACTCGAGTGTCCACCTGCCAGCAGACACATCTGCCCCATCACCTGGCTGACACCCGCCTGTCCAGAGCCGTCTCTGGACCTTCCCCTCGGGACCACGCTTCCATCCGCCTGGGCCACCCCGTGAAGGCACGAGGGAACTCCTCCACCTCCTGGGTCCCAGGCAGGCCGACACCCACCCTCCCGCCTCCCGGTCGGTCTCCAAGCCGGCCCTCGATTCCCCTGCTCCCCCCCGACCAGGTCCCCCACCTCCGGACCCCCGGGGAGATTAAAGGCTTCCCCCCCCCACCCGCCGTGGACTGTCCTCAGCAAGCAGTGGTGACGAGTCGAGCGAGGACACCTGCCCAGGTTCCTCCCTGGGGGCCTCCGGGTGACCGGGGGTGGGGTCTCAGCCTCAGCTCCTCCCTGACGAGCAGGCGGCCGGGGTCGCCACGCGGCTGCCAAGTGCTTCTTAGTCCACAGCTTCTCTGTGCTCACCTGCTTCCCGCCAGCTCTGACTCTCCTTGCGCTCCGCACGGCGCGCTGAGAATTTTGATGCAATTTCCGTTGTTTCATTGATCGATTCTTTCCTGATTGATCTCCGGAACTTCAGGTTTCCTGTCCGCCCTTCGTCTGCTTCTTCTTCGAGGAATATATGAATTTTAAATAAATATGTGCATGCACAGGACAGCTGCCATTTGAAGAAAACCTATGTGCGTTCTCCTGCAAATATAGATTTTCTGGCTTCCGTATGAGATGAATAATGTCCCCTAAATGTATCTGCTTTGTAAATCCAGATTTTCATACATCATGTTTTCCTGGAGCAGAGCTGAGCGATAAGTAGATGTTCCCTATTCCTCCTTGAGATAAGTTCTAAGAAGGAAATACATCTTTTGAAGAACAATTGGTAACAACTTGGACAAGGCCTTCTATCGCTCATCCTGCCGTGGCCTCGACACGGGCTCGGAACAGAGGTTTTACGGAGACCACGGCGTCGTCGGCTGGCACGCGTGCAAGGCTCGGAACACGCTGGTTATCGCCGGTCGCTCTATTTTTCAAATCTGGGCCTCATCCGTGGTCCAGAGTATTTCGTCTGTGCTGCCCTGAGTCTTGCCAGGCAGGCCCGTCACCTCTTTAAACGGACACCCAGACGTCCACCACGTGTGGACGTGACCCTGGGCCCGTGGGCTCCGCCTGCCCGGGGAGGCATCGAGAGTATTACGGGGCCACACGGATTTCTGTTCCGGCAGCCATAGGAGAACTGCGCTCCCCCAGGTGCCCAGTGTCCAAGGTAAACCTCAGATGTGGGGAGCCTTCCTGCATCTGGGACTCAGTTTCCCTCCTTGTAAAACAGGGCTTTAATGAGACTCACCCAATGGCACTTAGAACCTTCACAATTCGGGGGACACGTCTAGCCACGCCGCCTCATGTCTGCCCTGATGCTCTGGGAACGGGAAGCGGCCGCTTGTGGCAAACGGATCGTGCGTGGACCTGCCTCGTGGAACACCAGTAGTGGCTGAGACACTGCTGGCTCCGCAGAAGGACCCGGGAGCCCTGGGCCCGGATCCTGCCTTTCCTGACCTTTTCTGTCATCTGTGAAGCCTGAGGTTCCTGTTGCTACAACCGCGGGAGCACAGAGAAGGGGCTTCCGGAGATGGGCCCAGGCCCGCGAGGAGGAAGGTTGCCGATCCAGAGGACCGCTCTCCAAGGAAGCAGACCGCGGGCCCCCGAAAGCCGCCACGCCGACGAGCCATCACCCCTGCTCCACAGGACCACCGCTGGGCTTCTGTACGTGGGGCGTGTGCGGACCCTCTCTGAGCCCACGCGCGGGCCCACGTGACCCCGGAGAGCAGACACGGGAAGAAGGCCTTCCTCAGGGAGGAACCCAGAGCAGACGCGCCCCAGGCCACTTCCCCGTGACAGATGGGCCCCCTGGAACAAAAGCCCGCGTCCTCCCGCTGCAGGGCCGGCGTGGTAATTAATAGCCTTCAGCTGAAGGAGCTTGATTGCTGTTTCTGGGTCTAAAAATGGATAAACAACCAGTATTGCCAGAAAGGTCCAAGCCGTATTCATCACCATTACAGAGCGTAATTCGCAGCGTGCGCGTTAATCAATCACTGCTCTCACTGGGGCTTTGGCCGGCTGGTCCCCGAGAGTGGACAGCCGTCACCGGCTCATGGGCCGCAGTCCGCACATGATGGATTGCGCTGCCGTGGCTCCAATCTGGACAGGATTGCTGGGGGCAGGGATGGCTTCCCACGGGCGTCCGTCCCCGATGCAAATGAGGAGGGGTTGCAGAGCAGAAGACTGGAGGGAAGCCGAGGCGGGAATCAGGCCCCGACTCGTGGGGCCACGTGGAGACATGCCTGCCCGGGTCCGGGGGCCCTCCTGGCCCGGATGTCAGCCCGATTCTGCCACGCACGCCGGTTTGGGGGCAGCCATGTACGTGCTCTTTTCTACGTATGTGTTTTCAAGTTCATTTATTTATTTTGAGACAGAGAGAGAGCAGGGGAGGAGCAGAGAGAGAGGGAGACAGAGAATCCCCAGCAGGCTCCAGGCTCAGCACAGAGCCCGACGTGGAGCTCGATCCCACGACCCCTGAGATCACGACCCGAGCCCAAATCAAGAGTCAGACGCTCCCCCGACTGAGCCCACCAGGCGCAGCCGCGGTGTCCGTGTTCCTGCGTAAAATGATTAGGTGTTGCACATACAAAGCAGCGTTTCTGCACGGCAGCACATTTACCGTCCGGCAAAGGACGGGGATTCATTCGGCGAGCGGCCCCGGTGGGGACGGTGGGCCGGGAACACGGAGTGAGCCTTCAGAACCGGAAGCGAATGCGGGAGCCTGAGGCAGGGACGGTGCGGCTCGTCCTGTGTCTTAAAGATGCTGGTCCGGGTCCCCACTCCGCACGCGGGAGGCGGTCACCCAGAGCTCATGGCACACGGTCCAGGTGCCAGAGTCCGTGCGGCGGCTCTGGGGAGAATGAGAACAGCGGCCAGCGGCCGAACCTGGCGGGAATGTGCTCCTTCGGCCCCACGGAGACTTTATGGGGCGGGGCCTGCCCCGACCCCCTTTTTCTGAACGAGGAAACAGGTGCCACGTGGTGCTCCTGCCCCAGGGCAGCCTGAGAGACGGCCAGCGTGACTCACTTGGGGCGACGCGGGGCCAGGGGGGCCCCGAGGTGTTCGGAGCACCGGCTGGAGGCACGGGATGTTGGAAGGGCTCCCTCTGGACCCTGAACCACGTCCCCGCAGCGAATCCAGACGCAGGCGGCTGATGACTCTATTAAGGCTGCCAAGGCCGCTGGAGGCCAGGCAGGCTCCCTCCCGGAGAGCTGCAGCGTGTGGACGGGCATCGCCTGCCGGCCACCAGCGCCCCCTTCCTGCCCCTCCGCCCCCCCTCCCTTGACTGTGGCCTGAATCGTCCGGCCTGGGGAGACCCCGCTCTCCAGGCGGCCAGGGGGCTCCTTCGTCGAATCGCTGACTCCACAACCGTCCCCGGCCGCAGACACTCCACAGTCTGCAGGTGAAACTGACCGCAGCACGTGTCTGTCCCCGGGGACGCGCGAACCGAACGCATACACACGCGCACACAGATGCACACGCGCTCTTGCCGGCTCCTTCCCCCTCTGCGCAGGTGAAGTCTCGGTGAAGAGCTGGCTTGCTGTCGCCTGGGCCCCCGACCAGGACGCGCGTCCCGAGAGGCAGGACTTACCGTTTGCTGTTTGGCCAGAGGAGGCTTCCCAGTGAGGAGGCCTGTCCAGCCGAGTCTGGATTTCAGAGAAGCAGCACCTTTCGCCAGTGCGAGCGCGTCCCAAATGCTGCAATTGCCACGTGGGGCACGTTCACACCGGACACGTATCCGTCGCGTGTCTGAAATCCCTAGTTCCCCGGCACTGCCATTTATGGTCGCTGAACCTGGCAGCCGCAGGCGAGAGGGCTGAGCAAGGTGTCTGCTGTGCGCACAGTAGGAGCTCGAGGGGCTTGTGCTCACGGCCCCAGACCTTACGCTGAGTGTCGTGTGGCCAGAGTCACTCCGGGCCCTTCGAAAGACAAGCCAGAGGCGCGTTTCCAGCCTCCGTAATCGGGTCTCTTTACTGACGTAAGTGGAGGGCGAGACACATGCGGTCACGGCAAACACAGCAAGATCCAGGGCCCTGCCCTCAGTTTCCCCAAACACCACAGCCTGCACGAGGACAGGACACAACCCCAGGAGGGCCCTATCGGCCTCCCGGAGCGGACGGTCACTTACGAGCTTGTCACCTGTGCGGTCACACCTTCTGGGCTCTGCTCTGGGGTCTGGGAGCTCCGAGCGGTGAAGGCAGAGAGACGTGCCCCGGATCCGGGGAGGCGAGAGCGGCCAAATCCAAATCCCAAACCCGAGAGGAGGCCGCAGGCAGCGCCCACGTGGGCCCCTCCCCCCGTGGCTGTTCTGGGGAGCCCAGCTGTGCGGACACGGCTCTCAGCCTCCCTCCCCGTGCCTGGGGTCAGGGTGGACCCCTGCGGAACTGAGCCAGCAGAGGGCTAAGAGACTGCAGGAGTGTGGGACAGCAGGACAGAGTGCAGGTGTGACCACCATCGAAGCGGAGGGCTGTGTGGCCCGGGTCAGAGGTGAACCGTTCTGGAGGGCGGCCAGCAGTGATGCCCGTCAGGGACAGTGACAGTCAGATCTGCCCGGCGGGTCCTTCAGAGGGACCCTGCCCCCCCACCTGCACGGCCAAGCCGGTGGGAACTGGGGTCACCCCGGACCCCCAGAGCCCGCACAGCTCCGCAGCGGGAAGAACCTTCCTTCTGTGCGGGGAGTCTGGGGCCAGGACGTGCAGGGGCCAGGCAGGGACAGAGGAGAAGTGGGGGGTGACGGGGGCTCGGGGGCTGCCGAGGGCATGGCAAGTGTGGGGGCTGAGTGCTGGTCCCTCGAACGCGTGACCACTGGAGCCTGTGCCCGTGGCCTCTTTGGGACAGAGGGTCTTTGAGGTGCCGTGGAGACAAGGACCTTGAGGTGATAAGGTCATGGATTTTTCCGCCCCGGATCTGAACACAAGTGTCCCTGCGAGAGGGGAGAAGACAGGGGACGCGGAGCAGAGAGCGGCCGGGGGAGGGTCTTCCCCTGGAGACGCTGCAGGGCGCCTGTCCCTGACCTCAGCCCAGCAGGTGTGACCGTCTACGGGGTCCCGGGCCCGGGTTGTGGTCATTGGCTAACGCAGCCGCAGGACGTGCACCACCCGGGACAGGGTTTGGGGACCTCGCGGGTCCTCAGGGGAGAGGATCTGAGAGAGACAAGAGCATCCTGGGGTCGCTGAGAAGGTACCGGTCCCTGCAAGCCCTCCCCAGATTTCACCGTGTGCCTCTCTCCCCGTAGCCCCCTCCCCCACTTGGACGTCAAGGCGAAGTCCCTGGGTGTCCATGGGGATGGTGACACCCCCCTCCCCGTCCCTGAGACCTTGGGGGAGGCGGTTGCCTCCGCATCACCCCCGAGGAGCGCCGGACCCTGAGAGCCTCCGTGGCGGGTGGGGGGCCTGACGCTTTCCCCAGAGAAGGTGCAGCTGAGGAGGAGAGGCCCGAGTCACACGCACGCTGAACCCCACGCGGGACTTCAGGAAATGGCCGCCCAGCTCTGTCCTCGGAACTTTCCGGGCCCCAGAGCTGCAGGCGTGGCCCCGTGTCGGGGGCCCGTGAGCAGAGGCCTGTGTGCTCGGCTCCGCGGCATCCAGGCCACCGGCTGGTACTCGCTGCCCCCCCGGACGGCTTCCAAGCGAAGGCGGGTCAGTGTGGAGCCGTCCACAAGGCCCAGGCTCGGACTTCACAGTTTGCGCTCTGTCCCCGCTCCCGCCTGGTGCCGTCCTCAAAGCCCCTGGCCGGGCGCCCACGTGGGCCACACTCCGTGTGTGCTCGCGGCTTCGTGGCCGAGTGATAGCGTCAGGTGGAGCCCAATCCACTCCCAAGGTGAACATTTTACTTTTTGTTGAAAATATCCGAACGCTTCATATTCTGTTTCCTGTAGCTTATGATATCGGGTGTCTTCAAAGAACCAAGTCAATAATAATTTAATGAGAGAGAGAAAGGAGGGGGGAGGGAGGAGAGGAGGAGGAGGGCGGAAAAGGATGAATGAGGGAGGGAGAGGAGGGAGGAAGGAGGGGGGAGGAGAAGGCGAAGGAAGGAGGGGAGGGGAGAAGGGAGGAGGGAGGAGGGAAGGGGAAGAGAGAAGTAGGGAGGAAGGAGGGAGGAGGGAGGAGGGGGAGGGAGGAAGGAAGGGGAAGAGAGAAGTAGGGAGGAAGGAGGGAGGAGGGAGGAGGGAAGGGGAAGAGAGAAGTAGGGAGGAAGGAGGGAGGAGGGAGGAGGGGGAGGGAGGAGGGAGGAGAGGAAGAGGAGGGAGGAAAAGGATGAATGAGGGAGGGAGAGGAGGGAGGAAGGAGGGGGGAGGAGAAGGCGAAGGAAGGAGGGGAGGGGAGAAGGGAGGAGGGAGGAGGGAAGGGGAAGAGAGAAGTAGGGAGGAAGGAGGGAGGAGGGAGGAGGGGGAGGGAGGAAGGAAGGGGAAGAGAGAAGTAGGGAGGAAGGAGGGAGGAGGGAGGAGGGAAGGGGAAGAGAGAAGTAGGGAGGAAGGAGGGAGGAGGGAGGAGGGGGAGGGAGGAGGGAGGAGAGGAAGAGGAGGGAGGAAAAGGATGAATGAGGGAGGGAGAGGAGGGAGGAGGGAGGGGGGAGGAGAAGGCGAAGGAGGGAGGGGAGGGGAGAAGGGAGGAGGGAGGAGGGAAGGGGAAGAGAGAAGTAGGGAGGAAGGAGGGAGGAGGGAGGAGGGAGGAGGGAGAGGGAGGGGGAGGGGGGCGGAGGGGGGAGGAGAACGGGCAGCATCCTGGGCTCCGCCTGGGGCGCAGGCGGGGACATCAGGTCCCTGCAGCGGGCTGTGTGAGTGGCCGCGCTGGTGGCCTCAGCCCAGCTCCATCCGTGCGTCCTGCTGGGATGGGTGTCCACGGCCGCGTGTGGAGGGGTCCTGCGGCCCGGCAGCAGGTCCGCGTTCCGCGTCTCGTGTGCCTCAGCCTCCCTCCCGCGCCGACCGACATCAATGAAACATTCGGGGGTTTGCGTCTGAGAAAGTGCGGGGCTCACCTCAGTCACCTCTGATTAAATTACCCAGCCGGCTGCTCGGCCACTCCCACAAACGAACACATTTGCAGCCTTTTTTCTTTCTGTTGCAGGTAATTTTCATGGCTGGTTTCACTTTGCAAGGATGACAGAAAATATTAATAAAACATTTGATGTCTAAGTTTGGGTGGAACGTTAATAAATTAGATGGGCATATTTCATTTGTGCTCACGTGACGGTGATTGGCTTAAAAGGGACCGTTTGAGGAGACGCTCCCGGTGGAAGTTTGGAGTCTTTGGATGTCGGGCTGGAAAGGGCAGAGGTGGGGTGCCTGCAGGGGAGGAGAGGGCGCAGGGGAGGCTCAGACAAGGGTCCCCGAGCCATGGGGCGGGGGGAGCGGGGTCCCCGCCTCCTGTTCCGTCCCCTGACTTTCCCGAAGCCCCTCGGGGCACACGTGGGGACTTGGTGCAGGCGATGTGAGCCGTGCCGACGGCCTCGTTCGGGCGAAGGGTCCCCCCGCCTTTCCGCAGCGGGCAGAGGCGGTTCCCGAACCTGCTGCCCCTTCACTGGCAGACTCTGAACTTGAAGAGTGACCTCAGTCCTGGCGTGCTCCACGGGGAGTAGAGAGGTGAGAAGTATTTATAAAAGCGGGTTTTTTTGGATGAGCTGCTGACCGACGGGAAGGGTTTGGAAAGGGAAGGGAAGGCAGAGCGAGCCCAGTGGGAAAGGGGTGTGGGGTGTGGGGCGAAGGGCTGGAGGTAAAACCCTGTCAGGGGCTCACCCAGCAGGAGGGGCCACCTGTCTTCAGGGGCGGACAGCTCAGGGTCCAGGGCATGGAGGCCACGGCCCGGGGTCCCGGGGCCTCGAGCGCAGCAGGGGCTTCCCGGGCTCCCCGGCCCTGGCTCCAGGGCTGCTGGCCCTGCCCCGAGGCCACCTGCGGGGTCAGGCTCTGCTTTGCGCTGGGCGGGGGCACCGCGGGGGTACAGGCCTGGGAACCGGGGCCGGTGCGTGCAGGCCTGGCCAGGCTGGGAGAAGCCGGCACGCGGCCTGGACGCTCTGTTCGTGAGGGAGCAGGGCCACGTCTGGGGGGTGGGGTGTCACATGAGACGCTGTGGGGCCGCTGAGATTGCGTGGTCCAAGGGCACGCCCTGAACACACACACACGCACCCACATAGGCACTCACACACACACGTGCACACAGACATGCACACACAGTGTGCACACGCACACACAAGCGTGCACAAAAGCAGAGGCACAGCCGCACTTCTGCAGATTTTTGCAACAGACGGCAACGGGCCAGTCCGGCCCGGGTGAGAACGTGAGTGGCGCCCTCTCGCGGCGTGTTCGCCACAGCTCGGGACGGCGTGCAGAGCCCTGACTCAGGGGGCCCCGGGCCGGGGTCAGGGCCCCACTGGCACCGCCCCAAGCGCTCTGCGCTCTCCGGCAAGGGGTCCCACGCCGCCCGTTCGTGCTGGTGATGTCGTGTCCCCTGCTGCTGTGACGGGTGGGGACGGTCTCACTTCCTTCCCCCCACAGCTCTGGGCTTGGGACCCACAGCCTGTCCCCGTCACCCTGTCCTGGAACGGGGCGCCCACACCACAGGCCCCTCCGGGCAGGCCGTGGTGTCCCGGCTGGCGCTCCGTACCCTAGATGACGACACCCTGACAGCAGGGCCACCACACGTAGGTCTTGCACGTGGATTGATTTTACGGAACAGGTTCACTCGTGTGAGAAGCGCCTGGCCGTCTATTGGGCATCAGTCACAGAACAGTTAACTCAATATTTAAATAACCAGCTTTTCACCGTGTGTGTTGCAATGTCACAATTACAAAGCACTTTTAATTGTTTGAAAAAGTCGCAGGCTGGTGAGTATTTCTTTGCAATTAAAAACGATACCCACACGTGAATTTTGCCGCGTGTAGATATTAACCCTTAAGACTGCACATTTGCACTTTCTGCCTCCGTGTTTGGGGACGTGGGTCCGAGGTGGCAACGGGGGTCCCTGGGGAAACCCACTTGACGGACCCATCTCCTTTCCCCGTGGGGACGCGGCCCCGCTCTCCCGTCCGGCAGCGACCGGTGCACCCAGGCAGCGCCCGTGGGACACGCCAGCACCTCCGCGGGGGAGGCCTGGGTCCGTCGGCACCAGGGAGCGGGGGGCCTGGGACGCAGTGTCGGTGACGGATGAAGCTTTGGGTGGCCCCACCCAGCAAAGCACTGTGGCCGGCTGAGGGGCTGTGGGTGTGTGTTTTGTGTGTGTGTGCAAGGGCGTGTGAGTGTGTGTGTGCACGTGAGTGTGTGTGCGTGCAAGGTGCGTGGGTGGGCATGTGTGTATACGTGCATTGTATGTATGTCTGTGTACATGTGTGCACGCGCGCGTGCGTGTGTGTGTGTCATGTGTGGGTGCGTGTTTCCTTCTCTCCCTGCCCCTCGTCCCGTCACACAGGATGTATTGACCTCGTGTCTCAGTGGGAGGACTGTCACTTGCCCGTCCTTGTGTTACTTGCAGATGCCTCGGTCGAGACGAGACATGGCTCCTCCTCTGCGGAAGGTTAGCATGTTTTGGGCTGTACGCAGGGGGGCTGTGTCCGTTGTCCTTACTGGAGCGAGTGTGATGTAAGTAAGGTACGTGGGAGCCTCACCGGCAGCAGTGGGCGGTGGGTTCTCGTTCCGTGTCAACGTGGCCGGGCCCAGGTACCCAGGCACCTCACCAAATGCTGTTTCGGGCGTCGCTGGGAAGGAACCGTGTGCATGTGGTTGACATCAGCTGACTCTGGGCAGAGGAGATGGCCCTCGCGGTGTGGGTGGGCCTCATCCAATCAGTTGAAGGCCTTAAGAGGAAAACCGGAGGTGGCCCTGAGAATCAGAAGTTCCTGCTCCAGACGTAGCGCCACCTCCTGCCTGAGTTCTCCCCACTGGCCAGCCCCGGGGACGTCCTCCCAGGCCCTCCTGATGCCCCAGTGTGATAACAGTTCTGCTACTATACGAGCAGCTCCTCAGGGAGTGACGGTGCCGGATGACCCGGGAACACCCACCCGGTGACGGGGGCAGGCCAGGGACAGGCGGGCGCGGGGAGTCTGGTCTCCCTGCTCCGTGCCCACATGTGGATGAGACAGATGGATGAGAGCTGGATGTGAGTCTCTTCACAACCTGGAGAGAAGCAGGAAGCAGGTGGGAGAGACGCAGACGTCACCAGCCCGGCTCCAGTGGGACATGGAACCCTAGCTTCTCCGCGGAACGGCCCAGCCCTCCGGACCACGCTGCCGATTCGTGGTTCGCAGAAACAGAATGTTCGGGGTCAGAGGGGACTCGAGCTCATCGGTCGGATAAATGATCTTCGATTCTGAAATAATGAAATCTGTATGGCGAATTTGTATAGTGAATGGTTTGAAAACAGCATTCAGGTTATTTGGTGCCCTTGGGTGAGTTTGTGAATGAATGAATGAATGAATGAATGAATGAATGAACAAATGAACGAACGAACGAACGCTTCCAGGACCTGTGTGCCATCACTGTGCTCGTTGTGCCCGACGTTACAGTCAGGGAAACTGAGGCTCAGAGGCATCGTTTGAGTCTCTCTGGAGTCACTGCCCCCACGGGATTTCCTGGGTGGTCACCCGGCGTGCGAGGTCCCACTGAGTGGTGCTGCCGTGCCCGTGAGCCCAGGGCCCGGGTCCCCGGTGAGGGAGTGGACGGGACATGTCCCATTGGACCCGGCAGGGGTGGCCACGAGCTCATTCCTGCACCGTCCTTCCAGCAGCCCCCCTGCAGGCGGCAGGAGGTGGGGGGTCCCCGAGGGGCCCCCCATGTCTGTTCCATGTTGTTCTGCGTCCCCCGGGCAGCCCCCGTGTCCCAGTGCCTCCCTCGCCTGCGCTGCGTGGGGACCAGTGAGTGACTTTCCTGCCCCAGCTCCCACGCCCGGTCACCCCAGCCCACCTGCCCCGAGCACAAAGTTTCCGGGCGAAGGGACGGGGGCGGTGGCGTGGAGTGCCCGGAGTCACAGCCAGGACGGGCGGAGGTGACACCAGCCGGCGGGCAGGCCAGCACCCGGCCCGGGGAACCGCACGGTCACATTCAGACAGCGCCCGTCTCCGAACCGAGGGCCTGAATGGACTTGTTTTGTTGATTATTTTTGTGTTTAATTCATGCATTACTTTGGTTTAATGGTTGCACGAAAGCTATAAGCCTACGGGATTTATACCTAATTAAGTAATATTATAATGAAAATCACCGAGGTCAACACCGGTATTCTGCAATAATTATTTTCCCCTACGAGGGAGTTCTGCCCGCGAGAAGCTCCAAGCCCCCGGCGCCCCGCGGAAGCCTGCGTTCTCCAGCGGCGGGGGACGGCACGTTCTGGGGCCGCCCCGCGGGGGGAAGGGGGCCGGGGTGCGCCCGGGGCTCGCGCGTGTTCCCCCTCCCGCGGCGGGGGGTCCCCGGCCGCCTGCCGGCTCCGGGCTTCCCCGGAGCCTCCGGAGCGGGAGCTGAGCCCCAGGACCCCCGAGGTTTGGGGGCATTAATTTAAAACAGCTGATTGCCAGTGAAAGGTCTCATCAAAGATTAAATAAGCATAATTTAACTGAGGGAATGATAATAGATTTAGTTAAGAAGAGAAAAAAAGGAAAATTGAATTAGAATGCATATTTGAGGAAAAATCGGAGTTTAATATAATTACACTTAGAGCTGAGACAGATTACAATTACCATGTTTCAGAGGTGGGATTTTTAACCGTGTTATGTAAAATCAAGTCTGGGTCTTTGCTCTGCAATAGGTCAGGGTCAGGGCTCGGAGCCCGAGGAGGGGACTCTGGCCCCCGGCCCCAGGAGGCAGGGGCACGTCACCTCCTCTGTGGCTTTCGGGGACCGGGAGACCGTGCCGGGCACGTGGTCCCCCACGGAGGAGGCGGACGGGGGCCCCTTGATGGGTCCGACCTCGGGGACCCCGCAGCCAGGCTGCAGGCAGAGCGGCCGGCTGACAAATGTCTTCACCAGATTAGATTATCCTCAGAGCTGATCCAATCACCTGGGCAGAAATGAATTATTACGGCAGGCAAAACCCCTCAATTCCGCCCCAAATCAGGTTTCCCAGATGGTGCTTTCGCTCCCTAGTCCCGAACTGCCCACCTTCACGGGAGGGAGCCCACGGGGGCCGCGTGTGAGGCAGGCGGGTGCGTCTTTCACCTGCACACGGGGTCCTCGCAGCCCCCCGGGGTCCCCGGCACGTGTGGGCACAGCGAGGACCCCCGCCAGGACCGGCTGTGCTGTGTCTGTGGACCGTGGACGCCCCCGTCCAGGACTCTGGGCTCCGTCATTGTTGTGGGTTCAGCTGTGTCCCCCAGACCTGCATGCGGGGGCCCTAAGCTCAGAAAAGGTGGAGATCAAGCCTTCCAAACTGTAACTGAGGTCAGATGAGGGCCCTCCTCTGGTGCTGCTGGTGTCCTTTGAAGAAGAGGGGACAAGGACACAAACACAGGCACACGGGGAAGACACACGGCGGCCATCGAGCCCACAGAAAGACGCTGCGTCTGCGGTCATTGGGGTGTGCCCGGAAAACCCCGAGAGGAAAGCGTAAGGCGCCGACCTGAAGGGCGAAAACAAAAACGACCAAGCGGGCCGGGTGTCGGCAAGAGCAGGGAACGACGGGAACTCTGGCCGCGGCTGGCGGGAAGGAAATGGCACAGGCTCTTCGCAAAGCGGCCTGGGGTTTCCCGTGAGGTCACACGCACCTGACCGGACGGTCCGGCCGCTCCACGCCAGGCGTCCACGCAGGAGCAGCGGGAGGGACTTGGTCAGGCATGTTCACCGTGACTTCGTTCGAATTTGGAAAAACGTGCAAGGTCCCCAGTGTCTGCGCGCAGCGTGGGGGACAGGAAGAGGCGGGTATCCGTGGCGGCATCCGTGTCAGCGGCCGAGGCGGGAGCTACTGTTGGTGGCTGCTGGGGCCACGGGAGCCCGTGCGGTCTGGGAAGGCCACCGAGCCCTCGTTCAGGGTGACGGGGACGTGGGTGTAAACGCTTGGCAGAAGTCCCCAAACCGATCTCTTGAGTGGGTGCACTGGATTGCGCGCCCGTGTGTGAGCCCCGTGGCCTTCCCACAGCCCCCAGCCCTGCGCCGGGCCCCCAGGAGACACTCGGGAGCCCACAGGACACGCGTGGGGTCCGGCCCGCCCCTGGGGCCCCCGTGGTGCCAGCGGGCGGGCGCGGCCGTGGGGCTGCCTCTGCACAGATGCGCTCGCTCACCCACACCCCACACCCGGTCCCCAGTCCACGGGGCCAAGAGCGGGTGACACGGACTCCCAAGCCCTCTGAGCCCTCAGCTCCCTGCACCGCGGTTACGCGCCCAAAGGCAGGGCCGGCGAGGGCAGGGGCGCACGCCTGGGGCTCGCACCGGCTCTCACAGCTGACCGGGCACCACGGCTTTGTCCTTTCTCGTGGACTCAGGTGCCACGCCTTCTCTCACCACCCCCGTCACCGACGCTCTCGTTGTGCACACGGGCTGGGTTCTTGCTGGAGCCCCGGGCTCGTGCTCCGCGTCGCCATAATCACCACACGTCCGCGGAGGATCCCTCGTCACGTCGGGCCTCACGGAAAAGCCGGTCGCCCCCTGGGACGTCCTCCCCCTTGTAGGGACACCTCTTGCGCTTGGCCGATCCCCGGCCTCCACGTGCCCTGAGGAATGTCACTCCGGGCCACCGCTCGGCGCTCGGGGCCCTGAGCTTCCTGGCTGGCAGGGAGCTGCTCGCTTCCGCAGCCCTGCTGGGCACCGCTGACCCGTTTCCCAGACCCGGACGGGGAGGGGGGGGGGCGCTGGCCCAGTGTCGGTCACCAGCGAGCCGCTCTGCTGGAGTCTGTCTGCCCCCAAGTCCCTCCCACCCCCAGCAGCCTGGGGGGAAGTGGGCGCAGCCCTGGCCAGGTGACCTTGGGGACACTGCTTCCTGCCCGCGTCCTCAACGCCTCCTCTCGCACGGGACAGGCGCAGCCCCTCGCGGTGGGCGTGTGACGGGGGGAGAGGACACGTGTCCCGAGGCACGCCCACACCCCGCACGCAGGGCAGGTGATGCTGTCACTGCTCAGACTGCGCCCAGCAGCCTCCGCGAGGGCGGACTGTCCCTAAGGGGGACTCGCGCTCAGCCTCAGGGATTGTGGTGAAAAGTTTAAAGTCAAGGCCCAACAATTAGGCGTTTCCCCGACGTCTGGTGAAAACGGGAGACGGGAACGGCCTAACGACCAGTCCCCTGCCCACTCTGCTCCAGGGACAGTCCCCGAGCCAAGCCACGGCGCGACCGGGCTCTGTGTGGCCCTGAGGAGGGGGCTTGGGTTCCCCGCCCGCCCTCGGAGCTATTGGAACAAGCCAAGCATGTCCTCCCGCACTGGGCCACTGGGACCCCCACCCTCCTGCCCCTGCAGGGCCTGCCTCCCAACCCTGGCTGTCCTCTCTGTTCCCGAGTGCAGCCCGTGTGGCCCCGTGGCTTGCGTGGTTTCCTCCTCTTCCCCTGGGGCCGTGAGCACGTGGGACTAACAACCCGCCGTCTAGAGCATCTGCTCTGTGTCCGGGGTCTGTGCCGGGGTCAGGCATTCAGCCGCCCCCACGCGCCGGGGAGGCCATCCCTGCCTCTCCAGAGGGGCAGAGAGGAGGCCTTCAGCACAGAGTCCTGACTCCACGGGGCTCGGGGCCATGGCGCTCCACTGGCTGGCCTCCTCCCCCAACACCGGGGGCGACAGGTTCACCCCTGGAAGTTGCCGGGAGGCAGGGTCGGCTCGCCACCCTTGTGCGGGGGCCTGCGGGGACGCAGCGGGCACCGCCGGGCGCGAAAGAATTTTCCCAGGACGTGAGGAAGCTGTTCCCAAATGCCCGCGTGGCTCTGCCTCTGCCGGGTGAGTGTCGGATGCCCAGGGCCTGTGCGCCCGCGACAGTGACTCAGCTCTGGCCACCGGCCTCGTTCGGCCAATTAGCACAGGACCTCAAGCGCACAGTGAGATCCCGCCTCCCGAGAGCTCCAGGCGGCTCCAGGCCCCTGCGTCAGGGACCCGTGAACCTTCGGGGGATGTTCCAAGGCAACCTCCTGCTGCTGATTCCGTCCTGAGACTCGCCGGCTTGTTCAGCAGTCGGCTCAAAGGAATCACCAAGGCTAGCGAGACGCTCATCATGTCTGAGGAAACCGTTCCCGCCCCGACGGAAGGGTGCATTCCACACCCCGGTCACGGGGACGGCACGAGGACGTGGCACCCACAGTGTGTGGGACTCACACGGAAACTGTTACCGAAACCCTAACTTGTCTGCTCGCCGCTCAGAAGCTGATACTCGGACAAGTGTGGGTCGGAAAGGAAAGTGTTTATTCAGGAGGCCGGGGACCTGGGGAGACGGCTGGTGTCCGTAGACCATCTGCACGGTCCCGGGTGGAGCAGGGGTCAGAGGGGAGACACAGGGAGGCGCCGGGGACGATCCCTCGCGCGGCCTCGGGCAGACCACTGGCATCAGGGACCTTCCAGGGTCGTCGGTGTGACCCTCCTGAAACGCCAGGTCCCTCCTCCCCAGGGTCAGTGTCCTGTTGAAATCTCAGAGAAACTGGAATCAGTCAGGCTCTAAGCTGAGTCCCACGTTAAGCGGTTAGAGATTTGGAGGCTTCGGGGTGCTTGGGCACGACCGTAAAGTCGGTCCCGTCCCCCCGACAGAGCAAGGAGGGGCAGGAGGGGACAAACCCCTTCCCGGGACGCCGGGCGGAGCCAGTGTGGCTCTGGACACCAGACAGGGCTGCACCCGACCCAGGGACTGCTCCGTGGGTCCCGCACACAGCTAGGCGCTGACTGGCTCCCTCCGCGTCTGTCCGCCCCGTCCAGCAGCCGGGCAGAGACTGTCCACGCCTCCCCCGCCGTCTCTCCGTGCGGCTCCACTGGGGACAGAGACCCCGGCACTGCCTTCCCTGCTGCACAGACTCCGACCCCCACCCTGCCCTCCTCGCGCTCCCTCCCGCTCCCCAGGCTTCGCCGGTTCTCAGCAGATGTGCTCGTCCTCTCTCCGTGTGGCTGCGACTTCCCAGGACCCTCTGGGGACAGCCTGCCCTTCCCAGGGGGACAGCAAACAATGCCCTGCAAAGCGACACATCCAGAGCCCGAGAGTTCAGCCACCTCCTTTTCTGACTCCCAGCCCCGGATCCTCTTGCCCTGAGTCCCCCCAGGGCCAGGCCCTGGGCCACTGGAGCCCACGGCAGACCCCAGAGCCAGGAGCCCCCAACACTGTTCAAACCATCCGATCCTGAACTTGATCAGCCTTCCCCGCTCGCCTTCCTGCAGAGAAAACAGCACGGCGTGGGCCGCTCTCCCCTCGCCCCGCCTGCCCGTGGCCGGCCCTGCAGTGGACCCGCGAGGCTGGGTGGCCCTCCCCTGGGGAACGGTGAGAGCCAGAGTCTCCTTTCCTGGCCACTGTCCATGTCCTCCACTCCCAGAACAAACCCTGAAGCGGCAGGAGCTCCTGAGGCCCCAGAAGACGAATCCGGGTGTGTCAATCCATTGGCTGCTCAGTTTAGGGTCACGCCCCCCGAGGACCCAGGAAGCCCACCCCCTGCCCGCCCCCTTCCCACCTCATCTCTGTCTCCCCCCTCCTGCACCATGCTTAGCTTCCCCACCCCCACCCCCGCCCCCACCAGGACCTGGGCACCTGCTCTCTTGCCGGTAAGCTCTTCCCCGGGACGCTTCAGGGCTGGCGTCCTCACCCCCAGGATCTGAGGCGTGGCCGATGTACATCATCAGAAAGCCTTCCCGAACCTGTAAGAAAGAAGCACAGGATTCTGGAGGATTCTGGAAGATTCTGGAGGATTCTGGAGGATTCTGGAGGAGCCACCTGTGCCTTTTCCCTCAGGACTTACGTGTATAGCTATTAACATGTCAAGGTGCTGATAATGGGGTGCCTGGTCGTGGGACTTCCTGGCGAGGGGCACCCGTGGGAGTCCCGGCGGGCAGCCGCGGGGGGGGGCACACGGCAGCCTCCTGCGGGCCTGGGGAGCCCCCACCTGCGTGCTCGCCTGTGCGCCCTCCTCCCACCTGAGGTTCTGGCCACCCCTCCACAAGGTGGGAACGCGATCTTCCTCCCCGAGGCCCACCAGCCAGCTGCAGGGCCTCCCTCGTCCTTGCGGCTTTCCCGCGTAGCTCGGTCGAGGCGCCTCTCTAAGCAGACGCTGCTCCGGGGGTTCCTGCCTCCCGGTCTGTGCCCCAGCACGGCCATGGGGGGCTCTGCGGTGCCGAGCGCTGAGCCTCACTTACGGCCTCCCCGGGGGCCGGAAGGTCAGCTCGGCCTCTGCCCGTTTAGGTGACCGCACCCCTCCCCGGAGCCACTGATCACGTGGAAACCCACCTTGCGAACAACCGGGCTGAGATTGCGCCTTGTTTCTGCCTGGGGTCTGGGCTCAGGGGGACGTCCTGTCTCTGTCCTCCTGGGTGTGGGCAGGGGCCGGGTTCACCCGAGGGCTGGCTCACCTGCGGGCCTAGAGGCAGGTGCCGGGCGTGGCTGGACCTCAGGAGAGCAGTGGCTGCGGGGCATCCTCACTCGCGACCCGGGTCCTAAGCCAGTCAGAGCGAGCCGCGAGCCGCGAGCGTGTCCGACAGGCGCCGTATCGCCTTTTGTCCCCTGGCCTCAGAAATCACTCAGTATCGTCTCTGCAGTTTCCTGCTCATCTCTGCCCCAGAGTTCGAGGGGGAGGGGAGGGGACACATCTTCCTGACGGGCAAAGGCAAGGTTTGGGCGGCCTGCGTCAGTATCAATATCGCCAAGGAGATTTTAGGAGCACGCAGCTTGGTGCCATAAGACCCCCCAGAATTCTCTATTACCCATTAGCTGCAAACACAGTGAATTCAATGCTTTCTTTTCAAGGCTTCTAGCTTGTAAATTTATTTCCTTGTCTTCTGTTTTGAAAGACTGAACACAAGCCCTTCATTTCTGCATGAGCAAAGTGACCAGGCCAGCTTTGCTCACTCTCAGTCTCCCGAAGGGAGACAACGGGGGCGGGGGAGGGGACCCGTTGGAGCACAAGGAGGAGCCGGGGTCTGGGTGCCCAGCGCAGGGACGGAACCCTGCCGATCGGGGCCGTGACGGAGCCACGCGGCTCCCAGAGCCAACAGGCTGGGAAAAGCAGGTGCCGTCACAGTGAAACAGAACCGGACGTGGGGCGGGATACGAGCTGGGTTCTGGGTGAGGCTGACAAATAAAGGTGGGAAGGTCGTCGGCCCTGGGGGACCCGCGCCTCTCCCTAAAAGCACCGTTTGCATCATGAAGCAGTTTGAAGACCCAGAAAGGGCACCAAGATCAAACAGACACTCACACTTGGCCATTTTTGCCTCCGACCTCTCTTTTTAGAGAAGAAAGCGTGACAGACGGCAACCCACTCGTATCGCCTCAGTGACTGACTCTCTACGGCAAGATACAGCTGTTCGCTGAATTCCAGACTCACCTTCTTTAAAAGGGTCCTGTCCGCCTCACTTGTGTCACATGGACCTGGGCATAAGATCGTCAAGTTCCACAGGAAACGAGGTCGGGATTGGGTTTCAATGTTATAGCCTTACGATGCTGAGATTTCTGATCTGCAAACATTTCTCTCTCCATCTGTCCGGGTCTTCTCCTACGCCCGCCATAAATTGTGCTATTGTTTCCATAGATATCGTGTATATGTTTTGTTAGTGTGTTTCCTGCGCCTGGGTACTTTATGGATATCGCAAGTACTGTTGGTGATACGAGCATGATACGCCACGCAGGAGAGACAGAGGCGGCATTTCATACGACCCTTGGGCTCGTGTTGCAAAGCAAGCACCGTATGACATTTAACTTACGTTTTGTCTTAAAGACCTTATTCTGCTTTGTATCTTTATATTCAAGAGTAGTTTAGGTGTGAGATAATTATGATCCTGAGAAGGTTGGAAAATGGTGAAGAAAATTGCTCAGAAACGAGGAGGCAGCTTCTGAAGAACGCATCCCCTGCGGTGTTCCTGCCATCCACTCTCTTACTTCGGTGAGGATATTACAAATGTGTCTTTTCTTCTGTGATAATTTCTAATTTGTTACAAACGGCACGGAGGAATTGGTGTGATTTTGTGCACAGAAACTTATCCGGCCCCTTTTTTGGATCCACTTTTCGGTTCCGGTAATTTTCTGTAAATTCTCCAGAATTTTCTGTTATTTGTTATCTGCAAACATGGTGACCCAATGCTTCCTTTTCAAGTCTTATAACTTGTATATAACTTTTCTTGTCTTACTGCTTTGGCCAGGGTCTCCATCTCTCCAGTGCAGCCAGCGGCCTTATGTTGCTCTTAACATCGATGGAGATGCTTCTGGAGTTTTGTCTTTAAATACGATATTTATAATATTTTCTGAGATGCCAAGTTTGCTAAGAGTTATCATGGGTGACTATTGAATTTTGTCACATGCATTACTTGCATATACTAGAGGGAGCTAATGATTTTTCCGTTCTGATCTGAACAGATTATCTGATTTGAGCCAAACATATTTATTTAATTGGTCTAAAGTCACTTACAGTCTTCTCTTTGAGTTTTAAATATCTCTCTATGTTTTTAAAGTTTACTTATTTATTTTGAGAGAGAGAGAGAGAGAGAGAGAGAGAATAAGCAGGGAGGGGCAGAAAGAGAAGGAGAGAGAATACCAAGCAGGCTCCGGGCTGTCAGCACAGAGCGCAACACAGAGCTCAATCCCACTTCTGTGAGATCGTGACCTGAGCCAAAATCAAGAGTCAGACACTTAAATGCCTGAGCCACCCAGGTGCCCCTAAATATCTCTATTTTTAAGTTATATTCACTTTTTCCAATGTAGGGTATTTCTTCTTTTCTTATTGGTCGTATTAACAATTTTTTTTTCTTTTTCCTTAAGTTAAAAACATTGCATTTGTTGAAACTGATTTTTTTTCGTTGTAAGGTATTGATTTATGCTCTTGTCCTTAATATTTCCTTTTATTTCCTTTAGATTTATTTTAATTCTACTATATCCCAGAGTTGGGCATTTATCTATTTTCACTAATGGAGCCACGGAAGGCTGTAAATCCCCCTCAAAGTTTTGTTTCGGCTTCAGGCCGCATGCTTTCGCAAGGTGGACCCTCGCTGCCTCTCTGTCGGCCACGCTGCTTCCCATCACCCTTGCATTTACGTAGAAACAAATTTTTAAGTTTCCAAAACTATGTTTTTCTATGCTCGTACTGTGTTTGTTGTCCAGCAACCACAGAAAAATTTTGTCCATGCAAATATTAGGGTTTCACTCGTGTCGATTACGGTGTTAATTTGCAAATGTCTGATACATACTGGAAAAGAGTATTGAATATGTGTTTATAGCATGTGTATAATTATATTGCTTTGGGTACGGGATCGGTCCCCCATACCTCTGTTTTCTTCAGTGTGTCGACTTTGTTCTCCAAACCTGTAGAAGCACAAATATCTTTTGTTTGTTTAGCTGAAACGAGGAGTGCGTGTAAAGCTCCCCTTTTAAGATAGTGGGTATAACCATTTCTTATCATCCTTTTTAGGTTTTTGCATATTTGTATATATATTTTGAAGGTTTTACTAAGTGAATATGAGTTTATAACAGTTCCTTCTCCTCGTTTTATAAACCACTCACCATTACCTGAGTATACCTCTCATCTGTAAATGTATCTTAAATTTGGATTTGTCTGAGACTAACATCGCTCCTCTACGAGGCATTTCTTTTCAATCCCTTTATTTGTAAACTTTTTTTATTTGTTTTATTTTCACCTCCTGTAACGTTTTCAAAACATTCCATCATAGAGCGTCTGAATCTTCAAATCACATATAATTTGATTACATGCATGGGGGTTACGGATATAGATGTACTTACTTGCGCCATATTAAAAAAAGAATTTTTTTACACTCTTCTTTATATTTCCTTGGTTTGTTTCTCTACCTCTGGGTAGAAAGGGCTGTTTTGTTTTCTTTCCCTTCTCTCCCCTTTCTTTCCTTCTGCACCAGGACCCCGTCTGAGCCCCAGATTCAGACCCAGGTCTCATGTTGGGAGAACCCAACCACTGTCCCTGGGCGAGGGGGCACAGAGCCAGCACAGATAAAGCCGGGGCGGGTATCACGCCTGAGCCAGGTGGTGTTTGGAAGGCAGGGGGAGCCCAGCCCCACACCTGCACTCCCCAGAGCACCACCAGGAGGGAAAAACGTGGTAAAATCTCATCTCTCCAGAACCGTAAGAAATCTGGGAAATCCCTGGGGGAGTCAACGTTCTCATGCGGGGGTCAGCGGGCTTTTCCTATAACGGGCCGGGTAGTAACTATTTTCTGCCCTGTGGTCCAAGAGGTCTCTGTGGCCACTTCTCAACTCCGCCATTGTGGCTCAAAGCGGCTTCAGCCACCGTGTGAGCGACCGTGTGTGGCCCCGAGCCCAGGAAGCTCTTGGCAAAGTAGGCAGCGGCCGCCAGGCCTGAGGGCCGTGCTTCCCGGGGACTGTTCTAGCACAGGCAGAGGTCATAGGCCGCTTCTGCACACACACTGTGCGTGTATGAGGGAAGAGTGCCCTGGGTATCTCCTGGCAACATCTGGAACGTCTTCGAAACAGACACTTTTGTTCAGTTACTTATGGATACAGTCAAGCGGAAGTAAGAGCGTGAGAACCACAAGGCAGATCTTTCTGCTTAGGATTTATTTGCATTTATTTACATACTTTGTATTTCAATGGGTCCGCTGAAAATGCTTTCAGGAGGATCCTGAGGGCAATTCGTAATGCTTGGGTCCATCAGGATCCCACTTAAGGTTATGGGAACCAACATTTTGTAATTAAATTTTTGTATCGAGGTAGTTGCACATCGATATATACTTAGAAGCAACAGCGCAGAGAACCCATGCAACGTTGTCGCAGTTTGTCACAATGGTAACATCTTGCAAAACCGTAAGGACGTCAATACAGGTGCAGGTCACCGTCTTATTCGGAGTCCCCCACACTGACTTGTCCTCTGCGCCCCTGCGTACGCGGAGTTCTCTGCCAGCGCTTTGTCTTTGAGCCGAGAAGAGGTTGGAAGGATGTCCGGCGACCCAGGATTCCGGACAGGCTCCGGACAAAGTCCGGTTGCAGCAGAAGGGCTCCCAGCCGACAGCACATCGCTGTTATCTGCATGGATATTGCGGGGACACAATTATAAAAAAAACAACAACAAAAAACGAACTCACTTAACCTGGGCTAATGACAGCGCGAGAATTGCTCCGACCCTGGATTAATGGAAGTCAAACGGGGGTTAGCTTGACGGTAATTATGCTGAGGTTAAAAGCTTTCCACACAAGCCTTTCAATAACTGACTTTTTCAAAGACCTCGGGGGCCTGAACAAACTCCCGATATTTATTCAGGCTGAAAGTCTGACTCCGCTCAGACTGCTAAATTAATGAGCCCGGAGACCTCTTCCTTCCCCGACTAGGCTCTGTCTTTCATTTATCCCGCAGAGACACATCAACAGTCCAGAATACCATCCATTATTTGGGATTATTAATTCATCAGTTACTCGGTTGAAAAATCTGATGAGTCAATACGGCGAGTGGTTGGGACAGGGTAGGACCCCAGTGACAACCCACCTCGTTGCTTAGAAATAATATTCAGGGAACACGGATCAACAAAAGACCTTTTTATTAAAATATCAAGGATCAGCGTCTCCTTATGAAGCTCGGAGGTCCTAACTGAACTCCCCCGAGGGGAGACGTGGGGGTCCCGGGGCAGAACCTGGTGTTGTTCTGTGTAACCTTCCCCTGGCGGGGGTCTCAGGGGCCCTCTGGTGGGGACGGCGGCGGCCGTCTCTGTCGGCCATCCCACAGGTGCAGAGGCCCGAGATCCCGGCCTCCCCCGCTACTGCACCCCCCCACCCCTTGCACTGGGAAGGGGTGAGGACTGTCGAGGGGGAACAGAAGCAAAGACACCCCCAGCACGTGCAAAGGACGAGGTGGGCATGTGGCCCCAAGACCTCCCCCAGAGTCTTACTTACTAGTTTAGAGAAAGCGCAATGAATATTAACAAATCAGGAAGAAAGCAAATGAGTATTAACACTAACAACGGCAAGGGTAAGGACACACTGGCCCCCTGCTGTGAGCAGCCTCTTGGTCCTTTTTTTAACCCTGAAGTGAGCTGGGCATCTGCACGGCGACACTTAACATGTGCTAAACGGCACTGAACAACATCCCTAATATTCGCATGGCTCCTGGCACACATCCCGTGACCGAGCGCCCGGTCTGTCGGTGGCCAGCCCCGACCTGCGCCCTCTGGGTCCCTGTGGCCTGCATCCACTCGTGTCCAGGAGCAGCAACCTGTGTTGGATGGCCTGTATGTCCAGCAGGGACCTTGTATGTCCAGCAGGGACCTTGGGAGGGATGGCCTCTTAGGAGTTCTGGGCACCCTGACCTTCCTTTGTGAGCCGCTGAGAAGTGAGGAGTCAGGGGTGGGGGGGGGGGTTGCTCATTAATCCCCCCCTCCTGCCCATCAGGGCCTCCCAGGGGCTGGACTCACCTGACTTTGGGAGGAAGCCCAGGCTCCCCCACTTTGTTTACCAGAGGCCTGAAGGATCCAGGGCCGGAGTGCTGAACTGGGTCACAAATGTGGCCTGAGGTCATTGTCAGGAAAATCCCTCTGTCCCCTGTTACTTCTCTGCCCCACGGGTGACCACACACACACGGCACTTCTGACACAGCTGTGTGTGGACGGGCTCCCTCCACCAGCCGGGTCTCCGGCACCAGCTCAGCTCTGACAGCGTCCAGCCGGAGACCGAGTCAGACCCGGCAGGTTAGAGGCCCAGGCCCGCGGGGCTGCCCCCCAGCTCAGACCCCACCGCAAGCCTCTGACCGACCGCTGACCGCTGTAACTCGGGGCTCTGATGACCTGTCCCCTGTCCTCCGGGTCAGTAACCTGCTGGAGCAGCTCACGGGACTCAGGGAAAGTTCCCTTACAGGGTCCCGGCCTCTTACAAAGGAAACAGATCAGGATCAGCAAGGTGGACGGATGCAGAGGGTGGGGCCTGGGTGCGGGCGGGACCCGGGGTGTGGGCGGGGGTTTGGACGTGGGCGGGGCCTGGTTGTGGGGGTGGGCGGAGCCTTGTGTGGGCGGGGCCTGAAGTGAAGGCAGGACGGGGTGCGGGCGGGGGTATGGAAGTGGGCGGAGCCTTGTGTGGGCGGGGCCTGGTGCAGCGGGGAGCGAGGCCTATGTGTGGGCGGGGCCTGGAGTGAAGGCAGGACGTGGGATGTGGGTGGGGTTTGGACGTGGACGGGGCCTGTGTGTAGGCGGGGCCTGGGTGCAGGGAGGGCGGAGCCTGGTGTGGGCGGGTCCTGGAGTGAAGGCAGGACCTGGGGTATGGGCAGGTTTTGGATGTTGGTGGGGCCTGATTGAGGGGTGGGCGGAGCCTTGTGTAGGCGGGGCCTGGGTGCAGGGGGGCGAGGTCTATGTGTGGGCGGGGCCTGGAGTGAAGGCAGGACCTGGGGTGTGGGCAGGTTTTGGATGTTGGCGGGGCCTGATTGAGGGGTGGGTGGAGCCTTGTGTAGGCAGGGCCTGGATGCAGGGGGCGGGGCCTGGAGTGAAGGCAGGACGGGGTGCAGGTGGGGTTTTGGTCGTGGGCGGGGCCTGGGTGCAAGGCGGGACCTGGGTTCGGGGAGGGCGGGGCCTATGTGTGGGCGGGGCCAGCTGGCAGACCCCAGGGTTCCAGCCTGGTTCTGACCAGGTCTGCCAGGGGCCTCGGCCTGAGGAAGGTGCGTGGGCACAGGGTGGGGGGTGGGTGGGCACACAGCTGGCTTCCCTGCGGTTCCCGAGAGTCCTCAGCCCCCCGGGAGCTCCCCGCCTGGTCCTGGGCCGTCTTCAAGCAGGTGAAGGGCTCGGAAGGGATTCAGGAGGCCAGGCCTGCCGGTGGTGCATGAGGTCACCTTCGGGAGGAAGAGCTAAGGCACCGGGCACGGACGCCCAACACGAAGCCAGGCTGTCCGAGCACAGGGGCTTAGAAGCAGGGCTGGGCTCAAGGGGGTTGCTTTTGTTCTTTTGTTTCATTTCTGGCCAGGGTCTTAGACCGTGAACGCAGTGGCTTCTAACAACTACCTGGTGCCGGTCCAAGGAGGACAGCAGGGGGTCCTGGGCACCGCACGGTGGGGGGGACAATGAGGAAATGAACAGACAGATCAGGACGAGGAAGGACTCCCGAGACCCTGAGGGGCTCCTTCCAGCTCCCTGCTGGACGGGATGAGGGAGGAGAACCCACATGTTCTGTTGATCCTCTGGATGCCGAGGCCACGGGCGGACACAGAGACACGTGCCTCCGCATGGGCTCAGGGTCACTGGCCGCAGTCGCCACGGTGGTGGCCGATGTCCCCGAAATGCAGTACTGGCACCAAGAGACCAGCAGCGGCTGGCCAGATGGTGCAGAGAAACCCCTGGCTCAGCTGACGGCCACTGGGCCTTTCCTGGCACCGGTCGCGGTACAGGCAGAGGGGCCTGGGAGCCGCAAGCTCTGGCCGTGGGCTGGCCCTGACTGGGGGGCCACTAGGGGGTGAGGGGGCCCAGGAGGCAGGACCGCAGGCAGGAGGGCCAGCAGGAGACCAGCGTGCAGAGATCGGGCCCAGAGCTTGGCGAGAGAAGGTTCCGGGAGAGCAAACCTCCTCCCTCCTGGAGACTAGCCCTGTCCTTGCCTGGGACCCCGGCTGGGTGCCCCTCCACCCACGCCTCAGGATAAAACCCAGGGCTTTACGGGCTCTCCAGTCCCTCTGACTTCCTGTCCTTCTCTGCGGGGCTTTCCCCACACCTGTTGGGACCCTGCTGTGTGTCACCAGAGGCCACCTGGCTATTCTCTTGCTCCCCTGTTCCCTGCTTGACTTCTGACCCCATGGCAGGTACCTCTGCTGGACATGGTCACATGGCATCCCCCCCACATTGGAGTCCTGCTCCAGCCGCAGGCCGGGACCCCTACCAGGACAGAGCGGGTGCTCAGGAGACGAGCCTTGGTGGTGCCGGCATGGAGGTCGCCTTCACAAGCACACGCGGCCTCCTGACTTTTGGGCGTCCCACCGCTCCTGGACACCGGCCTCTCCTCCCACTGACCGCAGGTGGCTCCGTGGCCTCCCTTCTCCCCCAGGCACCTGATCTTCCGGCCGGGCCCCTGTCTTTCCGGACAGCCCACCCCGGCCCTGCCTCTGCTTTTCCCTGCTCCCTCCCTGCGTGTGTCTGAGGACTTGGTCCCCCAGGATCAGGATCGTCAGGCACAGACCAGCCCCCTCCGACCTCCAGTCGGAGCCCCCAGTCCCTGGCTTAGCTCCCACTCAGGCTGGAAAGTGAGGGAGGCAGAGACAGGACGCCCCAAAGGAGGTGGGGTCCGGGCCAGAGAGCTGGACTGGGGTGGGAGGGTCCCAAAGACCCACGTGGGCCGTGACAAGTAGGCGAGGAGCCAGCCAGGCGAGCTCATGGGGCCAAAACTCGCACTTCAGGCTTGCGCCTCGGCCCCCCGCAGGGAGAGTCGCAGCAGAGCCCTGCGCTCTGCCAAAGTGGGTGATGGAAGCGAAGCCTGTCTCTGCCAGCGTTTCCCAGCCGCTTGGAAACACCTTGGCACAAATGCTCTGCCTCCACACGCTCCCAAACTGCGCGTTTCCTGCCCGTAAAGATACGGGAGCCCTCATTGCGAACATGTCCGTGATGAAATGAGGGACTTCTGTCCAACGGGGGCCACTGTGGACAAGTTTGGAAGGCGGGTGACAAGCCTGGAGAATGATCTGCAAAATCTAGATGAAGGAGCAAGGGACCGTGAGAGGGAGAGAAACGCCACCTCCGGAGGAGGGGAGGCTCGTGGGGACCGTGACTCAAGCACCCCTACTCGTGGGCTGTGGGAGGAGCGGGGCGCCTGCTGGGTCCCCGGGAGCCCAGTGGGTGTCGTGACGCTGTGTGGGGTGAGGGAGAGGTGGCCGGGGCGTCCCTGCCCTCCCCTGAGTCGTGGAGGGAAGCTGAGGGCCCGGCAGGGTGGGGCGTACTCCCGGGGCCGCAGAGTGGCCTCCGAGGGTCCTGACTACGCAGAGCGTCCCTGCAGATCTCAAGGACAGTGTTGCCAGGTAAGGCGGTCAGAAGAGGCTTAAAGAAAGACTACTGTTGTAACTGAAAATACACGTGTGAACGCACCACAGCGTATTCTAACCAAAACCCCTAAAGGATTTGAAAGAGGTGTGTTAAGATAGGAGCGTGGTAGTCCGGGGCAGGGTGAGTCGGTCAGGAGAGAGGCCCGAGCACAGCCCTGACCAGCGTGCCCCCACACTGGGAGAGCAACGGCACACACACACCTGCAGTGAAAATTATAAATGGGTTGGTTCCCTTTGGGCAGGGCTGATAAAATTTAATTAACCAATAAAACCAGTAACAATAAAAAACATGACATACAGAAAACGTTTCAAGAACGTACCGTTGTGGTAAAGTGACCCTTTAGTCAATAAAACCGGTTCCACTCGTCCAGTGCAATGTGCCAGGTGCTCCTCCCTGTAACCCTGTACCAGTGTGCAGGGCGGATTTCATTTCCAACCCAAGATGAGGCCGCCACAGGCCACAGAGGGAAGGACTCGACCAGGATTACTGGTGTTCCCGTAGGGGCACTTGACTTTCCAAGCCACCAAAGCCCCCAAAGAAATGACAGTAAGGAATGCATCCTTTCACATAAGTGAAATAGGTAGACAGAGCAGGAGCTTCAGGATTGGTTTGACCCAGCAGCTCAATATTTTCATAAGACCTGGTTTCTTCCCCCATCAGTAGTTCCGAGGACATGACATGTCTTCACCCAAACCCAGAGAGAGGGGGCTCGAGAGAGAAGCGATGGGCTGCAGTGCATCGAGGTCCTTGGGTCAGGTGTTTGACCCCCAAAACAAATCACAGTGTGGAGGGATGATGAGATCACGTGGCTAGGCCAACCAGAGTTCTGGGACACGGCCTGGCAGGTGCAGCCAGGAGGGGCCGAGTCAGAAGGTCCACGGTGGGGGACTGGAGCCCGGGTCTGCACTTACCCACCGCTGGAGGTGTTGGGAGCAACTTCCTGCGGGTCTCCGAACCCTTAGCGGGCAAGCTCGCGCCTCATTTCTCTTCCTGTGTCTTTGTGGGCAGAGCATGGGCTCCACGCACCCCCACAAGGCAGACGCCCCGCAGGTGATGCTGGGGACCGAACCAGGAGAAGCCAGGGTCAGCCAGCGTCTGGCGGGCAGTTGGGATGCGTCGGGCGTGTGCAGAGGGCCCGGGCGCGGGTTGACCCTAGACGGGGAATGACGAAAAGACCACTTGCGTCCGGGCATTCTTGCGGTCACCGAGACTGGATGAAACCACAGGCGCCCGGGTCCTCTGTAAAGCCCCAGTGGACAGGCTCAGTGCTCTGGAGCCTGGTGCCGACAGCCAGTCCCGGAGAGGCCGTGCCCGCGCCTGCTCCGGGACCGCCTGTCTGGCAAGGAACCAAAGTGAATTTTAAAGCTAACAGGCCAAAGTCGCAATTTTCAGCACAGTTGACGTCCCCTAATTCCACTCTCGTTCACAGGTGTCACTGTGGGGAAGCCGACTGCCCTTTGAGAGGTTGGGAAGGACAGTCGCCTCGTGTCCTCGCCCGGTCCTGCCTGACGGGCGAGGAAACGGGTAATTAAAATCCCCGCGGAGCTGGAGGCGCGAAGGCCGGGCTCAGCGGCGGAGAAACGTGGTCCGTCGGCCCCTCCTGGGCAACTTGCGTGTCCCTGGTCCGGGCCCCTCTTCAAGACGCTGAACACGTTTGTGACGCAGAGTGTTATTTTGTTTCAGGCACTGGCGTCTTCAGAGAGAAGAAAACGCTCCGCAGGTGCACAGAGTGGAGGCTTGCAGGTCAAGGCAAAGTGACGTTCAAGTGTCTTCTCCCAGCGAGGAGGCTTGTTTGCACCGCGGCCGCCCACCAGCCTCTCTGAGCTGTGGGAACGCGGGAGCTGACGACCTCCACATCCCCGCCCCCAAGGACCTGAAATTCTGGGGGAAAGACACGGAAAATAAATCAAACAAACGTTTGATAAAAGCTATACGGAGCGTCTGACAGCACAAAGTGCTCTCGGGAGAACAAAGCACGAGTGAAGTTCCCTCTTCGGTGGGATGATTGAAAGGGCGCGTTGGCCCTGAGACTGGAGACGGGAGGAGGGGGCTCCCAGGAGCAGGTGCAGGGAGGGGGTGCCGGGACACTGAGAGGCTACAGGGGTGGGGAGGGAGAGGGGAGGGGGAGGTGGGAGGGAGTGAGGGGAGGAGAAGAGGAGGGAGGGGGAGGTGGGATTGAGGGAAGGAGTGGGGGAGGGAGGAGAGAGGGAGAGGTAAGGAGGATGGAGGGAGGGGAGGAGGGGGAAGAGAGGGGAGGAGGGAGGGGAGGAGGGAAGGGAGGAGGGAGGGGAGGAGGGAGGGGAGGAGGGAAGTGATGAGGGGGAAGAGAGGGGAGGGGGGAGGGGAGGAGGGAAGGGAGGAGGGAAAAGAGAGGGGAGGAGGGAAGGGAGGAGGGGGAAGAGAGGAGAGGAGGGAGGGGAGGAGGGGGAAGGGAGGGGAGGAGGGAGGGGAGGAGGGAAGGGAGGAGGGGAAAGAGGGGAGGAGGGAGGGGAGGAGGGAAAGGAGGAGGGGGGAAGAGAGGGGAGGAAGGAAGGGAGGAGGGAGAGGAGGAGGGAAGGGAGGAGGGAAGGGAGGAGGGGAAAGAGGGGAGGAGGGAAAGGAGGAGGGGGAAGAGAGGGGAGGAGGGAGGGGAGGAGGGAGAAGAGGGGAGGAGGGAGCGGAGGAGGGGGAAGAGAGGGGAGGAGGGAGGGGAGGAGGGGGGTCAGTGTCAGGAGCTCCTGGGGCAAAGCTGGGTTTCCACTCTGAGTGATGCTGGGGCACAGCCAGCGGAGCTCAGGGAGGGGGTGGGGGGAGGGGAGGAAGCTCTGGCGACCGTCCAGGAGAGAGCAGCGCTGCGGCGGAGGGGACGGCGACGGCGGTTGTGTCCGGGGTGCAGGTTCTGCGCAGCCCTGCAGCCGTGCTGAGCCCTGGGCAGCGCCGGAAGCGAGGTGAGGGGCTCAAGCGCGTTGCCGGGAGGGGTGAACCTGCCACGGGCAGAGCCGGTTTGAGAGACGCCAGGGCTGCGCCTCCCACGGAACATCCAAGTGGAGGACGTGTTTCCAAGGCGGGCCATTCAGGCAGGACGTTCCTGGGTCTGGGGAGCCTGCAGAACGTTCCAGAAGAAGTGCAGGGACCGGGGCTGAAAGGGGCAGGTCCACGGGGGTGTTCCCTCGACCCTGTGGACACTGCGTCTAACTGAGCAGGTGCCGAGGTCAGGGGCCACGGGAGGAGGGCATTCCATGCAGAGAGGAAGGGACAGAATGACAGGAGGGGGGGGAAGGGAGGGTTCCACACGGGAGTCCTGGCATCGCGGCCACGGAGGATGACGTCTCTGGTGGTCCTGCTAGTGTGGCCGGGCCCGGCCGAGGTCAGACGGCACAGGGCGGTGGCCGGGAGGGTCTGGCCGTCCCTCTTCCAAGCCGGAAACAGGCAGGGGCTGCGGGTGGTGGCGGAGCCTGGAAGCACCAAGGGGGGTGTTGACGAATCACCCCCTCGCCGCCCCACTCACCTCTGGAAACACCTGGGGAGTTAATTATGCCTCAGCGCGCAGGGGGACACTGCCCGGTCCTGGGGGGCCCCAGGTGACTGAGGTGACGCCCCTTCTCCAAGGCGACAGAGAGGGGCTCCTGGGGGCCCTTGTGCTGCCGTCCGCAGCCAAACCGGCTTCCACGTGGCTAAACCACCCCACAAGACCCACCCCTTGGGGCCACGGGAGGGTCAGAAGAGCCCACTTCACAGGGTCCCCGCCCCGCGCTCGGCCGTGGCGGTCCTGTGCGAGGCTCCTGCCCCCCACCCCTCGCCTGCCCCGCGCTGCGCTGGCTGGGGCTCCCGGGGTGTCCTCGGCCCCAGCCTCCTGCCAGGTGAGCCTGCCAGTGGAGACGTCACCACAGCCGCGGGGCCGCCCAGCGCACGGCCCACAGCGTGCGGCCCGGGTGTCTGCGGCCCTGGCCTCCGGCCTTCCCTGCCAGGCACCCACAGCCCGGCGCTCAGGCCCCCAGGAAGCTCTGGGCTGCTCCTTCGTCCTTCAGGGCTCTTCTCCGTGGCAGCGTCTGTGGACAAGAGGATGCACCGTCCTGCGCCCCAAGGACACCGGGTTGAGGGATCCAGGGACGGAGGCCGCAAAGCGTCCGTCCACCTCCACGTCTCCTCGCCTTCCCACGTGGATCTCGCGCTTCGGACGTGCGTGGGGAATTTGTTCTTGGCCCCTTCACCCCGTCCCTGCCCAGGTGGACTGGGGTCCCCGGGGGCTGGAGCCCTTTCTCTCTTTCTTTCCTCCCTCTCTCTTTTTCACGCCTTCTCGGTTTGCTGACTTGCTTTGTATTAAAAAACTGGGTGAGCGTCTCGCCACGGCCCGAACGTATCTGATTTCATCGAGACAGGCGAGGCGGCCCCCGTGATGTCTTCGTGGGCTCCACGCAGCGATCGCAGGAGCATGTCTTCCAACCGGTGAGATCCACGAGTACCCACGATGTCATTTTCGTGGTCACCGTGTCCCTCAGCCTCACCACCGTCATCGTCACCGTCGGCAGCATCCCCTCGTCCTGTGCTTACCCCCTGAACGTGCGTGAACCAGACTTCCACAGACGTGAATGATTGTTTCCCCATCTGCCTTGACTGTCGAGTTAATCACTGCTGTCCCCAGATTAAGTGTGGTTCTGTCCCGGGTGCTAACTACCTGTCTTTTGCCGCGACCAGTCTGCCGGTTCAGGGTAAGAAGTCAGTCACCCCGTAAGCCCCCGAGACAGGCCATTCTGCATAACCGACTCTCGGTTCCAGCCAGACGGCTCTGCTTTAATTTCACGAGTGCAGAGTGAATGTGGCACCGTCGTTTCCAAGTCATAAACTCCCTGGAAAGGCCAGGCGGAGATCTGTTAATATGCCAGGCAAGGGATGGAACATTCTCCATCGATTGAAGCCTTCGGGAGTGAGCCAGCCTCACAGAGCTCAAACGCCTCATTAGTGGCAGGACGGTTTTGTGCAGTTACGCCCCAAGCAGCGAGCGACAGCTCCTCTCCGGTCTGGAAAGTGCTTCACGGTGAGGCTTATCCCGCTCCTGGGAAAGAGCGAACTTCCCCGAGGACTGAGGTCCTGGAGGCGGCCGCGTCTGAATGACCGAGGGAGGTGGCCAGGCAGGGGCCTTTGTCGACGGTCACGTGTCGGCTCCGCTGGGGGCATCGACGCCCCCTGTGTCTCTTTCTGTGGAGCCGGTGCCGCGCCTGCAGGCGTGGACCCTGGTGACATCCGTTCGCTCGTGTGCGCCGGCGGGCGGTGGCCGCGGGGTCCCCACACGGGGCTGCGATGGCCGTGCCTGTGCTGTGTTTTCCGAACTATCATCTTGAAGGAGCTGGGGGCCGACGTCCACGTCCAGCCCTTCTTGGGCCCCTTGCTCGTCCAGAACACGAGAAGGGCGAGTAAGTACCATTTCCTGCAACTCTGCTCGTCACACACCCTCGTCACACGCCGCGTATGACGTGTCTCCCAGGGAACTGTCGCCGGCTGGTGTTTTTCCTACAGTGACCTTCAATGGACTCACTTTTAAATGACCCTGAAATTCAGCAACAACAGCCCGGAAATCACGTTTGGTGTCCTGAGTTTGCATAAAGCACATTAAAATCGCGTGAACATACATGTTAAAACAGATAGGGACCTTCTGCGTCGTCTGCACTGGCCTCATGAGCCCACACGGTCCCTGCGCTCAGGGCCAGCCCTCGTCCTCAGGGCCACAGACGGGGGTTCTCCCTGCTCTGCTGAGGGGACTCCCACGAGGACGGAGCCCGTGCAGCGGCCCGTGCTGGGACAAGGGGACTCAGTGCCCTCACGTCCGCCCCTGGGAACTCGCCCTGGCCTCCCGGGTCCCTGGACGGGTGCTCAGAGCGGCAGTTGTAGATGAAGCCTCCGGGCCTCAGGACCCGTCCCGCCCGCCGAAGGAGTGAGTCTAAGGGATGCTTTCTGAGGAGGCCTCGTCAGAGGCCCCGCAAGGCTGGCTGACCCCGCGCGGGGGCCGGGGGCAGAGGGCGGGGCTGGGGTGCGCCCCTGCCCCAGTGCCCAACACCCACGGTGGGGAGGACCGTCTCCTCTCATCTTACGAGCCCGAGAGAAGTTATGTCTGCCTCCCCAAGACCCACGGATCGGAGTGTCGCGGGCGGCCTGGGCATGGCCTCCTCGGAGCTCCCCCACCAGCCTCGGGTGTGAGTCCGGGGGCGCTGAAGCCTGGGACCCCCTGCGTCCCCCCAGCCTCCCACCACCCACAACCGATGCCCAAAGTGCCCACCCCTGTCCCGGCATCCATCGGGGCTGTGCCCCCGGGGTGACAGGAGCCCCCGGGGTGACAGGTGCCCAAGTGACAGGAGCCCACACAGGACAACGAGGACGGGTAATTATGTGTCCTCACGGGCACTTTGACCTCCTAATCAATTCCTCTGGGCTCCCCAGACGGCCCTCTGCTTTTCATAATACAATTTAATTTTTATGTACAGATTTTCCTGAAGGGCATAAATGCATTTTCACTTTATGCCCCAGTAATTCAGTTTTAAACCAAGCATAAAAACCCAATAAACAGCAAAGAGCTAACTGCATATGCTAGGCCCGTGACCTTTCACTGTTATTTTTGAATAAATAAGAAAGCGGGTAAAAGTCATATATGAAGTCGACTGAAGATTTTCCATTGTCTGTTAGAAAATCAGCCGGAATTGACAATAATTTGATAGTTCATGCTTGAGAGAGCTCCCCAATTGGGAATGTGAGGCCCGGAGATTGGCTCTCGGGGCAATCACCGGGAGACTGGGTGGCGGGCGGCCTCTCCTGACCTTGAAGCCGCCCCCCACGCCGAGACGCCGTGATAGACGCGGACGGCGTGCCCGGACTCCCCGACTTGATAAGCGAAGGCGCCAATGAAGAATCACGGAGACACCGCGCCAGCGGGTTTCTCAACCGGCTTCTCAGAGGCCGCCTACGGAGCCGCGCTCGGTGCAGGAGGCGGGTCTGCGGGAACAAAGGCCGGCTCTGCAGGGATCCGAGCAAACCCGAGGCTCGCACGGCCCTGTCCCTGTCGCAAGTCCTGCGCTGGGATTTCCTTCATCCGCTGCGCAGACGACCAACGCCGTCCAGCTGGGCCAGACTCAGGGAGAGCGGCCCGGTCCCCGCCCGGTCCCCGCCCGGTCCCCGCCCCGGCCTTTCGCCCCGGCGGGTGGCAGCGAGACCAAAGGGGGCACGGGGCCCTCCCGGCCGCAGGGACACACCCCTGCTCCTCATTTCCATCTTCCCAGACTCTAGGCTCTAGAAGCTTCCACGACTCTGGTCATTCTTTCCTTTAGTTGTTGGTGAGTGAGGCTCCCTGGGGGCCCCGGGGGGGTCCCGGGACCGGCCCATGTGGATCGGGCCCCTTCTGTAGAACGCCCAGTGTCTGCCCGCCCTCGCTCTGGGGCCCCGTCAGCCCCACACACCCTGGGGAGGGGCTGGGCACACTTAGCCACCACGCAGACCAGCCGAGACCAGAGATGCGGACAGGCAGACGGACAGACACTGGACTCTGTCACGGGGAGACTACAGGGCCGGGGGTGACGCTGCATGGAGCCGGATGGAGAGTCCGGCTGGCGGGGCGGAAAGGAGGAAGGTGGGGGCCGGCAGAGCCGACCTCGGTCCCCGGGCCGCGGGACCAGGGTGGGATGAGGCGAACGCGGTGCTCGCTCCCAGGGCCCCTGCAGCCGTGGGACAGTCCTTCTCAGGTTTGCACGAGGGCGTCTGTCCTGCCCCCAGGCCTGCTCTGCTGTCCCCTGAGGCCCCGTGGCCCCCGCTGCCACAGCTGGTGCCACACGGTCACCTGATCCGGCTTAGGAGCCCGCTGTCCGCCTGCAAAGCGTGTGCACGTGTGTTTGTGTGTGCCGTGCGTGCGAATGTGTGTATACACCTGTCCACAGGAGGAGCGTGTGTGTGCCATGCGTATACGTGTGTAAGCGTGTGTACAGCCCTCCTTCCTGGGGCCTCATCCCCCGAGCCCCCACCTATCCCGAGAAGCCCGATGCTCCAGGACAGACCCCCAGGCAGAGTGAGGGCCGGAGGGTGGGGACCCAGGCTTGCTCCCACGGGTGGTTTCTACACCGCTGTCTGGTGGCTGAGTCCCCGGGAGCTGAGGGGGTGACAGCCGCGGGGCCCCCACTGGCCCAGAGGAGCAGACAAGTCTGTTCTTGATTGTTCAGGCCGTGGCGGCTTCATTCACTCAGCAGGTGCGTCAGACGGGAAGGACTGAGGTGAGGCAGGTCGAGGCACCCGTCTGAGCCCCCAGAGCGAATCCTCTGGTGGGTCACAGAGCGGAGGGCTGGTGCCTGCGATGCTCCGTGGCTTACACAGCTGCAGGGAGCCACCGAGGCTCACCGAGGCCCACGGGGCGGCCCACAGGGTGGCCCATGGGGACGCCCATGGGGTGGAGGCTCCCAGGACAAGGTGCTGTCAGTCACCACGGTGATGGGGGTCCGGGAATGGAGAGACCTGCCCGTAGGCTGTCCAGCTGCCCGTGGCTCCCGCGGCTCCGTATTTGGAAGCAAATTTTAGGATGAACTTCTTCAACTTCCACCCGAAGATGTTACCGGAATTTTGACGGGGCCTGAGATCAAACCACGCGTGAATTCAGGGGAGAGTTTGCGTTTCCATAACGCGAGGCTCTCCAGTCCGTGAGGGTGATGAACGTCTCCATTGATTCAAGTCGTGATTTCCTTCAATAGTTCCTTGTGTAACGTCTTGTACTTTTCGGTATAAAAGTATCGCGTATTTTTGTGAGATTTGTTCCTCTGCAAAACACGTTGAGCATGTTTTGGTGTTATTGCAAATGATAGTTCTCTTAGTTTTACTTCCTACTTGTTTGTGGCCAACATAATAAAGAATATAATTGATTTTTGTGTACTGAGCGGAGTTCAAGTGACATTGGTAAATTCACTGAGTGGTTCTCACAGTTTGTGAACTTTTCAAGATTCTTCAGCTGTGAAGTCATGTGAGGAATGGAGCTGGCCCGCGTCCTTTCCGGTCTCCACACTTACGATTTCTTTTCCCTGTTTATGTATTTTTCACATTGGGTCTCGGCACCCGGTTGAGAGGAGACCCGATCACCTGTACGCACTCCTTCCTCCAGGGCCGCTCCCGCCACTCGGTGATACGTGGCCCCATCTCCCCAAACCAGAAAAGCTGGGCTCTCGTCCCCACACATGTAACTCCTCTGCGATGGTAGGACACGCAAGGTGCAAGCACGGTCACAGAGTCACCGAGGCTGACGTGTCCGACCTCTGCTCCCTCCTCTCTCTCTCTCTCTCTACTATTTCAGAATCAGAATTCAGAAATGTGTCCTGACAAGTTTATTTAAAGTCAGACTTTTCTGATCCACGTGTCGATGGATTGGCCTGACAGGTTGGAGAACGATGACAGGCCTTGCCAACCGTGAGATTTTCCAGAAGGGTGATGCGTGGTAAAAGGGCTCTGAGGGAACACATACACAAACTACGACATCATAATTCACATTCTAGCGGCCGTTAAACATACGTTACCAACTTGGATTTCAACTTGAAACCTTGTGAGACGCGTCGTGAATTTTCCAGGTGATTTTGGGGGAGTGGGGAACAGTTAAAGAAGAGCCATTTAAAGATCTAAAGATGAGCCACCCGTACGCGGTGTCCCCAGGAAGCACACAGGAAGCTTACGGGAGGGATCAGAGTCGGCGGGAATGGCGCAAAGGGGACGGGCAGGTAGCGGACGGCACCCACTCGACCCGTGGGACCTGCTCGTTATCACCGTCACAGCCAGTGGTTAAAGCAGCCACATAACGTGGAGCCGAAGGACAAAGTCCGGAGGAGGCTATGACATCTCCACGACGTAAAGCAGTTGAGTACAACATGACTCTTAAATAGAGGCTCACGCTCGAGTACAAAACGCCGAGTGGGGGTGCGAGCCAACCTCTCGGTTCTTGCTCACGCATCAGAACTAGCTTCTTAGTAAGAACCAGAAGCGAATACAAGTAACTGTGGGCCGGCTGCGGGCGGGGGACACAGAAGTGTCTGTTAGGTCTCTCTGGGTCCTCGTGCGTGGGGTTGGAATACGACGTGATTTCTCCGAAACCCCCAGCGAAAGGCGGGCTCCGTCTGCCTCCCTGCCCGGCCCTTAGCGCAGGGAGCCCAGCATCAGGGCTCTCCCGTGTTCCTGATCTACACTGCAAAGTGAGGCAGCGAATACCACTACCTGCGTGTTCACGCTGCAAAGTGAGATAAAACGTGCTGCCTTTGGGGGGACTTTCTCAAGAGTTCATTAAACGATATTCACTAATGCAAACACTGGGTCAGGCCGTGGGGAAACACAGGGACACAGGATGACGGGGCCTCACCTGCCAGCCTCTGCCCTTCAAACCGGCTCCCCACCTCCCTCCGTGGGGCTTTCAATGCCGTCTTCCTCCCAGCGACTTCAACCCCCCCTGGGTGTGCAGGGACCTGAGCGGCCTGTCCTGTCCCTTTGCACACACACACATCCACACTGTTGGGGAAATGTTAGGACACAAACCCAAACTCTTGGCTAAACCCAGAAAACTTCTGCAAACGGGAGAAGACGCAGAAAACAGGTGTATTACTGAGTGAGCCCTGAGGAAGAAGGAGGCTCGTGTCTGCTAACAAATCACCAAGAGGGAAAGGAGTGTCGATGGCAGGTGGCCAGGCGGATACAGATGTCCTCCAGGGGAACGTCGCTGCCTGTGTGCATGCGGGCTGGGCGTGCCACCTCTGTCACAGGGCAGACGGCCGTGACCGCGGCACCGGGAGACCCCCCCACCATGTTTAGCACAGTGGGTGGTTTTGCAGAGTGAGCAAGACGCCCCCTCAAAGGTAGGCGCCGACCCTCAGGGTGGGGAGCGGAGACGGGGCACGGTGTCCTGTGGTGTCTACACCCAAAACGGCGGTGGGAGGTCCCTGGGGAGACATCGCCCAGCCAGAGCCTGGTGAGGGGCTCACTGAGCCGTCGTGAACGCTCACGACAAGGAGAAAAGAGCCCTTTGTTTTCATCTGCATGTGCCCTTACAACACACATACACACGCGCACACCCCGCTCGGCGGCCCCTTCCACACGTCCGGGGAACCAGGACGCGTGCTGTCTTTCAGAAGTGGTGAGCTGGAGGAGGCCAGCTGTGCAAGGCCACCAGGCCATCGTGCACACGGACCCCCGCCCCCCGGGGCCCCCTCTGGCCTCCGGCCTCTTGTGAGGCGTCACGGCCAACAGGCTGGCTGCCCTTTCCCTCCACATCCCAGAGGAGGCCCCGGACTTTGCCTTCCCTTCGGAGCACAGACCACGCACAGGGTAACGACTAACGTGTGCGTTTCGAGAACTAATTAGAATAAAAGACTGGTGTTCAGCCGCAGCCAGGAACGGGTGGCGGACCACCCCCCTCCTATGGGCCCCCAGGGGTCAGAAGGAGCTTCTCACGTACAAAGATGAAATCCATCCCGAACTTTGCACTAATGCCCCCTCACTTTCCAGACAAGATCTCTCCACCCACACAGCTCATGTCCGTCAGTGACGTATTATTCAGATTTGCCTTGTTTCGAACACGATGATAGGCCGACGCAGAGGGTATTATATGACGTGTCATCTTTCCCCTCAAATCCCACATTTTTGATAATCACCAGTGTCTGTACGTGTAGCTGGGATTCACGAAGTTCAGCACCGAGCTGTGTGTCTACACCTGTGGATGACACTGTCCTGTTTGCGCTCTCCTCGTAGCGCAGTCGTCTTGTTTTGGGATCAGTGCTTTTCCACCGTCGAGATCATAGCAACCTCTTACAAGGTTATGGGAAATTCCCACTGTGCGTGTGACGGAAATTTTGTATTTTGTTCCATGAACGTTTGGTGGGATTTGCCTTTTGAGAAGCTGGGTACTGGGGCGCCTGGGTGGCTCAGTCGGTTGAGCATCTGACTCTTGGTTTGAGCTCGAGTCACCATCTCGTGGTTTGTGGGGCCAAGCCCCACATCAGGCTCTGTGCTGATGGTGCAGAGGCTGCTTGGGATTCTCTCTCCCCTCCCCACTCTGCCCTCCCCCACTCGTGCTCCTTTTTTCTCTCAAAATAAAGAAATAAAGTTAAAAAAGAAATTCTGGGTCTCGCGCTTTCTTTGGGGAAGAGCTTTTATCCCTGATTCAAATTCATAAATGGTAAGACGAGCTTTAAAGCTTTCTGTCTTTCCTCTGCTTCACTTAGATCTGTTGTCTTTCTTGTAATTTGTCTAGTTCACCTGATTTTTGAAATTTATTGGTGCTAAAATATTCAGACTGTTCTCTTTTCAATCTCAGCTGCTTCCGAAGGTAGGATCCTTTGTACCAAAACGCAAGCTTTCCCGCCGGACGTGATGGGGGCTTGCCGAACTAACCACCTTCTCAAAGAACTTCGCTGTGGGGGATTTTCATTTTCCAGCTCGCTGATTTCTGAGCCTTGTTTCCTTCATCGTACCTCATCCTTTAGTCTAGTCTGTGTTTAAATTGCTTGCCTTATAGACCACTTTTTGGTCTGTTGACATTTTAATTGAACACTAATTTACGTAACGATACGATATTAGATTTGCCTGGAGAAGAGCTCACGCCATCTTACAACCTGTACAGACCATTTTCTTAAAGTTGGTAGGTGGACGGTTTTACTTTATTTTTAGTTTAACCTACAGTAAAACGGACTTTAAGGATGCGTGTGCACTTATGGGTTTTAACACTTGCTTAGGGTCATGTGACCAGCGAGACAACGGGGACGTGGGAATCCCGTCGCCACGGACACCTCCCTGCGGCCTTTGTGTGGCCGTACCCGCCCCCCACCCCTCACCCCTGCAGTACCGCTGTTTTCCAACGCTGGAAGCGAAACAGCAGTTTGGCTAAGAACAGAGGGGCCATCAGCATCCTCGTGCATCTTGTGCGTGGACACGAGCTCCGTCTCTGGGGGGGAACCCCTACAAGTAGTGGTAATACCAAGTGTCTGTTCAGCTTTAGAAGAAACTGCCAGCCGCCTTCCCGGGCAACGGCGCCTCCTGCCTGCCCCCACCAGTGGGTGACAAGCCCAGTCCCTTCCCAGCCTCGTGCGCGTGCGGCGTGGTCAGTTCTGGAAGTTCAGCTCTGGCGCTGTCCTTTCTCCGGCTCATCGCCAGCCCCCATCTGCGAGGATCTGGGGGCCCTGATGCTGAGGGAGCTGCCTGCCAGCCCCGTGGGGGGGGTCTCACGCCTCCTCAAAACAGTGGGTCACCGTGTGCATGCTCGTAACTCAAGGCCCCCACTCGGGGCTCCCGACACGGGGACCTCCCCGGGTTTTAAGGTGCATTCCCGCTAACCACGGCCGGTCACGGCTGACCACGGTCAGCATTTTCTCTTATGCCTCGCTGCCACCTGGGTCTGTGTTGATGAAACTTCTGTTCAAGTCTTTTGCCCATTTTTAGATAGTCTCGTCTGTTTTCTTAGCGTTGAGTTTCAGGAGATTTTGTGGGGGTTTTTCTAACCCAGGGAAAAGTGTCTCTCGGATATGTGTTTTGCAAATAGCTGCCCCCAGCCTGTAACTTGTGTTTTCATCCACTTGACGGTCTCTTTGAGAGAGCGGCCGTGATTACTTCCGAGCATTGCCAGGTTTCTCACGGTTTTTCTTGTACGTATTGTGCTTCGGTGCGGCCTCCGAGGGCTCTTGTACCCGGGTCACAAGATCTTCTCCAAAGCTTCCTCCCCCAAATCGTACGGCTTACACTTCACGATTGAGTCTCCAGTTCATCCGGGGTTAACTTCCGCATCGGGAGTGAAATGTGAGTCCCGGGTTACTTTTTCTGTAAGTGGAGATCCATTTTCTCCACACCTTTTGTTGCAAGACTATTCTTTTCCTTTGAATGGCCTCTGCGCCATTGTTGGAAGCGAATCGGCCACATCCGTCTACTTCTGAGTGCTTCCCTCCGTCCCATTGATCTTTGTGTTACGTCTTTGTGAATATGCCAGACTCCCGGTTGCCGCGGCTCGAAGCGAGTCTCGTGATAAGGGAGCACACATCCTCCCCTTTTTTTTTTGGTTCAGAATTGTTCAGGCCATTCTAGTTTCTTTGTCTTTCTGTGTAAATTGTAGAATCAACTCGTCCACGCCTACAAAAAATTGTGCTGGAGTTTTTAACTGGTCTCGGTATAAATCTGCAGACTAGTTCGGGGAAAGCTGTCATTTCTCCTAGGCTGTGCCTTACGCGTCGACGCAGAGTGTCTCCGCATTTATCAGATCCTCTGTGGTGACGCCCGTCGGCACCGCGCGGGTCCTTGTGTTGTGTCAGCTGCATCACTGACCGCGTCGTCTTCAGCTTGTTCCGTTCATCTCAGATTTCAGCTGTTCGCTGCGTACAGAAATGTGACTTACCCTCTCCCTTATTATTTCCTTCTTTTTGCCTGCATTTGATTCCTTTGCGCTTTTTTTTCTTGTTAAATGGAAATATTGATTTTAGACTCTTCATTTTTTAAAAAATTTTAATGCTTATTTTTGAGAGAGAGAGACAGACAGAGACAGAGCGCGAGCAGGGGAGGGGCAGAGAGAGACGGAGACACAGAATCCGAAGCAGGCTCCAGGCCCGAGCTGTCAGCACAGAGCCCGACGCGGGGCTTGAACCCACGAACCGTGAGATCATGACCTGAGCCGAAGTCGGACGCTCAACCGACCGAGCCACCCAGGAGCTCAGAGACTCTCCTTCTTTTTTTTTTTTTTTTTTTTTTTTTTACTTTTTAACGTTTTATTTATTTTTGAGACGGGGAGAGACAGAGCATGAACAGGGGAGGGGCAGAGAGAGAGGGAGACACAGAATCCAAAACAGGCTCCAGGCTCTGAGCGGTCAACACAGAGCCCGACGCGGGGCTCGAACTCACGGACCGCGAGATCATGACCTGAGCCGAAGTCGGACGCTCAACCGACCGAGCCACCCAGGCGCCCCAGACTCTCCTTCTTCTTGATATAAGCGATTAATTCCATGAATCTCCTGCTTAGAACTCCTTTCTTTAGCTGCACCCTACAAAGTTTAATATAAACTATATTCACCTTTGTTCAATTCAAAATATTTTCTAATTTCCATTGAGACTGTCTCTCGACCCCTGAATTATTTAGAAGTGGCTTATTTAATTTCCAAACGCTCAGATACTTCTGTGTTATTTTTCTCTTCCTGAGAATTTAATTCCATGGTGGTCAGAGAATGTCCCTCCTATGACTTTGGTTCTTTAAATCGTGTTGAGGTTTGTTTTGTCAGTCCAGCCCCCATCTGCCTTGGCACACCATCAGTGCATGCGGCCCCGAAAGGGGTGTGTGTCTTGCTCTGGGCAGGGGGCGGGGGTGGGTGGCAGGTGCCTCAGACAGCTGTGTCCCCGATGCTCCGCGTGTAGGTCTGTCAGTTGCCAATAGGGAGGGTTGATGTTTTCAGCCGCAGTTGTGACGTCGTCTGCTGATCCCTCAGTCGATTTTAAAGCCACATTATTAGGCGCGTAGGCGGTTAGCGTCCTGTCATCTTCTGGGGTGAGCTGACCCTTTTATTCTGATGTAACGTGCCCTTCGTCCCCCCGTCGGCTCTCTCGACCTCGACGTTAGCGTGCCTGCCCCACTCGCTTCCTTCCGATATGTCTCCACGGCGGGTCCGACTCTGTTGTTCACTGGGAGACGAGGCTTATCGTGATATTTGAAATGAGTTGCTTGTAGACAGTGTGGATTTGGGCCCAGCTTTTCTCTCCGTGCTGATACTGCCCGTCAGTCGGTCTGTGTCGACAACTTGCCTGTGATACGATACCGATATGTTGGGATTGGCATCGGCCTCGTTGTTAACCGTGTTCTGACTGTTCCAATCTTCTCCGTCCTGCTTCTCGGGTCCTTCCTCCAACTGTAACTTGAACAACTGTTAATGCTCCATTGAAATGTTTCATTCCATCCAAGTGTCCCTGCTCCTGAGACTCCCCACTGTCACCCCGACCGGGGCCTCGTCACGCGCTGCTCACACCCCCCAGACCACGTGGAGGGACGGGAGGACAGCCGTGGGGCTCCCCCGGCTCCTGAAGTCCAGAGTGTCTCTGTCTGCCCTGGGCTGCGGTGGGTGCCATGGGTGCCCCCTGCTCCTGCCCCCTCGGTGGGTGCTGCTGCCCTACGTCCCTGGCATTGTCTGGGTTGGGGGCTTGAGGCAACGCGGTCAAGGTAGAGAGCAGTGGGGAGGATGGGAGCTCAGAGTGAGGGAGTCCCCGCTTGCTCGGGGAGCAGGGCCCCCTGATTCTCCTGGAACCCTCCGTGGCACCTGGCCACATCTGTGCTCCAGGCACGGAAGCACACGGAGAGCGTGGGGCTCACTGCGAACTCGATCATCTGTGAACTCGGGTCTTTCCCCCAACCTGCCTGCTAGGGGCGCCCTCGGGCTGGCTGTCCCCGGGGAGCAGGGCTGCAGCGGGGACCGTCCCGGTGGCTGCTGGGGAAACTGCAGGGAGGTGAGGGCAACAGAGCCCAGGTGCCGTGAATTTCGTCACAGATTCTGGAACACTTGCCCCCAAGCCTTTCTGCTCCCAGCTTCCGGGACAGCTCCCAGCCCACAGCCTCCTGGTCCTGATAAAATTCTCCAGTAAAGGCCACCTTTGGGAAAGGGACCCGGTCTTGCCTTCTTGCCTTCCCAAACCACTGAGCAGGGAGACCGTTCTGTCTCCCCCTCGGGGGCCGCCCTGCGTCTGTCGGCTTCCCTGCTACACCGGAGACCCCCACCTGCAGCCTCGCTGTGAGCAGAGGGTGCCGGGGAGGGGCGCATCCCCGGGGCAGTGGGGGTGTCCTTGTCCTGGGCTCCTGAGGGCCCGGAGGACTCACCGGGCAGAGGAGGCCACCTGGCCGGGAGTTCTCAGGGGACCGCGGGCCCCCACCCTGACCCTTATTAGCCGTGGGCCTCAGCTGCCCCCCTGCCCTCTCAGACTCAGTGCGTGCATCTGGAAATTGGAGGGGATAAGAGCACCAGCGCCCCCTGTAATCGTGAGGCGCTATTGACTTGACCACAAGGATGCCTGAGGCAGCGACATCCACCACGTGCATTGTGACACTGAGTCCCTATTCGATAGTGACGTCCTTGGCCATCTCTGTTCACCCCCAGCAGAGGGCCAGGTTAGGCACTGAGTCAGCGAGGGCTGAATGATCGGGCCAGACCCCGCCGAGCCCCGTGTCCTCCAGGGTGAGGGCGTCCACACGATGCACGCTCTCTGGGACGGAGGGACGAGCGAGCGAGGCGGTCACGGGGCCACACCAGGTCTGGCTCCGGGGGAGGCCGGTGGGGAGGACGCCCCCTCCCTCAGTCTTCCGAGGCAAGCGTGGAGCGCTGGGGGCCTGGGGTGGAGAACACGTGAGCCGCCCCCCGGCCTGGCCACAAAGCAGCTCCTTCCAGGGCGAGACGTGCCTGGGGCCTCTGCTGCTGCTGGTGGTCCAGAGCCGGGGCGGGGGTGGGCGGGGGGCACCTACCTGCCAAGGGACATCCCTGCCCCGGGGGTGTCCGGTTCCCAAGGGGCTCCCGGCAAAGGCAGCCCCTCCCCGGCCTGTGTTCCAGGAAGGAGTCAGGCCCGAAGGAAGATTCAGGGGAACAAGGAGCCCCTTTGTTTCGGAGGCGGGTCTGCAGGCCAAGCGGTCCGGGGGATCCGGGGTCCGGCCGAGGCAGGCTCGCCCCGGGACGGACACGGGCACCTGCAGCCCACATGTGGTAGAGCAGGGCCAGGCCCGGGAAGAGGTGCTGCGTCCCCCCGGCCGTGGCTGTGGCCCCGGAGGAAGAGAGGGAGGGGCAGGTGAGGCCCCAGGGTTTCCACCCATGCTCCCCAGTCGGGCCAGTTTCTCTCTCCCCTTCCAGGGACACGGGGTGTCACCCCCGGGGTGCAGTCAGCAGAGAAATCGTCTCCTCTCCAACAGCCAGGCTTCCTCCTCGGGCCCCACACAGGGGGACCGATGGCCGTGCGTCTGTCACCCGGCAGTCACGGAGCGGTGCGGGGGAGGGTGCAGGAAGCGTGCGACGAGGGGGACACATCCATGACTGGGAGCAAGTCGCTTGTCCTTGGCTCCCCCAGGTTCCCGGGGCCCCGTCTCTGGCCCGAAAGTTGAAATAGCGGAAGCAGTTAATCCCAAGGGCCATTTCCAGCTCCGAGAGCCTTTGAGTCCAGGTTTTATTTGTGGAAAACAAATATGTTTATAGTGAGATCGTTTCAGCAAATTGCTTCCTAGAGCAAAATTTATCTTAAAGGCAACTTCAGCCCTTCCTCCTGTCCCGGTCGTGCGAGCAGGAACCCCGAGGTCGTCCCAGCCTCCACGCGGGTCTTCTCTGGCTCCCCGGAGAAGGGGCCCCGGGGCTGCCCCTCCAGGCGCCGGGGTCAGGCCCCGGAGAGTTCCAGCCTCGGTCCGCTCTGGGATCTCGCCGTCTGGATCCTCACCCGAGCGCTTGGAAGAAAGGAGGGCGGCAGTGCTCTCCGCGTTCCCTGCGTCCGTCCGTCCATCTGTCGGGGGCAGACCCGCTGAGCGCCTCCCTCGAGGTCGGCACCTAGCCCCTCCCGGAGCTTCCACGGAAGCAGGCAAACCGCACGCAGACAGACAGACACAAGCAGGCAGACGTGACGGATGGACGGGGGGATGAGAGGAGCGCGACGGATGGACGGAAGGACGGGCGGGTGGACGGAAGCTGAGAAGGGAGGGAGGGAGCGGCGGGTGGGGCGGGGGGTCGAGAGATGGGCCGACGGACGTGCGAACGCCCACACTCGGTTCACACAGCGTCAGTGATGGGCGTGTGGCGGGCACATCGCCGACGGCCGCCCCGCAGCACCTGGTGCTCCCAGGACCCTCCGGGACTCGACGGGCCGGGATGTCCTGGGAGGAGCCACTCCGCACTGGCCAGAAGACCGTGGGCTCCCGAGGCCCGTGTGGAGGGGGGAGCCCGTTCCCGGAGCAGAGCCAGGACCCGGCGTCGTGCCTACTTCCCCGGGCGCTCCGTCCTCAAGTCCGCGGGACTCCGGTCTGGCGGGTGCTGAGGGGGCCGCAAGGTGGCACCTCGCGGGGGGCTGCGCGAGGGGCTCCCACGGCCTCTCCCCTCGGGGGGCTGCCTCGGGAGGGGCTGGGCGGTGTAGCTGCCGCCACCAAGGGACCCTGGCTCCGGGGCGTCCTTACCCCGAAGCCTCACCCCCGAGCGCCTTCATTCCCCGAGGTGACCCCAGAACGACACCCATCATGGTCTCTGAGATGCAAAGCCATGGGCAGGTATGGGGGCCGCTTCCTGTGTTGTGGGGCGTCCTCCGGCCGTACCTCCCCCTGGGCACCTGTGCTCCTCTGCCTCCAGGCTGGCTCTGGGGACACCTCCTCCAGGAAGCCTTCTCGACTCCCTGGCTCGTGACGGGAACCTCTCTCCGTTGGTGCTCAGTCTCTCGGGTCCCCTGAGGACGGACGGCTGGCGTCTCACGCTTACAGGGACGCGGGCCCCCGAAGACCATGGTGGGACCCATCCTGGCACCTGGCAGCAAAGACAACGTCTACACGGAGTGGCGACTCAATGCATTCTCGTGTTTAATCTGCCCAATCTGGTCAATAGAAGAGAACTGTTATCCTGTGCCGGGAGTCCCAGCTGAATCTGCTGCTCCGGAAAGAGAAGGCGACTCAGCGTCCGCGTCCCCGCCGACAGGGCAGCTCTGATGGTATAATCGACCCCGGCAGCCTCTCAGGTGGGTTGATCTCAGTCCACTGTCGTTACGTTTCAGAGTTTCCTCTCAGGTTCTCCTTCGGCTCCTCGGCTGCACTCAAAGACAGTCGGGAGACGCCAGCATCGGCAGAAAAAACCTGTTTCCCGTGGTCCCCAGGCTGGAAACCACCCTGCGCGGCTACTGGGGTGAGCGCCCGGGGGCTCAGGCAGACGCGGGGGGGCCACACCGCCACCCCAGAGCCTCTTGCGTCTGCCCTCGTGGGGACTCGTTTGCAGAAAGGCCCCTGGGAAGCGGGAGTCCAGCCTCGCTGCTGGGGACGTGGCCGGCGCTCCTCGGTCAGTGGTCAACACGGAGCCGGGGTCTCCTGACAGCAAACACAGAGGGTGGCCTGAGTATCTGCTGGTTCCGCTCCGACCCGGCCCGGCTCGGAGGGCGAGAGACCGGGGCCAGGGCCCGTGGGGCGGCAGGCGCGGCCAAGCCGGGCCGTGCTCCCAGGTCGTGCACTGCCACAGCTCTTGCTGCAAATCCTGGGCCCAGAGCCACAGACCTGGCAGGGGAAAGCAGGGGGCGACCCCTGAGCTCCCGTCCCCACCACCCCCTCTCCCCCCACGACACACCCGGCCCCTCCCTGAGCCTTATCTGGTCGCCCCCTGTGCCCACATCTGCTCTGGTCCTGGAGGCAGCCTGTGTTCTCTGCTCCCCACACCCTCAGCCGGAGGCGGGGGTCGGCAACGCCACCCTGATGCTCAGCCTGGGAGCCTGGGGGTCGTGCCCGACGCCTGTCCCCCCGACCTCCCTACCGTATGCCCCAGGTGCTTCTGGGATTTATTCCCCTGCGTCCTCCCGGCGGTTAACTGAAGCTGAGGATATGTGCCCCACATGCAGCTTCCGAGGCCATGACTCCTGACCTCCAGCCTTGCCCTGGTGACCCTAACGTGCACGCGGGCACAACACTATCCCCGGGAGACGGGCCGCCCTCCGTCCCCGCATCTGGGGTCCCCTGCCCCGGCGGCAGAGTTCCCATCACACATCACCATCATGGCCTCTGTGCCTTCGCCAACTCTGTTCCCTGGGCTCCTCCTTCCTTTCCGGTCTCTCCCTGGTGCCCAGCCTTCCCGGCTCTCCCCATAAGGACCGGGCGTGAGACACGGCGATCGCCACCACCACCTCCGCTCAGACGCGGTCCGGAGACCCTGGCACCACGGCCACATGGCAGGTAGAAGCCGGAAGGAAAAAGGGAAGATAGCTTTATGTGCAGATAACGTGATCCCGTATGAGGGAAGCCGAAGGAATCTATGAACAAGTCATTCGAATCGATCGGCAAACTCCACGTGCTCCCCACAAACAAGGAATTTTAAAAATATCATCACATTTACAGCATCAGAAGGTCAAATACTTCATGACAAGTGTGCAGGCCACCGACACGGAAAAACAAAACTCTGCTGAGGGAAGTTGCGGAGGGTCTGACGGGATGTGGAGGCGAAGGGCATCCGTGGCAGGAAGGCGCCACGTGGGTTCCTGGAGACTCACCATCATTCCATCTAAAACTCCACCCGACCTTTTTGGGTCAAAAAGTACACGCTGGTTTTCAAAATCGCCCAGGAAATCGAAGGATGTCAGGGCACCAGGGCAGCCGGTGACCCGCAGCCAGCTGCAAAGCCACCGCATGTGGGTGCCGTGCTGTGACATCAGGTCCCCACAGGGACCGTGGGGGAGGGGGAGGGAGAGGGGCCACAGCGGTGGCTGGACGGGCCGTCAACGGGCCGAGAATCTCCCCGAGAGGAAGGGAGGCGTTCTGGCCCGATCCCCTCGGAAAGGACGGGTCTCCGTTTCCACCTCCCACTCCGGCATAGAGAAGGTCACCTTCATAAACGTAAAAGCAAAAACTAGTTTCTAGAGGAAAATGTCATAGGGCATTTTCATGACCTTGGACCAGGCAATAACATCCTAACATGGACACTAAAATTCTAATTGTGCAAATTTTTTTTAAATGGATAAATTGAACTTCATTGGAAAAGAACCAACCCCCCTGGCCCCCCGCCACAGGCTTGGCGGGAACATTTCCCGTCTCCTGAGGGACCCACGCCCCGAATGCACAGAGACGCCCTTGCGGCTGGAGGAAGACACAGCCGTCCATCCCAGAGCGCAGACCCAAGGCTGCTCCTCGCAAAGGAAGACACTCACGGGATCGACGAGCGGTGACGAGGTCTCAGAATTAGGAAGACGCACGTAAAAATCGCACGTGCAGCCCCTGGCCGCCCCACTTGTCACCCTGACAAGGAGTGAAGGCCAGCGCTGGCGAGGCTGTGGGGTGGCGAGGGCAGTGCAGGGAGGCCACGGTCTGGTAAACGCCAGAGGTGACGCACTTTCCCACGCGGATGCATCCGCGCAAAGACGCACAGTAGCCTCTGTTTATGAAATGCAAAACCTGGAGGGGACGCCTGGCCGGCTCCATCGGTGGAGTGAGCGACTCTCGATCTCGGGGTCGTGAGTTCCAGCCCCACATGGGGTGTGGAGATTACTTAAAAATAAGATTCGAGGGGCGCCTGGGTGGCTCAGTCGGTTAAGCATCTGACTTCAGCTCAGGTCACCATCTCGCGGTCCGTGAGTTCGAGCCCCGTGTCAGGCTCTGGGCCGACGGCTCAGAGCCTGGAGCCTGCTTCCGATTCTGTGTCTCCCTCTCTCTCTGCCCCTCCCCCATTCATGCTCTGTCTCTCTCTGTCTCAAAAATAAATAAACGTTAAAAAAATTAATTAAAAAAAATAAGATTCAAAAACAGGGAACACGGACAGGACCACAGGTAATGGCTCGGTAAGTTCACACCACGTGTCCTACGTGCACAGCAGACGACCGGCCGCCGTCACCGCAGAGTGTGGACGAGCCTGACCCGCGTCACGTTGTGCGAAAGAAGGCAGGTTCGAGGATCCGGGCGGGGCGACCAGGCGGACGTGCAGGAGGAAAGTCGTCGAAGCCTCTGCGTCCCGTCTGCACACGTGAGAAAACGCGATAGTCTTCTGGGGAAGCTTGAACACGCACCACTTGAACCTTCACATTTCGCGCTAAGTCAGTGAGGGACATGCTGTTTCCTCCTGTGTTTCTGTACCTTCTGACCTTCCTTCAACGATCATGTATTCACTTTACTGTGAAAAGATCCCTATTCTTCCAAAATCAAGGGAAAGAGCGTGTATGTGTAAACGTGGACACGTGTGAACGTGGACACGGATGTGGGCGTGTGTTCATAGGAGTGGACAGCCTCCAGCCGAGCATTATTCTAATGTTCTTCAATTAAACATCAAATTCGATAAAGTAAGCAAACCCTTTAATATCTCACGGCTTCTAGGTCGGAAGGCTGGCTGGGTTCTCTGCTCGGGTCTCCCAAGGCCGGAATGAAGGGATCAGTGGGCTGTGGTCCATCTGGAGCCTGGGACCCTTTTCAGGCCCCTTTGGGAGTCAGCAGCGTTCATTTTCTTGTGCTTGTAGAAAGTGGGCCCCTGGTTTCTCTCTGTGGGCCGTGCGTGCTCCCAACAAGCAGAGGCCCCTCAGGTCCTGGCTGCGTCCCTGCCCCACCCCCCTCAGGCAGCCCACAGCAAGGGCGGAAGTCTTCTTCGGGCCACAGGAGCAGGCTCTGACTCCTTACCTTCTTTGAAAGGGCTCACCTGATTAGGCCAGGCCCACCCAGGTCAGCTCCCTTTCAATTAACTCGAACTGGTTAGTAACTAATCTCTGGAGTCACAGAGCATCCGACCAGTCCCCTCTCCCAACACGCATACAGCTCATGCACACACACAGGGGAGATTATTCGGCTGAGTCCAAGGGGTGGGCAGGGCTTCCATGCCGATTTCCCACCTATGTATTTACAGAGCCTAAAGCCTTCTGCAAAGTACCTGCAGTCAGAAACGAGGCTCCTGGAGTAATCACAAATGACAGTGGCCTGCGTGCGTCTTGCACGAATGGAGCTCAGATTTCAGGGGCTCCCGTCCCTCTGTGAGTTTAACTGTCCCTGCCTCGGGGCCCCCGGGACGGGGCCGAGGGAGAGCTGGCCCGGTGACCGGATGTGTGCCGGCCTGCATCCCAGGGTGGGCACCCCCTTGGAACGCAGGAGAGAAGCTGCAGGGGAAGACTGTCCCCTCCCTCTCCTTGCATCCGTCCTGGGTGCAGACCCAGTGACAGGTAACAGTGGCAGGGGCGGGGGAGAGGGGGCCCCAGGCACTGACATCTGTGGGCTGGGGGTGTGGGCTGGGTGGGTGTTGTGCCTGGAAGCAACGAGGGCCTTCGGGGCAGAAAGGGAAGCGGCTACAGCTGGAGGCAGGCGAGGCCAGGAGGGATGGGCGGCAGGTGGACGGGGCCCATTCCAGGAACCGTGGGCAGAGGGGCCAGGCGTGGGCAGAGCAGAGCACTTGGCACCAGGGGCTGGCGGAGGGGGGCCGGGATGGGTCCTGGAGCTGGGGCAGGGCGCGGGGCTTCAGACCTGGACCTCGGGCCCCCATAGCTGGGGAAGGGCTGCCATACAGACCCCACCCTCTCCCCTCCTGCCCCTGCTAGCTGAGCCCGGGGCAGAGGAGGAGACCTGAGGGCCCGAGGACGAGCAGGGCCATGCTGACCGTGCACAGACCTCCCTGTCCCAGGTGGCCGCTGGTCGGAAGCAAATCCTCGTGGGCAGGAGCTCATGGAGAGACGAGAACTTGGTTGAGAAACTGAAAACAAATCTCAATAAGCAGGAGATAACCACCAATTCCTGTCGCCATGGTAACAAAGATTGGGGAGGGGGAGCGGGGGGGAAGAGTCTGGAAGGCCAGAGCAATTATCTCCTGTCTTATCCTCCAAGATCCAGGCTCTGGCTGGAGCTGTTTTCACCTGGGCGCCCAGCCCGGCGGGGAGTGGGGACGGCTCTGAGCTCCAGCTGCCCGCTGCCCCCGAGTCCCCTGCCTCCGTCCCCCCTGCAGCCCCCAGGTTCTCTCGCTCTGCCCGCCATGCTGCACCACCACGGCACTACGGGGCTTGTGTCCCCGTCCCTGGGCACGCCGACCCCGGGGGCACATTCGAGCTGGACCTCCTGCCAGGCGCCCCCACCTCACCTGGGTGACCACACTCGGCGTCTTTCTCCAGGACAGCATGTCGGAGCCAGGCACCAGGCTCCCTGTGCTGAGAGGGGCTCCCGGGCCCCAGGTGCACAGCGGCCTGTCGCGTGGAGGGGACGGGGCTAAGCCAGCCCCCGGGGACAGTGGAGGGGAGCTCATCTTTACACCGTCCAAGCAGGCTCCCAAAACTCTAGCCGGTGGTCAGCCAGAGGGCAGGTGCCGGGGTCCCCTCACGGGGACCGTGAGGACGGTACACGTTTGTTCTCAAGGCAGCTGTGGTCCCAGAGCCCCATGGGGACACGACCTGGAAGGTTCCGGAAAGGACTGAAAGGCGGGGTGGAGGGACCAGAGCTGCAGAAGGGGCCCCGACGCGCACACCGCCCACGGGCCCACTGCAGACCACGCAGCCGGCCGGAGCCAGGACCCCACGGCAGAGCGGGTCTCCACCGGAGAGCGCCCACCGGAAGGCGGGACCGGGCCCTGCTGGGCGGTGCAGCCTGAGCTGGTGCCCGCTCCGGAGGCCCTCCGTCACCCGCTCCCGCTAAACACACGTACCTTGCGGTCCCAGAAGCCCACGCCGAGGAACGCACCCAGAGAAACGCTCACCAGGACGGGCACCCGAAACTGGAACCACCTCAAACACGGGTTCAGAGCACAGAGGCGTTTGATTAACTACGGAAGAAAAGGCGATCGGATAAGAGCTGGTGGATTCGGGGCTCAGAGAGGACTTGCTTCTAACAGGGTCTCCCGGGTCTTCCTGCAGACGGCGTCGGGAAGGAGTGTCACCTGGCTGTCCAGGGCCTGGTGAGAGACGGTGGGTGTCTGCTGGGAGCTCATGACTGAGGGCAGGGGCTGGGCAGGGGCAGGGGCTGGGGCTGGGGCAGGGGCTGGGCAGGGGCTGGGGCAGGGGCTGGGGCAGGGGCTGGGGCAGGGGCTGGGCTGGGGCTGGGTCAAGGACTGGGCTGGGGCAGGGTCTGGGCAGGGGCAGGGGCTGGGGCAGGAGCAGGGACTGGGCTGGGGCAGGGGCTGGGCAGGGGCTGGGGCAGGGGCTCGATGGGGGCAGGGGCTGGGCTGGGGCTGGGTCAAGGACTGGGCTGGAGCAGGGTCTGGGCAGGGGCAGGGGCTGGGGCAGGAGCAGGGACTGGGCTGGGGCAGGGGCTGGGCAGGGGCTGGGGCAGGGGCTGGGGCAAGGGCTGGGGCTGGGGCAGGGGCTCAATGGGGGCAGGGGCTGGGCTGGGGCAGGGGCTGGGGCAGGGGCAGGGGTGGGCGGGGGCAGGGGCTGGGCAGGGGCAGGGGCTGGGCTGGGACAGGGATGGGGGCAGAGCAGGGAGGGGTACTGAGGCATCCTGACCCAACAGCCAACACAGCAGACAGGAGGTGCCATGTCCCTGCTCGGGCTCCGGGAAGGCCCAGGGCAGCGTCCTGTCCCCGGGATCATGCAGGCACATCCACCCAAAGCCCCCATCCTGAGGCTGCAGAAGAGCTGCTTGGGGGTCCCCCAGGTGCCGAGCCCCGCGTGCACGTTCCACCAGGACAGCCAGAGCCCAGGGGCCCCCCGGTCCACCCCCGGGGTTGTGCGTGGTGCAGGCGCCAGAGAGAGGGGTTGCTCCTGGGCACCCGGCTCCACTGCGGGGAAGAGAGGGGTCAGGAGCTTCCTGTCCAGGTCACGTGGCTACGTGACAGGGCAGCAGTGAGTTTTCCCTGAACACCCCGCCCCCCCCCCCCCGCCCCGCCACCGAGATTGTTCTCAGGGGAGACACTGCGTTGCCCTGGTGGGCGGGGCCCTGGCAGGGCTCCCCCTTTGCTAGACGTCCACACCCCGGAACCTCGGGCAGTTTTGTAAACGGACCGTGCAGAGTCGGGTGGCCATCACGAGTCAAGGGCCGTCTCAGTCTGGGGGCCGGGGTCCCAAGATGCCGGGATCCTTCCTGTGGCCCCCATGCTGTGGCTTTCCTGTCCTGGCCGGGCTCTCCCGTGCTCCCAGGACCCCCCCCCCCCCGGTCCCCCCCTGCTGTGGTGCCCACGTGGACTCCTGCTCCAGGGGCCCCGCCTGTCCTTCCTGATCGAGGCTCTCCCGGTGCTGGGCCCAGGAGCATGTGGCCGGGGACATAACAGTGGCAAATGCAGATGTCACGCAGCACGCTGCTAATTACCAGCAACGTGCGGGAACAAATTGAGAAATGATGGATTTAATAAATTCCTACATTTTTTGTTTACACCAACAGCGATCTGGGTGCGGGAGGGTGGGGGACGTGCTCGGCATGTTGAGCCACACCTGCCGCCCCGCGCTGTGCAGCCTTGGGGCCCAGCAGACAGGAAAGCACATGGATAATTGCATTTTCTCCCCACGTGTGGCCGTGGGGACCGTTCCAAGGAGGAGGCTGTACTGAATCCTGTTTAACCTCAGAGAGCCGCGTGGCACAGCGAAGGGCCGCCCGGCACACAGAAATCGCAGCCTGTGCTACCGTGCCGGGCGCTCGCCGGGCTGCGCGGGCTCCACTCCGCCCTCGTGGAGGGGTGGGGCGGGGAGGCCCCACTGGTGATCAAACAGGATCGAGGTCGGCTCCGGGCCGGCCCCGCCTTCGTCCGGCTGGGCGACGTCGGGCGAGTGAGAACAGGACGGAGGAAAGCAGGAGAAAGGCCGCCCCGAGAGCACGGGGGTCTCGGTCCCCGCGCCCGCACCTGACCCGGCGCTCGGCAGACCGAGTGCTGGGCCAGGCGGGAGGGGGACACAAGGACCAAGGAGGGGGCGGCGGGGGGCGTGCGCGAGGGTCTGAGGGGCCCGACGGCGGCTGCACGTCTGCCTCCGCCCTCGCCCCACCTCGGAGCCCTCCCCCGGTCGTGCAAGGACCCCCGTCCACAAGGGTGCGGCAGAGGACTCCCCGAGCATCGGGAGACTTCGCGGGGGCTCGGTGGCGGACGGCGAGATGCAGACTGGGCACCGCGGGCTCGACACTGGAATGTGGGGCCGGACGCACGGTCGGCAAATGTTCACCAAGCATCGTGACAGATGGACTGAGCAGCCGGGGCCGAGGCAAGAGCGCAGGCTGATGGTGGGTCATGGCGGGGGTGGGGGGGGGGGAGGCCCCAGCCTGAGGGCCTCCCAGGGGTGATGCGACGCTGTCGGGAGACTCGGCCACGTGCGGGAATGAGTGGGCTGCACCTGGGTTCCAGCCGATCCCGAAGCCTGTGAACCCGGTGACCTGCCCGGCCCCCACCCTGTCAAGCGGACAGGGGACTGTGTGCCCGACGCAGGGAGCGCGGCCCCCCCAAGTTTTCGGCCAAGTCCGGAACTGCAGGCCCTACGCCGATGGCGCTGCAGAGCCCCGAGAGGGAGGCTCACTGTGCGCCCGCAGCCCAGGTCCCCACGCCCGCCGTCCTCCCCGAGGCACCCCCACCGCTGGGCAGCTCGGACGAAGCCTGTGTCAGCCTCGAAAACCCCTGAAGGAGAAAGGTGTCCAGGCCCTTTGGAAGGTCAGGTCACCAAGGAGGAGACACTCATCCCCCAGCCAGCAACTCGTTAGCCAGTTCACCACCGCTGCCTCCGGGTCGGGACCACTGTGGCCCCCACTTCTCAGCCGGGGAACTGGGGCTTCGTGACCTGTGGGGGTCACCTGGCAGGCAGGAGAGGTGGGCTTCGAGCTGGCCGGGTGAGAGCGGACCCAGGGAGAGAGGGGTGGGGAGGGCAGGGGCTGGAGGGGAGAGGAGGGGGAGGGGAGGGAGAGCAGGGCACCCCTGCATCTCGTCTGGGACTCGGAGGGAGTCTCGGGGAGCAGCCAGGGAGGATGTGGCCCAGCTGCTCAGTCCTGGGGGCCCCACGAGGAACGGCAGTCGGGACCTCGGCCCAAGTCACAGGGACCCCCGCCACGCCAGGCCAGGGCGTCATGCCAAGACCAGCTTCCCCCTAAGCCCCTCGCCGGCAGGCTCTCCAGCCGTGGCTAGCACTCGGACTGGGGGCCGGGGCCGGATGACCCGGGCGGCAGGTGCCCCGTCTCGGCCTCCTGGGCCTCTGCGGTGTCCCCGCCACCTCCAGGCCCCTGGTCCCTACATTGCCACGAGGGGAGAGCTGTGCCGGCGACCCACAGGCCACGCAGAGCCCACGTGCTGGCCGCTTGGCCTGGCAGGCTCTGCATGACCGGCCCGGCCGTCCCCGCACGCTGCCCGAGCGACCCACAGACGCCTCTTCCGTGAGATTGACCCCACCGGGGTCGGGGGCCCTGCAGCGCACCTGCAGGGGCAGAGCCGCAGCCCCTCCCCTCGGCTGCTTCCTCCTGAGCGCGTGGCGAGCCAGCGGGACGCGGGTTAGCGGCCCCGGCGGCCGGCCCGCAGCTGACAGCGGCAGGCACAGCACGATTTACAGCTTTATTTCCTGTTGCGGACTTGCGCTCCGGGATGATGGATCGAGGCCGCAGAGCCCACGCCAGCCGCCTCACGCAGCGGGGAGCGCTGAGCACAGGCTGCTCAGACCAGAGTCCCCAGCTGCCTGCGGCCACCTGGCCGCACTGCGGCCCCGGGCACGTCGGCCGAGGCTCCTGTCCCTGGCAGCGCCCTGGTTCCCCTCCAGCTGGGGACCCGGCTGAGCACTGGGGGGGCTCCTAGAACCCCTGAGCACCCTCCTGCGGCTCTCCCTCGGTGCGTCACGGCGGCCGGCCAGGTCTCTGGGCTCTGTCCACTTTACCGCTCTGTCCTCCCATGACCCTGGGAGGTAAGGACGCCTGCTGCCCTGGCTAGAGGTGGGGCCACACCTCAGAGCCCATCGGGATCTCCCTTGACGGTGAAGCTGGGAGCAGAGGCCTGGGGCAGGCCGGGTCGGCGAGACCTGGGCCGGACGCAACCCTGTGACGGCGGGTTGGTGGGCCCGCCCCCGGCTCTCCCGGCCAGCCCGGGACCGGCACACAGTAGGTCATTGGGGACGGCCACTAGTGACGGTCTGGGGTTGTTGTGGGCGAGTCCACGGAATATCGAATGGACTCCTTTATGCGGAAGCGAGAAATCGGCTCGTTCCTGCTCCTGCCCTGACCCAAGCCCTCCGTGCTCAGGGAGCACCCAGCGAAGGTGCATGCCGAGCCTACGGGGCTGAGCAGGACCCACGTGGAGTGCAGGGACACGGCCACACAGCCCCTGCCGTTGCGTGTGGGGACCAGAGCTACAGTCTAAATCTGCAGGGTCAGGCTGGACACACTGGGGCGCTGCGGGAGGTTTTGGGGACCAGAGGGTCACGGCGAGCTGTCTGGGGGAGGCGGCTGTGGCGTGGAGCCAGCCCACAGACCAGAGGGGGGCAGCCAGGAATGGGGGGCAGCCGCGCGTGTGGGTGGGCGGCCGCATTGGGGGTGGTCAGGTGTGTGTGGGGACAGCCAGGTATGGGGGACAATGGGGCGGGGGGCAGCCGCGTGTGGCCGCCTGCACGGCCGACAGGTGCCACGGACAGTGTGCTGCCAGCCGAGGGGTCACCTTCTGACATTCGCGGCCCCGCACACGGGGACCCAGCCTGGAGCCAGGGCTGGGAGGGGCCGCACGGCCGTGCTGACAAACGGGACTGGTGCGTCCAGGGTCCCAGGAGGTGTGAGGGCTCAGCCCCTGCACGCCGGCCCAGGGCAGGGAGGGCAGGGGTGGGAGGGTTGGAGCAGCAGTGAGGTGATGGGGTAGCTCCATGCCCCTGCTCGCTTGCCAGTCTTGATCTGGGCATGTGGGGGGGGGGGTGTGGCCAGGAAGCCGGGTGGACCCTGACCTCCTGCCCTGTGGGCACCCCCGCCATCCCCTGGGTCTGGTCCAGTCATTACCTGGGAGACACAACACCGCCTTCAGGGAGCCCGAGACTGTCCTGCCTCCAAGTTCAAGTTCAGTCACTCACCTCCCAGAGAGCTCTGCTCACAGTCACCTGATCACCTGCTGTCCAGGCAAGGCTGGCCTGGTGTCACCTCTCAGGAGGGTCAAGGTCCTGGGGGGTCAAGGTACTGGAGGGGTCAAGGTCCTGGGGGGTCAAGGCCTTGGGGATCAAGGTCCTAAGGGTCAAGGTCCTGGGGGTCAAGGTCCTAAGGGTCAAGGTCCTGGGGGTCAAGGTCCTTGGAGGTCTATGTCCTAAGGGTCAAGGTCCTGGGGATCAAGGTCCTGGGGGGGTCAAGGTCCTGGGGGTCAAGGTCCTAGGAAACAAGGTCCTGTGGATCAAGGTCCTGGGGGTCAAGGTCCTAGTGGTCAAAGTCCAGGGGGGGTCAAGGTACTGGAGGGTCAAGGTCCTTGGAGGTCAAAGTCCTGGGGGTCAAGGTCCTAGGGGTCAGGGTCCTGGGGGTTAAGGTCTTGGGGCATCTGGGATGAAGATGCCTCCTCAGGCCCCTGACCTCTGACCTCTGACCCCAGGACCACTGGTTCCTGACCACTGAGGCGGACACTGGTCTGGAGACCAGAGGAGGGACCAGTCTGAGGACCAGATGGTGGGGTGCCTCGTGGGCGGTGACCCACGTCCTCCCTCCCCAGGGTTCGGTTCCCTCGGCTCTGAGAGCTCCGGCCGGAACCGTGGGAGGGCAGGTCTCAGGCTGTGCCTCTGCCTTGGTCGCCCATGTGGGGCAGCGCACGCCCCAGCCCGCCCCTCCGTCAGGAGCAGAGCCGCCATCCGTCTGAGCTCTAATTTGGAAATTAGACAGTGTTCACATCCCATTATGTGGCAGAATTAGTTGCCAAAGCCGGGGGAGCCGGCCGGAGTGGAAAGTGATCTATGGCTTCTTTAATCAGGGGAGACAGCGCGTGGAAGCCGGGAGGCCAGCAAGGTCATGTGGGGAGGCGGCGGCCGGCTGCCACACCTGGGCCCCACCTGGGCTGTGGGCTCTGCCCCCAGGAGCCCGCGTCTGACCTGCTCCCCGGGCCTGCCATCTACCCAGGGGAGCCCGCCCACAGGCCCGGACCGACGTCTCGGCCGTCCCCTGGCTCCAGGCCCCCACGTGAAAGGGACGGCAGGGCGGACGGGCCAGCTGAGGGATGCGGAGCCATGGAGGGAGGAGAGCCCCCCGGGGCCCTGCAGGTGTGGGGTCTGTGGGGCTCACTTGGGGCCAGCAAGGACGGGGCGGCCCCATGAGGGGCCGTGGGTGTTGGGACGGACTGGCTTTGGGACAGAGGAGACAGAGACACCGAGAAGAGCCACGTGAAGCCTGAGGCACACCCTGAAGGGACGTGGCCCCGAGCCACGGGACCCCTGAGACCCGCAGGAGCTCACAGAGGCCGGAAGGACCCTCCCCTGGAGCCCGTGGAGGGGCCCGGCCACGCACACACGTTGATTCACACCGTGGAAGAAGGGATTTCTGTGGTTTCGCTGTGTGGTGCTTTGTTACGCGGCCGTCCGACCTCCACACCGCTGACCGTTGACCTTGTCGCAGCAAGGGTCTCCACGGTGGCGGGAGGGGTCTCAGCAGCGAACCCCAAACGCCCAGAGGGCCCTTCCTCCACCGGCCAGGCCGTGCGAGGGGCTGGCGCTTGGGAGTGGAGGGCACACAGCGGAGGGACCCTCCCGCTAATGCCGAGGCCCGTCCTCGCCCCTGCCCCGGCCATGAGACCACGCGTGACCGATCCCTGGGGCCAAAGGCTGGGCGTGGTCACCTCACTGAAGTCACGTGGCTGAGAGGAGAGGGTGGCCCCGAGGCATCCGTCTCCATGGACAAGGGCGGCAGCGGTCATGTGTCTGTGGAACAGGGAGCCACCTTCGTGGGCTCCTCAGAGCCCCCACCCTGGATTCAGAGACCAAGACCTGGTGTTTCCTGTTACAGCAGCTTGAGGTTTGTACAGCTGAAGGTTTCCTTTTGACACGACGGGAAAGTTCAGGACACCAGAAGGTGATGACCCTGGTATATTCTGAATGTACTTAACCCCCCTGAACTGAGCACTTAAATACGGTTACAACAGTCAGTGTTAGGCTATATTCGTTTTACCACAATAAAAAATGCATCAGGGGCGCCCGGGTGGCTCAGTCGGTTGAGTGTCCGACTTCGGCTCAGGTCAGGATCTCACGGTTTGGGGGTTCGAGCCCCACGTCAGTCTCTGTGCTGACAGCTCGGAGCCTGCTTCAGATTCTGTGTCCCTCTCTTTCTGCCCCTCCCCTGCTTGTGCTCTGTCTCTCTCAAAAGTAAATAAATACAATTTTAAAAATGCGTTCAAGTCACATATGCATGTCGCCAGATAACAGAAAAGACAAAGAGGGGTTATCACCCACCGTGGGCTCTTTCTACCCTTCTGTGTCCCCCCCGCCCCGCCCAGGCCTGTCAGCGGTCAGAACACCTGGCCCCTCCTGTCTTTGCAAATAAAGCTTTATTGGCACACAAGCAAATTCACTGTCTACAGCTGAGGGGCTGGGACACAGGCTCTGGGGCCAGAGGCCTGAGATGCTCGCTGGCTGGCCCCTCACAGGACAGGGTAGAGGCCCGGGGAGCCCCGCAGAGCAGGGTAGAGGCCCAGGGGGGGCCCACAGAGCAGGCTGGAGGCCCGGGGGGGCCCGCAGAGCAAAGTGGAGGCCCGGGGGTGCCCGCAGAGCAAGGTGGAGGTCCAGGGGGGCCCCCCCGCAGAGCAGGCTGGAGGCCCGGGGGGGGGGGGTGGCCCGCAGAGCAAGGTGGAGGCCCGGGGGACCCATGTGTGTCCATCTCCCAGGAAGAGGACTGTGTGTTTTGCCACAGGTGTGAGGTGGCTCAGAACTCCTCGGGGCTTTAACGATGTGTTCAAACCCGCCTCCTTGCTCCCACCGCTGGGGTCCCAGGAGCCCTGCCCCTGCTGGCTGGGTGGTGGGTCCCAAGCCCCTCTTTGTAAGGAGGGGCGCAGGGAGTCAGGGGACAACGGGGGTCCCAGCCTGGCCCAGGAGTGGGAGGAGCAGGTATGATGCTCCTGAAGACGTGACCAGGAGCCCGGGTGTGGATTCTGGGATCCTTGCCCCGAGCCCCCTTCCCCCCACGTCCCCAGGGCTGCTGAAGGGGAGACAGACCCTGTGCCAGGAAGTGCAGGACACCTTGGGCCCTGGGTGCTGCTGAGCCCGGCTCCCCCAACCCCTCGCTGCCTGCGCCTCCCTGCACCTGTACATAACTTGCAGCTACGTGCTGCTCATCCAGAGCACGGATCACTTGTCTCTGGAACCTTCTGGTCCCTGCTTGCTCATCGCTCCCGAAGGGACCTCATGGCCCAGGAGGACCCCAGGAGCAGCAGCCTTCGCAGGAGCAGGCGGGACCCCTGACGAGGCCCAAAAGAGCCCCCAGGTCCGCCTCTCCCTCTCCTGTTCTCTTTCCCTTTGCAGAACTGGGCACAAGGAGTTCCACCAGGAAGCTGCCTCTGAGGGAGTCTAGGAGGGGGTCAGCTCAAGACTTGCCCCCTCACTCAGCAGGACCGGGAGGATGTGGCCGAGGAAGCTGGCTGTGACAGGCGGTAGAGGGCAAACGGGCTTGGCGGGGAGTGTCTTGGCCGCAGTGAGAGACACAAGCTTTAGATGTTCTCCGTGCTCTTTTGGGGACGGAGTTGAGGGTCCACAAAGCTGGGCGAGTGGCAGGGTCCTGAGCACTCACAGGAGCGGGGGGTGCGGGGGGGGCACCCCGTCCTCCGAGGCACCAGCCAGGGCCCCAGACCCCTCCTGTGCTCAGGAACCTCACCGACCAATATAGAATACGTCGTGTTCAATTATTCTGTGAACAAAAGCCAGAGGTTTCCCACAATTCAACACCCCATTAGCCGATAATTCAGCACAGATTCTCATCTAATGTGACTATATTTTATACAAATTATTTCGGACAAGAATTCAGTCCCTAATAACATTGATCTTCATAAAATTGTCGCCGGGCATCTTGTCTCGGGCCTGTGCTTCGACTCACGGCCACAAATCAAAGCGGAAGACGGGCCACAGACGACCTTGTGGCCCAGAGCCCGCGGAGGAACCGGTGGGGTCCAGGCTTCTGGGGAACCACTGTGTGCAGCACCCAGAAGGGCGTCTGGGATCGCGGCGGGTGAGGACGGCCCCGCAGCCCCGGCCTCAGCTGGAAGGACCAGGGCCCTTCAGGTCCGCTCGGCTCCCCGCCCTTTGTGGCACCGCCTGGGACCTTCCGGTTCCCGGGACGCCTGAGGGATGAACCGACAGCCTCCTGGGAAGGCCGGCGGACTGTGTGTGCCTGTTGACGGGCACCCGCGGGCATTTGACCGAAGATTTATCGTGTGACTCTGCGACACGGCACGGCCATCGCCCTAATACGTTATCAGGCTTGTTGAAATATCAATTTTGCACATGGCTTCACACGGCTGCCTGCGGCCCTGCTCAGGCCTATTACTTAATTCTTCTGTCATTAAGAAATCCAATCTCTGATTCCAGTGGCATTGGAGGGGGCGGGGGGAGGCGCCAGCTAATAGACCTCGAACCATCTGCTAATTGCGGTACCTCAAACCCCAGGGAGCACAAAGCAGATGAGGGAGGCACCGGGAACACTAGGAGGCTGGGCCTTGCAGCAGGGCCCAGGCGTGTTTCGGGGTCCGGGCGCCGTCTGCCCTCGGGTCCCTGCTGGGTCCCGCCCCCAAGCCCTGACCTCTGGGAGCTCGACCGGCAGGATTTCCACAGCCGCCCGGCTCTGCCCGCTCGCACCCCGGCACCCTGGCCTCGGGGTCTCAGGGGGACGCCCGCGCCCTCTCTGCCCCCGGGGCCCTGGGCAGCCTCAGTGCGTGGGGCGGGACCCTTCAGGGGCCCCTTCCCCAGATCGGAGGCCCCTCTCCCCTCCCTCTGCTCAGGACGCCCTTGGAGTGATGGATGGCTCCGTGAGGTCCCAGCCCTCTCCTCCTCCAGAGGGAGGATTGTTGACAACAGCTTTCTGTACCCCGAGCCCCTTTGTAATTGAGGACATTAATTTATTTCTCCGTCCTGTTAGCTCCATGCTAAGCAGGTCCCAGCCCTCTCCCGACGAAGTTCGTGTTTGCGGACCATTAATCATCCCCTCCCCGTTCCCTTCTCGAGGCAGGGACTCCGGGCGAACCTACAGGATGTTGCCCCCCGTCTCGTCAACGTGTCTCCACGGCCCGATGGAACGGGGGCGGGTTTTCTAGACACTAATTCCCAGCCTAAACGGTGGTAAACTCCTGACTTTGCCTGCGGTCCTTGAGCAGCCCTGCCACTCCCCTCGTGGGGACGGTGCCGAAACGTTTCCATCCGGGCCCTTTGTTCCTAGCCACTGCTCACAAGCGGTCTGGCCTGCGCCCAAACCCGCACACCTTTTAGGCTCCAATGTGAAGTTCCCGTTTGTATTGTTGGTAGTTTTCAAACGAATGTGCCTTTGACAGTGAGGAGGAGGCCGGCTGGCTTGGAGGCCGGCCTCGGGCTGGGCCCCGATCCCTCCATGGAGCCAGACCTTCATCGTCTGGGGCTCTAAAGCCCAGGGAGCCTGAGGCACCAGCTGTCCCCGCACAGCGCCAGGGCCTGGACAGGCTGCTCCTTCTCGAGCAAGACCTGTGTTCGGTCTTCAGCATCACCCGGAGGCACCAGAACGGGGCTCGACTCGAAGCACTCGTGGCCCGCGGGGACGGCAGGGGGTGAACGGAGCCTGGCCCTTGGGCTGCAGAGGCTCAGTGAGCCCAGTATGCAGTGGACCCAAGACATCGGCCTGTTCACAGAGTCAAGAGAGCCGGGAAAACCCATGGAAAAGACTCCACGTGACTGAGAGACTTTATCATCTACCGACTGTTATTTGCTCGTAAGGGAACTGGAAAGAGGGTCCTAAAACTCGGTTAAATTTGGTTATAGGAAAGTAAAGCAGGATATGAAAATCAGGATGGGAGAGGTAAGCTGTGTGAGTGGCCTTCATCCATCTTCCCCTTTCACTGGCCCACCCATCCCTCCATCCCTCCACCCCCATCTGTCATCCTTCCACCCACCCATCCGTTTTCCACCCACCCATCCACTCATCAATTCATCTGCCCATTGACCCACCTGTGCATCCATCGACCCATCGTCCTTCCATCCATCCACTCGTTCATTCGTCTATGTACCCATTCGTCCACTTATCACCCATCCGCCTATCCATCCACCCACCCACCCATCCACCTATCCGTCCGACTGCCTTCTCAGTGTCAGACTTCCACGGGGCCACGCACAGAATCTCAGGAGCCTGCAGCTGGATGGGTTCTGCATCCCCCTGGCTTTCTGTGGACCTCACAGTTCCAGAGGCTCCCGCCTTAGGGTTTGGGAACCAAGAGAGGCCATCCTGCTGCCTCCACCACAGGCCTCCTTCCTGTGCCCCCCATCCCCGCCCACTGCCGTGGGGCTCCACAGGGTGCTGGGGAGGATTTCCTCAGACCAGGCGGGAGGCCACGGCACGAGTCCACGGGAGAGGCTTTGGTGAGCTGGGTCCGTGAGATGAACGCACAGCTTCTGTAGGAGACAGCATCGAGCAGAGCCGGCCGGAGAGGGAGGCAGCAGAGAGAGGGATCTGGGTTGCGCTCAGCGGTTGGGCTTGGATGAACCGTGAAGGTTGGTGCCTTTGTCTGGGATGGAACAGAGAGAAGGGCTGATCTCATGTGGGGGCGGCTGATTTTCACTGGGCTGTAAGTTCATGAGGTCAGGGACCAGGTCCATCTTGTTTCCAGGGTATTCCGAGGTGGCGCAAAATTGCAAGAATGTGCGAAATGAATGAACGCGATCGTGCTTTCACCAGGAGTCCCCCCAACAGGTGCAGCTCGGTGCCAGTGACACCCCAGCAGGGTGGGCTCCCTCTTGGGGCTCCAGGTCAGTCACCTGCAAATTCTTGAGGGGTAAGGCCCCTTTCCACCCAGGGGGGTCATAGCAAACCACGGGGATGACCCACGGGGATGACAGGCTCTGGGGCAATAGCCCCCCCATCCCGGAACCTGTTCCCTCAGCCCAGACCCCAAGCCTCAGCTTCTGTGTCTACAACTTGAAGAGAATCACGACTGGCTTGCACGGCAGCCTGGAGGGTTCAATGGAATGATGTATAGACGTGCCTGGTACCGTGTGTTCTGAGCGGGAACTCCAAATGTCCGTGTTGTCACTGCCGACGGGAACCCGACACCCGTGGACCCGTCTGTGTCCCTCCCACCCCTGGAACAGCGTGTCTGACGCACGGGGTGCCCAGCAGAGCTTCCTCCAAGGAAGTGTCCATGAGGACAGCGGCTGGCGTGTCCCACTCTGCCCAGGAGCCCGTGTGATGTGCGCCGCTCCTCCTTTCCGCCCACACGGCTTGGGAAGCACAGAGGTTTTACCTGGAGACAGGTGCCCTGCTGGTTTGGGCCCCAGTAATTTCCACGGACGGGGCGGCCGCTGGACAGGGATGGCTGCTGTGTAACCCCGGGTGGGCCAGTGAGTCCGGGGCTTCCGTTCTCTGGGACCCAGACCCTCCAGGAGGGTATAGGCCACGCCTCTGGGTGCTAGAAGCATAACCAGGATCCCGCAAGCCCCCAGAATGGAGAAATGGGGTCGTGCAGAAAGCGTAGGGCGTTGCTCCCACAGACCCTGGAATAAAATCCCCAGGCTTCCAAAGTCCCGAGTGACCCAGCGGACGGCCCTGCCACTGCCCCCCCCCCCGACTCCCCCTGCCTCCCAAACTTGCACCCACCCACACGGGGCCCTGGAGTCGGGGAGGGGGCGGCTCCTGCTTGCTCTCTTGGCACAGACGGACCCCTCTCAGAGATGTCCTCCTGCCCCTGCCCCCTGGTCACCTCCTGACTCGGCTGCTTTGTCCCCTCCATCACTGTCCGAAATCGTTCAGGACTTTAAATGTTCTCATCCATTCTGTTGTTCACTGCACATTTCTCATCTCCAAGCCCCACCGAGGCGGGTCCCCTCCCCTTCTGACTTGTCGCTGTGGTTTCCCAAGGCCTGGAAAGGCAAGCGGCCGGTGGCTGTGGCCCTCCCGCTGAGCAGCTACCAGCTGTGAGTTTCCTGGGGTGTGTCAGCAAAGGGGCTCCCGGAGCCCTGGACAGCCGTCCGCTTGAAACGCATCCTTCCGCCTGGACACCCCGTTCCTTGTAGAGCCTTCTCGGGGCGTGTGAGAAAAGCGGGAAACATCCACGTACAGATGCTCTGCCCTCAGGAAGGGGGCAGACGCCCCACTCTACGTGCGTAATGACCTCTTCCCCAAAGCGCAGGTGGAACCAGGAGAGGGGAAAGTCACAGTGGAGATGCTGACAGACCCTTTGTCAGGGAACCAGAGCAAGAGGGCAGGCGTCAGGCTTGGTGACTGTGCGACCCTGATATGGTCACATAAGGGCACCTCGCCTCTGGGTCTTCCCCCCAAGCCCCTTCACCCCAGTCTACTCATAAAAAAAGCATCAGACAAAACACAATGGAGGGGCAGACCCTAAAACACCTGTCCAGCAGCCCTCAGACCTGTCGAGGTCATCACATTCAAGGAATGTCGGGGACACAGTCCCAGCCCAGAGGAGCTTCAGGAAACCTGACGTCTAAGTGTTACATGCATCCTGCCAGAAAAGGGAAGTCAGACACACACTGAGGCATTCCAAATAACACACGGGCTTATTTACTTAGCAACAGTGTATAAATATTTCCACTATTTGTAACAAGTGCACAGTAACAATCCAAAGTGTCAGGGGTGGGCAAATTGGGGGGAGGGGTGATACACAGGAACTCTGTGTTGTCAGCTTTTTTCCATAAATCTAAATAAACGGTCTTAAAGTAAAATCCTACTTTAAAAACATCTATGCACAGATATGTTTACCAAAACGTCACCTAGAAGGAGGGGATGTCTGGGCGCCTGGGTGGCTCAGTCAGTTGAGCATCTGACTTCGGCTCAGGTCATGATCTCACAGCTTACGGGTTCGAGCCTCGTGCGGGGCTCTGTGCTGACAGCTCGGAGTCTGGAGCCTGCTTCGGATTCTGTGTCTCCTTCTCTATCTGCCCCTTCCCCTGTCTCTGTCTGTCAAAATAAGTAAATAAACATTAAAAAAAATTAGTCAGTGGGGGTGCCTGGGTGGTTCAGCCCCGCGAGCGTCTGACTTTGGCTCAGGTCATGATCTCACGGTTCATGGGTTCGAGCCCCGCGTCGGGCTCTGTGCTGAGCTCGGAGCCTGGAGCCTGGTTCGGATTCTGCGTCTCCCTCTCTCTCTGCCCCTCCCCCACTCACACTCTATCTCTGTCTCTCAAAAATGAATAAACTTAGGGCGCCTGGGGGCTCAGTTAGGTAAGCGTCTGACTTGGGCTCAGGTCATGATCTCACGGTTCATGGGTTCGAGCCCCGCGTCGGGCTCTGTGCTGACAGCTCGGAGCCTGGAGCCTGGTTCGGATTCTGCGTCTCCCTCTCTCTCTGCCCCTCCCCCACTCACACTCTATCTCTGTCTCTCAAAAATGAATAAACTTAGGGCGGCTGGGGGCTCAGTTAGGTAAGCGTCTGACTTGGGCTCAGGTCATGATCTTGCGGTTTGTGGGTTTGAGCCCCGGGTCGGGCTCTGTGCTGACGGCTCGGAGCCCGGAGCCTGCTTGCGATTCTGTGTCTCCCTCTCTCTCTGTCCCTCCCCCACTCACGCTCTGTCTCTCTCTGTCTCAAAAATGAAGAAACAGGGAGAAGGAGGTGGCCTCTGTGTGGTAGGAGACACCGTGTAATGAAACACTGCGCGGCCCCGGAAAGGGACAACCGGAAACTCAGTTACATCCCAAAGCGCTCAGGTTTTAACTTAAGCTGGAAAAGCGGAATTTAAAGTCTGTACAGCCATCACCCCAACTCTGCGGGACCCTGCGTCTAGAAGAGCCGAGCTGAAGGAGCGCCCCAGCCCAGCGCGGTGCACCCCCCCGCCCAGCGGAGGCCCTGCCCTTGTTCCGCGGAGACCGGAGCGCGCACGGGAGCAGGTGACGCCGGGGGGGCGCGGGCGCTCCCCTCCCGGAGGTGGTGTCACGTCGGGGGCCGGGACAGACGTGATGCCCTAGAACCGAGCTCCCAGAGAATCTGGATTTAGCGCCGTTGCCGTCGACGCGGTAAGTCGCCCACCTCGTTGTGCGAACCGCGCCGCCTGGCAGACCGTGCGCCTCGAGAGCCGCGCGCGGACGCCCGGGCCCCCGAGAAGGAGCCCGGGGTCTGACACCAGTCCAGGCGCCCCTCCCCCACCCCCCACCCCCGCGGTCTGCGGCTTTGCCCGGAGCGCCGGCTGGGGCACCTGCGCATCCTGGCGGCGGCCGTCCGCCTTCTCCGCTCCGGAGATTCAACGTTTTGGGAGTAAATCCAGGCCTCGTCTGACATGACATTTTGGAAGCGGAGCCTCGGAAGCTTTTGCGGCCGCGTAATAGGATAGCACGCTACAGCGGCGGCAGTAATTGCCGGCCCCTCCCGCCGCCCCTCCTCCCAGGGACTCCGGGAAACCAGCGGGGAGGAGGGAGAGCGGGCGGGGGCGGGGCCGCGCCCCGACCCGCAGGCCCCGGGAAGCCGGTCCCTTCGCCGAAGCCGGGCCGGGGGTGGGGCCTGGCCCGCCCCCTCCCCCCACAGGAGAGCCCGTGGGCTCAAGGCGCACGTGCTCACCTCGCGGCTTTGGACCGGGAGCGCCTGAGTCCGGAGCGTCGGGCTCCTCTCCGGGGAGCGGTGGCAGCAGGCAGACTGACCGTCCAGGTGGCCGGGCCACCGGCAGCAGTTAAAGGGCCACGGAGGCCGTGGAGCGGCCAAGTCCAGGCTGTCCTGACGTGAAGCAGGTCCAGGGGCCACGAAGCGCGTGGCTGTGTTTTCAGAGGACAAGTTCACAGGCAGCTGTGTGCCCAGGACTGGGCACCAGACCCCCGCCCCCGCCTCCAGGCCGCAGGGACCCCTTCCCTGAGAACCGGACTCTGGGATCTGTCCTGCCTTGATGTGGTGAACAGAGTGACAAGGCAGCCGGTGGGGGGTGGAACTCAACAGTGTCTAGGGCTCCCCTCCCTGGGCATGGAGAATGGGGGGAGGGCTGTGATCAGAAGCCTGGAAGGTTCCAGAAGGGGTAGAGGTGAGTGGAAGTCTGATAGGGAGGACGAAGGGAAGCAGAGTGGAGGCCGCTGGGCCGCCAGGAGCCCCGGCAGGAGAGACAGAGGTGCAGGGCCCCGAAGCACCCCGGGGAGCAATGGCGGGGGGTGGGGGGGGAAGGTCACCGAGCCTGGCACTTTCTAGTCTCAAGAACCACCAGTTCCTGACTCTCCGTCTGCCCCACAGCCCGCACACTGGCTCGGGGCCCCGAGACCTTTCCCAGTGCCCCGCACCCCCATATGCCCCAACACCTGCCCTCTGTGCCCTCAGGGTGGGGCACATCCCAACCAAAACCCCTCAGGGCTCCACTCCGGGTAAAGTTTCAGGGTCCCGCTTGGTCTGGCCCAGCAGCCGGCTCTGCCCTGGAACCATCAGGCCCTCGGCCGCAGGTTAGAAGCCGCCTGGGCTTTGCTGGTTCAGGTTTCTTTTCATCTGGGTCCCTCTGCCCTCACGGCTGGGGCTCCCGCGCCCTCCCAGGGCCAGGTGACCCGTCTGACAGAAGTTTCCAGAGCCACCCACACATCGCTGGGCTTGCAGGGATGGGGACACCCTCCTTCCGTCCCTAAGGTCAGATGCGGGGAAGGACAGGGCACCCGCCTGTCCTCCCGCCCCCCCACGTGGCCGAGGGTCACCCAGCAGGACACAGCCTGTGCTCCGTGACAGGTGCACTGGGCTCTTTCCCGGCTGTTCAAGATGAAGGCGGGGTGACATGGCATGCGGGTGGAGGGAGACAGACGGAAAGACAGACAGACAGACAGACAGACAGACAAAAGGGGGAGGGAAAGGAACGAGGCGTCACCCTCAAGGGGCAGAGAGTCCGCAGGCCTGTTGGTCTGTTCAGAGAAAGGCCCAGAGGGATGCCAGCAAGTAAAGACCGCGTTTGAGCGCAGCCGGGAGCCAAGTTGCGGCTCAAGGGACTGAACCACACCCGCGGAGAGCGCCCGGCACTTGGCTTCCCGGCCCCCCTCCAGCCCGCGCTGCTCAGCCTTCCTGGGTCCTTCCCCAAGCCCACAAGCCCTCTGGTGGCCCCGGTGCCCCAGGCACCGAGCCCGCCTTCTCGGTAGGCCCTCCTCCTGCGCATCTGCTCCTGCCACCTTCGCCAAACCCTTGTGTCCCGCACGGAGGGGTCAGCTCAGGACGCCTCCGTCCCCGCTGAGCCGAGCCCAGAGTCCTGCGTCCACATGCGGGTGGAGGGTAGATAAACAGATGACAGAGCAGGACAGACTGACGGACAGATACAGAAGACAGGTGGACAGATGGACCGTGGAGGCATCTCTCTCTGTATATATTTAAATATTTGCGTAAATATAAATACAATGTGTCTTTAAATACTTGAGGGCTATGAGGGGCGCCTGGGGGGATCAGTGGGTTAAGCATTTGACTCTCGATTTCGGCTCCGGTCATGATCTCACGGTTTGTCGGATCGAGCCCTGCGTCAGGCTCTGGGCTGACGGCACAGAGCCTGGAGCCTGCTTGGGATCCTCTCTCTCTCTCTCTCTCTCTCTTTCTCTCTCTTAAAAAAAATAAATAAGCTTTCAAAAAGTGGGGACTGTGAATCAATATTCGTATTTCCCTGTTTCTAAGTCTTCCCAAGTGTGTTTTGGATTAAGAAACGATACAAGTGTGTTCAGAAACAAATGACCGGGGGGACGCCGCGTGCAGGTCCCGGTGTGACCGTGCGTGCGACTCGGGCGCACCAGGTGAACGCTCGCTTGAACCTTCAGGGGGGGCTCGCGCACCGCTGAGGCGGGGTCCCGACAGCGTCAGGTCTGTGGGCCGTGACCCCACAGACCGCCCCGAGGACACGGTGCCTCCCCCGCAGCTGACCCGCGTCCCCGTGAGCTTTCTTCCCCACCCGTGTCCGTCCGCCCTTCTGCACACACCTCCCGCAAGCATCAGGCTGACTCATCGGAATTTCCTTCGCACAAGTGTCAGCCCCTGCGTCTGGCGGCCACACAGCCGGCCCGCGGCGCACGACGTGAGGTCTTTGAATGCTGTCTCCTTGGAACATTTCCGGAACGTGCAAAATGAGTCCCTGTAGAGGCGACGTGTCTCGTATTCCTTCCTTCCTTCCTTCCTTCCTTCCTTCCTTCCTTCCTTCCTTTCTCCCTCCCTCCCAGCTGAGGCTCATCCATGTTTCCCATCAGCTTTAGGCTGGTTTCGAGTCAGCACGAAGAGCCCCAGGGAGCAGAGGCCCATCATCCTGAGTCCTCCGTGAGACCACGTGGAACAGACCGCAGGCTGGCCCTGGGGGGACCCAGACACGCAGTGAGAAGGAGGAAATAACTTGGCCTTCGTATTGACCCCAAGAATCGGTGGGGCCGCTTGTCTCTACATCATAACCTGAGCTGCTGTAGCTGACACATTAGCCACCTGGGCCCAGCGTGCTCAAGAGGACACGCAGGGGGTGTGGCATCCCACAGCAAGAGTATCAGAGGTCGCGTCCGGACAGCCCCCAACACGGGCTGAGCTCCCCTGCCCCCACACGGAAAGGAACGCGGGCTCTTGGCTTCTGGACCGAGAGCAGGTGCTGAAGGTCAGCCTGCGGAGGAGAAGTCAGAACCCGCGGGGCCTGAGGTCTGGATGTGGCCCCTGGGCAGGTGCTGGGGGCTGCTCCCTGCCGGGGTGGGGGGACACAGCGCCCCGGAGCACGACCTTCCCGCCCTGCGCTGCTCCTGCGGGAAGCCGGAGCCCCCTCGGGAGCCCCCTCCCCCGCGTGCACGCCTGTGCCATATGTGTGCACCATTGTAGAGTCGAGCCCCAGCCGGGCCTGGCTGTAGGCCCACCCACTCCGCTGCCGATTCCTCTGTGGCCCCGACCCCCACTCTTGCACAGCCCGTGTCCCCCGCCTCTACACTGAAAGCCTGGCCCCCAGGAGCTGGAGCTGCCCCGGGACCCTGGGGGTGCCCCCCGGCCACCTAACCCTCCCCGTGGCCTCCCTCACTGAAAGCAAGTGTCTCTGATGCCGTGTCCTCTCTCTGAAAGGGGCTCTGGGTGACAGCGTGGGACACTGGCCTGAAGGTAAGCCAGGCCCCTCCCCAGCGGCAGCTTGCTGATCCCTCCTGAGCCATCTCGCACCTCCCGCTGCCCCGGCTGCCCGAGGCCGTGGGAGCCCGGCTTGTTGGGACTTCTCACGGACGGAATCCCGTCTGCACGTCCGCGATTCTGCACAACGTACCCTGGCCGTCCTGAGCTGGAGACAGGCCTTGGCCCGGACGGCAGAGCCAGGCTGGGGTCCCCGGCTAAGACGTGATGCAGGCTTCTGACGTTCTCCTAAGAGCACAGAACGGACCCTGCAGCTTTCCTGCTGGAGACCTGGCTCCCACCCACCGTCCCCACTTACTCAAGCTTGGCGCCTCGGCAGATGGTTGTTCGGAAGGAACACGGCCGCCTGGGCCTCCGTCCAGGGCTCACCGTGGTCGGGGAGAAGCCCCTTATGCGCGTGGCCAGAGGGACAGCGGGTGGTGCCTGGGCCCTGCCGAGCGGGTGGTGTTAGTTTTCCGCTGGAGGACAGAGATGCTGGTGTCCCCAGCAAGAAAGCCCATCTCCAGCCGGGTCGCTCCCGCCTGCACTCTGGTGACCCTCAGGGCCAGGAGGAAGCTCACCCGTGGCCTCGCCAGCCCCGAAACCTCCCCTGGCGGCTTTCCTCCTTCTGTGACCGTGCAAAAGCCACACAACCCGGTCGCCTGCGTGGGACGGCAGCCTGCCTCGTGCCGTCTCGGGCAACCCTGGCCCCTGTGGACACGAGGGGGAGCCGGGAGACAGTTTCGCCCCCACCCCATGGGTCAAAGACGCCCTGCACTTTAAGCGGAGGAACAGGAAGCTTCTCGTAACTGTGTATCGGCAAGCTACGGCCACAGCGATGCTGGTAACGAGCGCCCCGGATCCCGGGGTCTGACGGTGACTCTTCACTGTTGCTCACGAGTGCACAGCTCAGCCGTGTGGCAACTCCAGTTCTCTGACACGTGTAGGAGTGCGGGGAGGGGGCTGCCCCACGGTGGTCCGGGCCCGCCTCCTTGTGTCCCCCTCCAGACCGGCCCAGGCGTGTCCTCACGCAAGGCGGAGCTACGGGAGAGCGGCAGGTGGAAGATGGCAGGGACACCACGCACCGCGGCCCCAGCTCCGGGCCATCCCGCGGTCGACGTTGGCTGACCTCCCGTCCGGCAGGGGGGGCTTCTCCGAGGGGCCCTGAGCCCCGTCCCAGCCCAGCTCTGCTCTCCGCCCCGCGTCCTTGCGCCTGAGAGTAGCCGGGGGCGGAGGCTCGAGGGCCGGTGGGGAGGGAGGTCCGAGGTCTGGCCGTGGCGGGAGCCTCCTCCCGACTCCCCCTTGCCTCCCACACCCCCGAGGGGCTCCCTGCCTGGTTCCAGCGGCTCAGCCACTCCCTCCCCCGCTACTCATCGTTCGCCCTGAGCAGAACCACGTTCCAGACATCTGGGGCCCCCAGCTCCAGAAGCCCCGACCCGGCCCCTCCTCTGCCACCCGGCTTCCCTCTGCTCGGATCACTGAGACACGGCCGAGCGGGAGGAAGGGGCTGGAGGTCAGCCCGGAAAGCAGCAGTTTCGGGGGGAAGGAGGCCCCACATCTGTACCAGGCATTGTGGCTTCGGCCAGGCGCTCCCCGGGCCGGGCTCTCTGTGGCTCAGAGGGCAGCCCCCTTCCCTCACGCACGGCATCCCCGTGAGTGTCCCCACCCCCGTCTCCGCCCCTCTCGGGATCCCGCGGCCGGAGCTGCCCCCCAGCAGCACTGAATGGCATGATGGAGGAGGTGAGAGCCGGTTGGGGGTGCTGGGGGGACCCAGTTCGCTCACCTGTGGGCACAGGAGCACTTCATCCCGCCCCATCATCTCACAGGGTGAGAGCCCGCCTCTGGGGCCACAGAAGTCCCATCTGATGGGCTGGAATGAACCGCGATACTCAGATCTCAGCACTGGGAGGGCCCCGGGGTCAGGCCTGCCGGTCACAGGGGTGTCCTTCTCTGGCCCCAGGAGCTCGCCCGGCGGCATGATGGGCTCAGACGCCCTGCAGATGGGGCTCAGCCCCCCTCTGGGCCTGGGGCTCTGTGGCTCGGGCTGGCAGGCACCAAAGGGTCCCCGTAGCCCTGAGCCCACTGTGGCTCCGGGGTCAGCAAGCCGCTCCCCCGTGTCCCCTCCCCTGAGCCGCTGAGGCGTTTCCACCCGGAACGCGTGTTGTTCTCGGCTAAGACCCGGGGCAGTGTCGGGTGGGGTGGGGCGGCCCCCACTAAGGGTTCGGGCTCGGGGCTGTGTCGCTGCCGAGGGCACTCCCCCACGGGAGCTGGGCATCGCCGTGACGTGAAAAGCGCATGGCTGTCTTTCGGCTGTTTGGTAAATTATTAAAAAAATCGGCCTCCCTTTCCGAGCGATCTAACACAATGAGCTCATTTGGGGGCGGGGATCTCCAAACGTTTTCTTATTAAAAACCGTGATGCAAAAAACCCTCAAAAGCGGTAATATCTTTAGAGAGAGCCCGAGTGGTCTGACCTGGTCTCCAGAGTAATCTCCTTAAAAGGTTTTCAATAATTTCAGACTTTTATTTGCTCCGGGAGTCACTCTGGAAGCTCAGCGAGGTCTGAGGCTTGGGAACTTTATGAGTTTATTTAATGCCTGCTGTCGCGGAGTTTCGATCCATTAATTCGTCCGGGTCTGGGGGCCACCACCGCCTGCAGCCCCACTGTCGGCGGGCACCGTGCCCCCTCCCCAGAGACCTCACAGCGCGTGGAAGGGACCCTCCCGGAAAGTGCCGCCTCTCGGGGTCTGCCCGCACCCCTGCCCGCCGGGGTCAGGCCCTCGCCGGCTCCAGGGTGCTGCTCTGCCGGCTGCCGTGGCTGCCGTGGCCCAGCCAAGCTGATGCCAACACGAGCCACACAGAGCTCGCGCCCTCCCCCCCCCCCGGCGGTCTCTGTGCGCGTCTTACCGTCCATCCGGCATCCGGCCCATCAGCTCTGCGCCCCACGTGGTCCAGCCTCCACGCTGACCACCCGTCCAGAGGGCACGCAGGGGCCCTAAAAGCAGCTCACACCTGGCTCCCCACCCCCGGGTGCCGAGGGCGCCAGCTCCCCACCGAGCCCGGGCACGTCCAGCGGATGTGTGCACGGCCGCACACACACCCACATGCTGCAGGCGGGGCGCTTCCCGGAGATGGAGGGAGGGGTCGTCACCCCGGGCACCCCCGGGCACGTGAGCTCGACTCCCACATCGCCAGACTGTGTGCAGGAAGCACGGGGCCTGCACCGGTGGTGTTCCCCACCACCTCCTCCCGGAGGGGGCTCAGCTTCCCGGGAGAGGGGCCCTGGCGCAGGATCAGCGGCTCCGTGGCGGCCTCCACCTGCTTCCTTGCACACACGATGCCTTGCACACACTGGGGCGAGCTCCAACAGGCCGCGCACACCTTAGGACCACCCAGCACGGCGCTCTGGCCTCATGGGCAGTGGGAACTCACGAATCCCCAGGCCGGGGGCCACCAGATCCGGCTCGGGCCCGGCTGTGTCTCCACCAGGGACAGCGTCGAGGAGGAAGGAAGTCAGAGCAGTTTGGGGTAAAGAAACCCTAACGCTGTCATTCCCCTGTTCCCGGCATCACCCTCACCCCGAACAGCACAGACCTGAGAGCCCTGGGCTGCTGCCATGATCACGGTGACAGCAGAGACCCATCGAGCGCGCCCCCCACCGGAGCCGGGCCTGGGGCTCTGTCACTCACACACGCGGGTGACACATGGGGACGTGGAAGGGCCCACCGCACCTGTGGGGACTTACTTTCCTCCTTGTCTGTTTGCCTTTTGGTTTCCTCGTCCCGCTTGCCCTAAACGGGCACCACCCTGAGACACGGACGCTCACAGGCCTCCCTCAGCCCACGTGCTTTCGTCCGTGACCACGTCTGCCCAGTGCGCGGCTCAAGTGGCCGAGCTCCCTCCGCGCGCACCGGGCCCCACCCGCCCCTGCCGTGTGACATTCGGTCGTCCATGCCGCTCCCACGTTTGTTCATTCCACAAGCAGCATGGGGCCCCCCTTAGCCAGGCGCTGGGACGGTAATAACGAACAAGGCGGGCCAGGCCCCTGACAGCAGGGAGCTCCTTCCGGTGGAGACAGAATCGCCACGTCAGCACACGTGGGCATAAAGTAATTTCCAAGGGCAAGAGGGACTGCAGAGCCACAGAGGCAAGTGTCGCGGACTCACGGGGCGAGGGCGGGAGGGCGCAGCCAGGAGAGGACACCCGAGGAAGAGGTACGGGACCCCGGGGCGGCCAGAAGCGGAGGGCTTGCTCGGAAACGCCACCCCATCGCTGCTTTTCAAAGTCTTTTCCTTGCGCGAAACATGCATAAGGTAGAATTCAGTATCCTCACCATCTGTAAGTGAACCAGACGCCGTCGTTTCGCGGCAAGAATTTCCCGGGCTTCAGGGCGTCGGTCTTTGCTTCCAGGGGATTTTCCGTGAAGGAAACTCCGCGCCTTGAGGGGAACACAGACCCCGAAGCCGGCAGCCCAGGCCGACGGGCAGGGGCACACTCCAGCGCCGTGACTGGAGAACCCGCCGCTAGGGAGGCCTCGGGGGTGACGCGGAGCATCTTCTGGGGAACGCCACCTCCTGAATCGTGTCACCGGGCTGTCCTTGTCCCCTCGCTGATGCAACACCAGGAAGCAGCCTCCTGGCGGGGCTGGTCTGCTCAGCGACCGCGGGAAGATGAGCCGAGGCCCCCGGACGTCACAGCCCCTCACCCGGGGCAGGACCGGCGGGAGGGGAGCAGGGGCCCGCGGGGGCCGCACCTTCTCCAGCTTCCTCACCCACAGGCACCACCGCACGTTCTTGGATGGGAGACCCCGTGTCTCCTCTCGTCTCTGCCTGAGCGACCACCACCGGAGGGACGCGAGGCAGAAAGCAGCAGCATCTCCCAGGCGAGGGGCCCAGGTCACCCAGCAGGACTGCAGGGCTTCTGGCACCAGGCCCCGGGGCCGCGCTGTGGCCCCGCCCGCCTGGCCTCTCCCGCCGCAGGGCCACCCAGAGGCGAGCGCCGGCCCCCGTGGGGCTCCCGGGCCGGGCCCGAGGGGCCTTCTGTGCAGACGGCCACGAGCGAGCCACGCGGAGGCCGTGACAGAGGACAGCACAGGTCCGTCCACACAGGCGGCCGGCACCCTGCTGGGTGGGTGGCCACGGGCCCCGGGACAGGTGGGCGGCCACACGGCCCAGAGGGAGGGAACAGACAGCGGAGACAGGGCCCTGCCCACGGCCTTCGTAGCGCCGGGCTGGAGGCGGCACCTGACACGCCCCAGGCCGACTGTGCCCCAGATTCACGCGTCGGAGCCTCACCCCCAGACCTCAGCGTGACCGTGTGCGGAGCGGGTCTTCCAACAGGCGAGGTCCTGAGGGTGGACCCGACCCCTGGAGGCCTCAGAAGAGGCACATAGACACGGGGGACGGCCACGTGAGGACATTGGGAGAGGACGGCGTCTGCACAGCCGGACGGGGGCCTCGGGGGGAGACAGGACCCTGGACTTCCGGCCCCAGGGCTGAGAGGACGGGAACGTGTGCGGTTCTGTCCCCACCGCCGTGGCGCCCTGACGGCTCAGGTACACGCCGACCCTGTTCCTGTGTCCTTGTGCTCACAGCCCAGGCATGCCTCAGTTTACCCTCGTGTCGCCCACAGCGAGGGTAGCGGGACCCACTGGTGTCCACGGGAGGGATGGGAACCACGTGTTCACACGGAGCGTGTTGGCCGCGCGTCGCTGCATCCCACGCACTCACGAGCCCGTCTTCTGGCGCAGGACCCAGATCGCTAGGCTCCACCCGGGTCCCCGTTTCCCGGGGAAGGACACTGCGGGGCGCGGAGGTGGGACTCACCCCCGGGGGGCAGGCTGAGGAGGCCACCAGCCTCCCGCGGACCGGGCCCGGCGACACCCTGCAGGGCCGGCAGGCCAAGCCACGGGCCTCTCTTCCCACCAGGTCATTCTGCCCGAGGGTCGGAAGTTCCACCAAAACCGTGGCCGAAGAGGTGCTGACCGCTAATTCGAGTGGGATCCACTCATCCTACGGAGCACCCGTGGGAGGTGGCATGGGAGCTGCCGTGGGCGCGCAAACGTGCAGCCGGGACTGCGGGTGAGGGCCCCGCCGTGGGGAGGGAAGGCGGAGGGCTTCCCGGAGGAGGCGGCTCAGCTCAGGAGTGCGGGGCAGGGGCCCGGGGGGAGCTTGCCGGCGGGACAAGGCAGGGAACCCCCGCCCCTCCACCCTGTGAAAGGTACAAGTTCCGCGCCCTGGGCGCTGGTCCCACCCCGCGCTGTGGGTGTGCTGTGAAGGCAGGGCGGTTGGGGAGGGGGTGAGAACGGCAGGCAAGGCCTCTTGTCGTCAACCGAGCCGCCGTGGTTTCAGCCCACGGAGCGTGGCCAGCCACGGGAGCTCCCAGTCGGAGGCGTGGCTCTGGGGCGTGCTGACACCCTTCTCCTGACAGCCGACCTGCCGTGGTCCTGGGGCCACCATCCCACCTGCCCCCGCCTTGGTTTCCTGCTCCCTGGGATGGCTCCCTCGGTTTCCCTCCGGATCCCTTTGTATTGGGAGGTGGCCTGGCCGGGGACTCGGGGTGGCCTGAGCACTGGGGCACGGCCCTGGGGCCCCAGCAGAGGGTCCGGCAGGTGCAGGCACGTCCGTGAGTCGGACGGTGTTCGAGGTGAGAGGCGTGTGCTCTCACCAACATGCCATGTGGATGAACCAAGCCACGGGCCGGCCACATCGATTCGCAGGCGATGTGTGGACGTCCTTCAAGGCCCTCAGCCGAGTAGCTGGCCGGCAGCTACGAAGTCGGCACGTGGGTCCATCCCCCCGGCTCTGCCGTCTCAGCGAGCAGCACCTGGAAAGACGGGAAGCCACAGACGGGAGAAAGGCTCACGGAGCCACTGCCCCATGGACGGCTCTGGGAAAGGATCGTTCAGGTAAGCGGTTGCTCCCGTGGCGTCAGCAAAATCAGACTCTGGCTGCTCTAGGGTCCACTCTGAGCAAAGAGACAGACCGGGCAGGGCTGGGGGGCCGTGAGGGCAGGAGGGGTCTCGGGCACGGGCGGCCCTCCAGCTTCCGTCCCCAGGGAGAAGGCCGGCGCCCGGTGCGTCTGCGTCCGGGGTGGGATCCCCCTGAACCTCGGGGCACAGAGCTGCCGGCCAAGTCTGGGTCACAGACGCCCAGGGCGTCCCAGCTGCCGCCCGGGGGTTTGGGGAAGAAGAGGAGAAACGCACCTGTCTCCGCCAGCTCGGACCAGGCGGCTCAAGGGACGGACATTTACTTCTCATGGGTCGGGAGGCTGGGCTCCGAGATCCAGGTGCCGGCCGCCTTTGCTGTGTCCTTGCCTGAGGGACAGAGGGCTCTGGCCTCTCCTGTGTTTCTCATAACGCACGGACCCCCTCATGGGGCCGCCCTCATGACCCCTCCTGGCCCGAATCACCTCCCAGAGCATCCATCTCCAAACGCCACCACACTGGGGCGGTGGGGGTGAGGCCTTCAGCGTGTGAACTGGGGGGACACAAGCATCCTGTCCGCAGCGGCCACGGGGACAGACACAAGCTGGGAGTTCACAGCGTGCACAGAGATGTGAGGACCAAACTCCCCTGGAAAACCGTTAGGGCGGGGGGTGGAGGGGCGGGGGCAGGGGGCAGGGGGCAGGGCTGGGGGGCGGGAGGGCCAGAGCCAGGGGACCCGGACAGAGGCAGAGCGGATTCTCACGCACACGCACTCCCTAGGACCCATAAGTCCTCCCAGGTCTGCCGTGTCCTTGGGCCTGTGCCCCCTGCTGCCCGCGGGACCCATGGCAGGTCCTATTGGAGATTTTCCGGCTGCCCCTTAAAGTCACAGCTGCTCAGTGTTCTGTCTAGAAAACAAAATCGAAGTGACAAAAAACTCTTTGAAATAACCACCCTCCACTGACTTCAAAGATAGCTGCCCACATGTGGGGACCCCGGAATTTATGCTGACCATTATTACAGTTACTCTAAGTACTATGAAGGGGCAAACGAGGTCCCCCCACTCCCAGCAGGGGCTCCGTCTGGATGAAGCCCTGTTTTGTTACACGTCCCGCTCGCCAGGAAGAGCTGGGAGGCCGGGTCACCTCAGTTTCCCCCCAGTCCCCCCAGCACGCTCCCCACGTGCCCTCAGCACCCCCAGGATGCTCCCCACGTGCAGCACGTGCCCGCTTTTAAGAAGAATGTCCAGTTCCAAGGTGTTTTCCGCCCCCATGAGCCTGTGTCCCCTGCACCCCCTACACCCCATCCTGTCTCCTCCCAGGATCCTCTAAGAACCAAGGGTGTGGGCAGGCAGGGGCACCAGGGGCACGGCAGGGGGAGTGTGCAGGGGGTGAGCAGGGGTGCATGTGGGGAGCAGGCATAGGGGGCAGGGAGCAGGGGGCACAGCGGCCACGAGGGGAGGATCTACAGGGGGCAGGGAGTGCGGGCATGCAGGGGGCAAAGGGGAAGGGCAGGCATGGGGAGCCTTAGGGAGGGCGTGGGAGGTGGGAGTGGGGATGGCAGGCTGTCCCCCCAGGGGGAGTTCTGAGCACCCGTTGGCCCCACGCCTGGTGGCCACTCCCCGTGGCTGCTCTGTGTCACAGGAAGCCACGCGGGGGCGGGGCACTGTGTTGAAGGCACTTGGGGATAACTAGGTGTTTCTAGTGGAAATCTGAATTTCAAGCTGTCAGAATTCTTCGGAAATCAAAGGCAGATTGATCGCACACCCTCGGAAGGGCCCAGAGTCAGAGAAGTAAAAACAGAAAAGAACCATCGAGCCCTCCAGCCCCCGGCGAGCGGCCAACAGACCTTCTCAGTCACGCTGTTCGAGAGCGCAGAGCGACAGGCCTGAGGCTGTCAGAGTCACCGGTTCGGCGTCAGCCAGAGCCAGGCCGGAGCCGGGCAGACGTTCGGGCTTCGGGGACCGTGCCCTGCTCCCCGGGTTCTGAGCTGGGACTCCGGGAAGGACAGATGTGGGGGAGACCCTGGGCGCTCCTGGGCCCTCCCAGTCTCCGTGCTCCCCAGTCCCTGTGTGCTCCCCAGTCCCCGTGTGCTCCCCAGTCCCCAATGCTCCCCAGTCACTAATGCTCCCAAGTCCTCGTGCTCCCCAGTCCCCACACACTCTCCCAGTCTCCGTGCTCCCCAGTCCCCACCCATGCTCCCCGACCCTGTGCTCCCCAGTCCCCAATGCTCCCCAGTCCACATGCTCCCCAGTCCCCAATGCTCCCCAGTCCCCAATGCTCCCCAGTCCCCAATGATCCCCAGTCCACATGCTCCTCAGTCCCCAATGCTCCCCAGTCCTTGTGCTCCCCAGTCCCCACACGCTGTCCCAGTCCCCAATGCTCCCCAGTCCTCATGCTCCCCATCCCCAATGCTCCCCAGTCCCCAATGCTCCCCAGTCTCCGTGCTCCCCAGTCCCCAATACTCCCCAGTCCCCGTGCTCCCCAGTCCCTGTGCTCCCCAGTCTCCGTGCTCCCCAGTCCCCAATGCTCCCCAGTCCCCATGCTCCCCAGTCCCTGTGCTTCCCAGTCCCCAATGCTCCCCAGTCCCTGTGCTCCCCAGTCCCCAAAGCTCCCCAATCCCCGTGCTCCCCAGTCCCCACACGCTCTCCCAGTCCCCATGCTCCCCAGTCCCCGTGCTCCCCAGTCCCCAATGCTCCCCATCCTCAGTACTCCCCAGTCCCCGTGCTCCCCGGTCCCCTGGAACACACTCTCCTGGGCTGCCGCTCACACTGTGCACACACAGAGCTCCACGCCCAGGGAGGATTCCGTGTACTTTGCAGGCTCCGTTGAGTGTGTTCGGCGGTCCTTGGCTCGGGCCCTGTCTCGCCGGGGGGCAGGTGTGTTCCCAGCGTGGTGTAGGCGGGAGGCGCTTAACAAAACCCAGGCCGAGTGCCGTAAGATGAGCAACGAATGAGGGATCCCAAGCCGGCCTCCCACCCCGTCTCCGTCTCCAAACACTGGGAGCCGCAGAGCCGCTCTCCCCAGCCGCTCACGGACCCCGTTCCGTCACCGGAGGACATCCGGCGGCAGCTGCCTCTGAGCGCGAACCTCGTGTTTGCAAGTCACGGTCTCCATGGAGAGGCCCCGCGCGCTCCAGCGACGACTGTCCCACCGGGAACACAGAACCGGACCCCCGTCCTAGCGGCTGGAGGGCCTCCCCTCGCCACGCTGGGGCCCCACCACCTGGGAGGTCAGACGGCCTCCCTCTCCGAAGCCTCCTAGCGTGCTGGGCCGACCCCGCGTCGCCGACCAGGCCGCAAACGCACCGGCTCCTGTTGGGAGCCGGGGTCTCCACTGCACTGCAGCCTGGGGGTGGTGTTAGGCCCAGGCCGGTTCTGGTTGATGTACAGCACGACCCGGGCCACCCAGCCCCACCAGGGACAGCGTGGCCTCCGGTCCCTGCACACGGCCCGAGGTCTGGCTCCGTGACCTTATCCTGCCGACACCTCAAACCCCCGATACGATGCCAAGGACGGAACAGGTCAGCACCTGCCAGAGGGTCAGAACCTGAGGAAGGCCGTGAGGCATGGAGTCTGCGTCTGGGCACATGGGGCGGAAATGGGGGGTTCGCTGGCTCCAGGCCCTAGACAAGGGGTCTCCCCATCGGCTGCTAAGAAAGCTGAGTCACGGGAACCCAGAGGTCCCGCTGAACTCACCTGGTGAAGCCCACGGACACCCAGAGAGGTCACAGATTTACAGGGGACCTTCCTCAAGGGGGAAGACCCCGGGATGACGGGCGGACCCTGGGGGCCAGCATGGAGCCTGGGGCGTGCTGGGTTCCCGTCCCACGGTTCATCGAGAAGGACCAAGATACGCACTCGTGTGGGACGAGGACGTGGGGGGTGGCACATCGGCCAGCCCAGCAGTCAGGCTGCGATGAGCTGACCGTGAACGGGGACGTCTGCTTCCCCCCAAGGGGACGGGCGTCTCAGCGTCGCCCGCAGACAATACAGATCACACCGGCTCTCGGGCTGGGGACACCCCAATGCTCCGGAAGCCACCCTCAGGGGGAGGCTGCGTCCTCCAGCCCAGGGAGGTGACCAGGGCCCCAAGACTGGGGGCCGCTGGAGCCCGCCTGCGGGGGCGCTCACGGGCCAAATTTGGCCCAGTTTGAACAAAAAGGGTGCCGGTCACGGGTGGTAACATTTCAAATAACAATGTACCTGAGAGTCAGGGGATAATTGAAAAAATAATTTTTTTTTCAATGTTTTTTTTTTTTTTTTTTTTTTTTTTGGGACAGAGAGAGACAGAGCATGAACGGGGGAGGGGCAGAGAGAGAGGGAGACACAGAATCGGAAACAGGCTCCAGGCTCCGAGCCATCAGCCCAGAGCCTGACGCGGGGCTCGAACTCACGGACCGCGAGATCGTGACCTGGCTGAAGTCGGACGCTTAACCGACTGCGCCACCCAGGCGCCCCGAAAAAATAATTTTTTTAAAGAAGAAAATAATGAAATGAGAAAGAAAGCAGAGGCAGCAGGAAGGAGGGAGGGAGGAGAGTTCTTCCCTCCAGGAGAGCGCCAGCGGGTGGGCGTGTGGGAAGTCACAGCCTCGCGGCCCTGAGGTGCATGTGCGGGACAAGGACCGTCCTGGGGAGCAGGGACGTGCGCTGGGCTCTGGGGGCTCCTTCCCGGAGGCCCCTCGGGCTGGCAAAGACGGGGAGCTCGGGGCTCCCGAAGCAGGAGCAGACCTGGGGTCCGAGGCTGGGGTCTGTGCTGACGGGAAGCCGGCAAGGTGTGCTGGGGGGTGGACCCCGGGGCCCGGCGGGAATCCGGGGTGGCTTTGTCATGAAGGCTCCGGCCTTCCCTCGGCCTGCCAAACCGTCTTATGCCGAGCCTGACTCTTGGAATCATCTCTCTCCACCCCACCCCCCGCCAGAGGCATCTGCCCGGACACAGCAGGGCACGGCAGGAGGGACACCTGGGGGCACGGTGACAGTGCCCAGGGTGATACCACGACCCTGCCCTCCCTGGGAGACGTGGGGAACGCACAGGTGTAGAGACCGCAAACCGGGAAGGGTGTTCCTGGGTGGGAAGCATGCAGGGAGGGCCACACGGCCCGTGGGTCCAGACGATGAACACCTCTCACCGGGATACAGATCCATCCTCTTTCTCAGGTGTAGGAAGGAATAAATCACAGCCAACCGTCAGGGCCAGGACAGCAGGCCGGCACTCCCGGGTCCCTCCCGCAGAAGGCAACTCGGGCCCCACAAAACGGGACGGAGACGAGTGGGGAGAGGGCGCCCCGGCCGCATCCCCGCCCCTCTGCTTGCATCCGGTCCGCACGCCCTGGCGCCCCCTCGGCCGTCGTCGGCTTCGTAAGAGCAGCAGTGCCTCCCGAGCCAGAGGTCAGGGCAGCCGCGCACTCGCGGCCGTGACGCGGCCGAGTCCCGCAGAGAGGCCATCTGGCCGGTCACGGCCCGTGCACCTCTGTGCCGATGGCCCTTTGGAGCCTTGTTACCACGTGCATCCCTGGAACCCCGTGGCCTGTGTCCGACGTGGCACCGCTGGGCTTCCTTCCCCACGCGGCCTCCGAGTGAGTGGCCCCCTGACGGCGTTTGTCCGGAACTTTCCCTCAGAGACAATCACAAGTGCACACCATTGTCTCAGCTGCCCCGTGGGCTTGAGTCTCCAAAGAGAAACGCTGGAGGGGGGAGGCCCTCCTCGTGCCCGAGGGCGACCCCCACGTTCCAGATGCCTCTCTCCAGGGTGGGGACCCCGCCTTTCCCCAAAGCTCCGGGAGGTCAGGGGAGGATGGTCAGGGCGGCCAACCGGATGCTGTGCACAGCACCCCAGCCTCGTCTGGGGACAATGTGCCATGAGATCTGGGGACTGGCCCTCCATGTGGACCTCCGTCCAGGGCCTGCTGCTCCTCCCTGACCTGGGTTCTGTGGTGTCACAGCCCCCGCAGAGGTCGGAGCCGCCCCGACAGACGGGAAACAAGGACGTGAAGGAACAGGACGAGCCCGCTGGTCCTGCCGTCACCCGAATGTCAGGGGCGGTGCTGTGGGGACGTGCGGCTGGCGGCTCTGGTGAATGTCCGCTGCCTGCGGGGACAGATGGCGTCATCAAGTTCCGAACGTGGACTTCCACTCCAGGCGAGCGGCCCACGGCACCCACCCGCGAGCACAGGGAGGTGAGGCGCACACGGGGGACAGAAATGGGGGCGGGCAGGCCCAGCGGGCAGAGGACAGAGGAGAGTCAGGTGCTTCCCGCCGGGGCCTCTGGGGAAACGCCCTGAGCAGCGTCTGTCGCGCCCTGGGCGCTTGCCGAAAGGGGCCGGCTTCAGCTCCTGGGCGACGCTGTAGCAGGGAGAGAGGGAGAGAGGCGGCTGGCAGGGGTGAAGCCACAGTCCCGGGCCGCGGCTCAGGGAGGCCACTCGGGGACCGACCTCCCTCTTTTCATGAGACGGCCGTGCTGCCCTGGGTCGGGTGACCAGACGACCCACCTTCCCTGTGGCCGGTCACGGAGACCCCTTCAAACTGGCCTCGGACTTGGGCTTGGTTTCTGTTTGTTTCGTGTTTTCAGAACTTGTTCTGAGCGCATCCTCACCACCCTTCCCCCAATTATTTGTCCATGAGACGGCCCTGCCCGGCCAGCAGCGTCACGGGACAGCGTCCCCTGCTGCGCGTGGGTCCGACGTGGTCAGGGACAGCGTGGGCACGGGGCGCAGGGGCGCAGGGGAGAGGCAGAGCCGGGCGGGCGTGAGGACACACACGGGGGAGAGGTCTGACGTCCATCGCGATGGGCAGAGGAGGGCCGCAGGGCGGGGGCTGAGAGGGTCCTGGGCCAGGCTTCCAGAAGCCTCCGAGGCAGCGTGCAGACCCTCGTGTGGATGCAGACACAGCAGCACCACCAGGACTCTGGGTGGGCGCCGTGGGGAGACTGCTGGGGACGGTCAGGAGGGTCCTCTCCCAGGAGGGCCCAGGGCACGTCACCAGCAGCCCCTGTCCTCGGCCACGCGCCCCCCGTCCTTCAGTACCGCGTCAGTGAAGCGGCCCCCGCGTTTCCGCAGAAGGAGCACTTTCCAGCCCAGAGGCCGCCCAGCCGGGTGGAGCCTCGCGCGGGACGGGGGCCCCGCGAGCTCGACCGCTGCTCCCTTTCGGTCCTGGGTGAGACCGGCTTCCTTCCTCCTTAAATAAAACACAAAACAAAGACGAGGGAGGGAAGGTGGATCCTCATTCATCACCCAGACGCGGCCTCCGTGTTCAGCCCCCACCCGGCGGCGCTCCCCGTAGAGCAGGAACACAGCAAACGGGAAACCCTCCTCCAAACAAGCGCTCGTGAGCGAACCCGGGGCGTGCCAGGGGCCAGAAGGGCGCAGGTGCTCCCCGAGAAGCCGCCTTCCCTGCCCGGAGGGTCGGGCCGCAGCCCCCGGGCACGCCCACGGAACAGACGCGGCCCCGGGGCTCTGCTCCACGACTGGTGAATTCTGGGGGGATCAGAAGTGCCAAGAAGACCCCCCTCCACCACCACGCTGTCCCCGCCCAGCGCCCCTTCCGAGAAGCGGCAGCAACCTGCAGGAAGACAGGCCTCGGTGGAGCGAAACCGCGGCTGGGACGTCGGCCTCACAAGCCGGGTGGGCTTCCCCGAGAAGGCCCTTCTGTCGATAGCAATTTGCTCAGTATTGATGTGGTAACAGTTTTTCAAGGAAAAAAAAATCCTTCAGTGGTGTCTGAGCCTCCCAAGTGTGACTTTTTAGATGCGGGAGCACTTTCTGGCAGAGCTGGCCTGAGAGGCACGTATGGGGGGTTCACTCTGGACACCCCCAAACCCCTGTCCTGGGGTGGGGATTGCCGTCACCGAATATCATGGCCTGGTAGTGGGGGCATCTCTGGGGCTGACCCTGGGCCAGGCCCCAGACGCAGGGAGAGGCAGGCCTCTGGTCACTCAGCGAAGGGCAAACGGTCACAAAATGGGGGAGACCCTGGGGGTGAAGCCCTGAAAATTCAGTCACTTGCCCCCATGGAGCCCACAGTTTTATTTAGGGGGTTGGGTAATGATTAACTGGCAATTACCAAGAAAGCAGTGGGTGTCCAGGGGCAAATGTAGCATCGTGAACAGTGCACATGCAGAGGGGACACGAAGAGACAGGAGCCCCTTAAGACGCTGCAAGTTGGGGACGGAAGGACCCGGAAAGGAGCCCCCTGTGGGGGAGGAGGCTGCATCCTGGGCACGTGGGCAGGTGCGACGGAGGGACGACGGTGAGGGCCACGGGCTCTTCCCCCCCAACAAAACCAGAGGCAGGGAAGGTTTCAGAGGGCAGAGAGTCCCCCGGAGAGTGGGACTGGGGGGGCCCCCGCACCCCAGCCCCCCGGGGCCCCCAAACCCGTCCTTGCAGAAACGAGCCTCCACGTTCCTTCGAGCGAATCCCGGTGCCGACGTCTCAGCCATGGCTTTGCTCCAAGGCCCCTCTTTTCTGCAGGTTTCCACCGCGTCTCAGAAGGGGTGTCGAGCCCGTGTTTGGCGGGGGGGTGGGGGGGGGTCCTTCCCAGGCTGGCTCTGACTAGCTGCCCACAACGCCGCCCAGGGTCACATCCACCCGCGAGCTGCGGTCTCTCAAACGCCGGTCTCCACAGCAAACCAGCCCATGACTCTGAGCTCACTGTGGATGTATCTGCGGGCGTGCTCCCCACTGGGCTCTGGGCCCCGTGCTCCTCCTCGTGCTCCCCATGCTCCTTCCTGTGTGCTCCTCCCTGTGCTCCTCTCCATGGTCCTCTCCGTGCTCCCATCCGTGCTCCTTTCTGTGCTCCTCCTCGTCTTCCTCCTCGTGCTCTCCGTGCTCCTCCCCGTGCTCCCCCCACCATGATCGGAAGTGCTGGTCCATCTGTATCAAAACCAGGTTGTCCGAACGTCCAGAGGCCAGAGCTCCGTGGTCCCCGGGGAACTGTCCCTCGCCCCCAGGCTTGTTACTATGAGCCACACGAGGCGATTCATTTGGGTCTCGGTGATCTCGGTTTTCTCCGTGGCCTGGAGTAGCCTCTGGGGGACGCAGTGGTGGGACGCCATGCGCAGGCGTCCCGTCACGTGGGGGGCGACTTTCCATCTGACATGCTGCCCGCGATTACCTCCGCCGCGATGGCGCCCAGACGCCAAGGATTTCTACTCCCGTGTCATTTCTGTTTGTTTTTCCAAGCTGTTCTTACGGTGGTTCTGTGTGTTTTGATATTTTATTGTGAGCCGTGTAAATGTTTTCACTCTTCTGAAATACAGATTCTGTCCCCATCGGTGTGAGAGAATCATTGTTTTCCTTTTCAGAGCTTTGCTGGAGATCCTGGTTGTCTTATACTAACAGGACACAGAATCTATCGCAAATAGCCTTCAGAATGTAAATGGCAAACGGCCGCTTCGTACTTTCCCTTCACCGGCGGGGGACACAGCCGCCTCCAGGGAGTCCTCCAGGTTAGCTGCTGCTCTGCATTCCACCGACTGGGGGCGGGGGGTGCCTCACAGAGCCACAGGCTTCCCCAAACACGCAGTGTAGTCACCCCTCCTGCGTGCCACGCCCTGGGGCCCTGTTGGACACCTCACATCTGTGCCCCCAAGTTCCTCTGTTGAGACCGTAATCCCCCTCATGATGGCACCGGAGGTGGGGCCCTCCCAGGACGGAACTAGTGTCCTTGCATGAGGGACACCTGCTCTCTTTTGTCGTGTGTGGACACAGCAAGAAGACGCCGTCTGAAAGCAGAACCAGCCGCTGGCCCTGATCCGACGTCCAGCCTCCAGAGTGGTGGGAACGTCCGTGGTTCGTGAGCGCCCGTCCGTGGTTCTGGGCACCGCGTCCTTGTCCACAAGCTGGTCCATGAGTAGGGGTGTTTCTCTGGGTCCCAGAGCCGGAATCCACACAGGGCTGCTGCATTTCACCCCACATCCTCCCGGCCTCACCAACTCCAGAGATTTCCTCTCTTTTTATTTCCAAAAGCGTATTCGCTTTTTGAGTGTTTACGTGAGAAGAGACACGTGCCGTCTGGAGCCCCTCGAACACGTGTCTGAAGACCCCCGGCGCCCATCCCGTAAAACACCGCCGATGGGCTCTGGGGGCACCAGGGTCCAGCGCACCTCCCGCCTTCCCGGGGTCAGGCACCCGAGGCGCAGCCTCCCGGCGAGGCCGGTGGCCTGGGACCCCGTGCGAGGGCCGCGTGCGTCCAGCTCCTGACGCCGAGCCAAGAACCCAGTTGCCTCCAATTGTCCGCCGTCTCCGGGGTCACTTCTGCACCTCTCACGGTCTCACCCGGCCTGCGGGAGGCGCACAGACGTTCCTGGGCTCTCGACACCTGCCTTTCTCTTGCCTGACGCTCTCCTCCTCTGCTCTCGGGGGGCCACGCGGAGCCAACTCCACTGCCGGGGGTGTGCGAGTGTGCGTGTGTGTGTGTCCGTGTGCATGTGTGGGTGCACCTGGCCTCAGACTCAGCTGGAAAAATGCACAGACAGAGGGCTGAGCCCAGGACTGCTCTCCCCGGAACCTGCAGACTTCCCGCCCCTCACCGGACCGCGGGCGCCAGGACCCCTCCTCTCTCTGCCTTCCTGGTCTGCGTTCTGTGTTTTCCTGTTGACCTGCACTATCTGTCCTTCACGGGATCTGCATGACCCCCATCACAATTTACTCAAGAACTTTATTTATTTTTTTTTAATTTTTTTAATGTTTTTATTTATTTTTGAGACAGAGAGAGACAGAGCATGAGCAGGGGAGGAGCAGAGAGAGAGGGGGACACAGAACCCGAAGCGGGCTCCAGGCTCCGAGCTGTCAGCACAGATCCCGACTCGGGGTTCGAACTCACAAACTGCGAGATCGTGACCTGAGCCAAAGTCGGACACTTAACCGACTGAGCCACCCAGGCGCCCCAAGAACTTTAAAAAGCACAAATGCGCCCAACCCCACGCCCAACCCCACGCCCACGGGTCAGGTCTGAAGCTCCGGGAGGAGCCGGTGTGGACGGGTGGGGCCCCAGCCCCTGGGTACCTGCAGGCCCCAGTGGGGCCCCAGCGTCACTTTCTTGCTAAAAGCCCCGATGCCGTCTCCACCGCAGGGTAGCGGGAAAGCCCGGCCACAGGTCTCCACGCGTGACGCCTCTCAAAATGCAGAGGAAGGAAGGGTGGCTTTAATCTGAGATAATAAATCATCTTGTGCCGCAGGTTTTACAAGCCTGTGTTGGTCGTCGCTGCGATAAACTGTGATCAAACAGTGTCATCCAGCGGGGAAAGGAACCCGCAGCCCCTGGGGGCTGGAGCCCACCGTCCGCGACGCATTTCAGCCCAGAAAATCAGCTCGGTTCAGACTCCTTCTCCGTGAGGGGCGATACTCCCTCCGGATCCGGGGGCGGGAGAGTCCCACCTCTGCTCCCGCCTGCCCTGTCCCTCTGCCCGTTTTCTTTTTCCGACCACTTTTATCTCACGAGAGCACAATTTGAATCGTTATCAGCTGCTGACAGTTGCTGCAACCCCTGCTGTGCCCCCAAACAAAAGCAACAACATTCACTTCAACCTGCTCCTCATGTCAAAGGGAGACGCTGGCGGTTGAGCTCCGGGGGCCGCGCGTCTTGTGGATTAAATGCACACGCCTGCGTTATGTCTCATTTAGACACCCCCACTCTGCTCGGAGCCGGGCGGCTTCAGAAAGCGGGCGTTTGAGGCTGAGTTCTTTACGGCCCCCAAACGATCCCTGCCATGTGGCTGCCCGGGGCAGACGGGGGAGCGAGCCCGGACCATTTGCAAACAGGGAAGACTCAGCTTGTCTCCCGGGCGATGCTTCACCGAACAGCTGTGGGGGGGGGGGGGGGGGGTCCTTCCCTGGGACCGGCGTCGGGGCTCCGGGCACCCCGCTGCCTGGACCGGGAGGCCCCCGCCCAGGCCCGTGTTGGGCCGTAAATCGGGTGCAGCTGGGGACCGTGTTAAGCCGTGAATCAATCTCTCAACGGGGTGTGGGCTAACAGGGGGCCTCAAGGACTCGCGGCGGACGGTGCGGGAGCTGTGTGGGCACCAGCCGATCCCGGGCACGGCCGGGAAGGGGGTGGGCTTCGCAGCGTGCGGGCTGCTGGGTGACCTTGGCCAGGCCGCTGCCCCTCGTCGGGACTCAATTTCCTCGCCCGCTCAATGAAGGGGTGGGCTGGGTGACCTCGGAGGCTCCCGCCGGCCCGCGCGTTTTATTATCTTAATTGTGTGCTATTGACCATCGGTAAGGCGGGTCACCCGGCGCGGCCCGCGAGCGGCTTTGACTATTGATCTCGGCGTTACTTCACCCGTTGCCAAAGCAAACTTCCCAAAGTGACCCTTGTTTGGCATAAAACAAGCCGCACGGTCTTGTTTGAGAGGCTTTAACCCTGTCATTGCCTTTGTGATGATGCCAGAACACCTGGAGGCCTGAGGGACTCCGAAGCCCCTGTCCGGTGCCCGGACACTGCCGGGCCACCTCTCTCCGTGTCTCCGTCACACCCGTGAAGATCAGGGCCCCACAAGCGGACGGGCACACGCCGTCCCCCTGTGACAGGACAGCGTGCGCTTTCCTGGGCGTATTTCTCAGGTGTGTCCACAAACGGAGCTTTCCGAAGGCCCCATCTCCAAGCACGGCCCCCTTGGGGGGCGCAGTTCAGTCCATAGCACAGAGAATTTGAGGAAGCGGGGCCGAGGGATGGGGTTCCCCGTGCAGGTGGAGGACAGCATGTCAGCACGGTCGGGAGTCGAGGTCTGGAAATGATGCCGTTCCTGCGTCCAGGAGGCTCTGACCTTGTCCGTGGATCCAGGGGCTCAGGCAGATCGGACGGACGGTCATCGGGTAAGAGAACGGGTGTCAGGAGCTGAATCACCAGGTGAGACAGCTCACCCATCTGGCCGACGTGCACGACAGGGCAGGGAGGCGTGTCTGGACCCAGCACAAGGGGAGCGTGTCCCCAAACCCGTATGTCTGAGTCCTAGACCCCGGGACCTCACAATACAGCGGCTGTGTTTAGAGACGGGCCTTCAAAGGGGTGATCAGGTAAAATGAGGTCCTTCGGGATGGGCCTGACCCAGTCTGGTGGGGGCCTTCGAGGGAGAGAGAGTGGGACACAGACATACTGAAGGACCACCTTGTGAGGACCCGGGGGGGGGGGGGGAGGACGGCGTCTACACAGCAAGGAGAGAGGCCTCAGGAGGCACCAGCCCCACCCACGCCTGGATCCCAGCCTCTGGGACTAAGGAAACAAACCTCTGCTGTTTCTCTGCCATCTGTGATGTTTGTTATGCAGCCAGAGCTGACCGAGAGGGCCAGGGAGGACCAGGTTCTAATTTTCCTGTGAGCCCCTCCCATCACTGACACTTGCCCACGGCAGGTGCTCAGCAAACGCCACTGAACTGAGTCCATTATTCCCCTCATGATGTCGAACGTCCCCCGTTTGTCACAAAGACGTCCCTCATGCCCCATATCCCGTGTCCCCTGGTTTCTCATAGCCTGGGGAGGTTCAGGGCTGCGTCCTGGGTGAGCACCATCGAGGCCCCTTCCCCCACGTCCCTCCGTGAGACGTCTGCAGCAGGATCCCTTCCCCCGGCCCCCCCTACACACACGTGGACATGTGTTCCTCTGCCTGGAAAAGTCCACCTGTCTCTGGACAGTGATGGTGCTCCTAGAGGAACCTGTCATCTCAAAGGAAACGCCGAGGACTCTATTAAACAGACGACACCGTGAGACGTTTTTGACATTGATAACGCTGTTGGGTGTTTATGGTAACTGGATACTTTTCACTTCCCTTCTCGGCTTTACCGTCTCTCCTGAATTTGCACAAGCAGTTGTGGAATCCCAGGGGCGGATGGCGTAAGTGTGTGGACGGAGGCTATAAATAGCCACCGGTGTCCCCAGCATTGTCTAAGCTGTTTGGAAACCACTAGAAAGAGCACACTCTGTGATTTAGGTGGGAAGGGGCCCGGCACAGCCTAAGAACGGCCGTTATCCTCGGACAGAAGCCACGGCCTCTCCTGGGGAAGGTTCTGTCCACGTCCTCTCAAGTTTCCAGGGGGAAAGGCAGGTGTCACAGCGAGTGAGGCCCCTGGACACCGGTGCTTGATGGCCACGTGCAGAGGTAGTGGCTGTGGACGCTGAGTCACGACACTGCCCACGGTCGGCCTCTTGCTCCCAGATGAGCCCTGACTCAGACGATCAAATTTTGTTCAAAAGGCCCAACAGGCCGATTCCCAAACCCTGCGGGAAGGCCGTCGGTGTGGACACTGGGGTCAGGGGGTGGCTGCCCAGCCCCCCAAGAAACTGCGACTGCATCCACGTGCACGGTGGCTCGCCTCGCCTTGAGGAGACGACATAGCTGGCAGCTGGACCGTCCATCCCCCCCGAGACCGCCAGAGAAGGGAGGGGAGGGAGGAGGTCACAGGGGCAGAACGCCACATACGAAAGCACAGGGCAGCCGGAGGCCAATCCAGCGTCTGTCCTGACGCTCGGCTGTCTCGACCCACCTGTCCACTGATACCCAACTGAATGACAGCCCCGCCCACGGATGCTCAGCCATGGGACCCACTGGCTGCAGCTGCACACTGGCAGGAGAGTCCCCACCTCTCTCTGGCCACTGGTGCCCTCGAGTCGTGTCCCTTGCGTCTTGCTTAATACCAGGCTCCCACATCCTTTGCAGAGCAGCTCTTTGGGGCTTGATCAGCATGTGGTGATGTGGGCGAGCTGCATTATTATCTGATAAATTTATCATGTGTGGTATTGTACTTGTTGGTTATGAAAAATCAGCGGTTGCCTGGCAACCAAAATTGTCTGTCAGCTTGCAAACGTCCAAGGCTGCAAAGCCTGACTTGCTGGCTTCGTGGGGCCGTAACCGAGGCTTCTGGATGACACTGAGCAAAGCTGGGAGTGCAAGGAATTTAGGGACAGAGGCATACCTGCCCTCGTTCGAAGTTGTCCCACTTAGAAAAAGCATCAGATAAGCATCCGTGGCTGTGGCTTGTGGTTGTGCACAGCTTGGGGACATCAGTGAGTGAGCAACCCCACAAGGGAAGGGTCAGACACTCGTGAATGAGAGACACCACCCATCCCGGCATTGGGGAACCTGTGTCCACCTTCACACCCTCGCCCATCCCAAAGGGCCTGTCCCACTGGACAAGCCCCATTCTGAAGTTGTAATTGAAGGAATGAGACCCTGCCCCTGCCACGTGCTCTCTGTCCTTGTGTCCCTCACCTTAACCCCTGACCCCTAACTCCTAACCCTAACCCTAACCCAGTCCTGCCACCCCCCATCTCCATCCACCAGGATCCAAGTTCTCTCTCGGACCCCCACACCCAGACAGCAGATTCCAGCCAGCCGACAGGGACGTGGCATGGGCAGTGGGCCTCCACATGTGTGCCCCTCAGAGTCTTCGTGGTTATGTCAACCCCATCCAAGATAGCAAGGAGTTGTGGATGCAAATTTTGTTCAAAACTGTTTAAAACTTTTCCAAAATTGTTATAAAAGAAAACACGCATGCCCCAAACTTTTGTCTGTTAAATCTTTCTTGCTCGTGCCCTCCTCTGTTGACTTTATAGAAAATGGCTCAAATAGAGAGATTTGTAAAATAAAGTTGTGTTAGTAAAATAACATGTATAATTGTGAGTCCAGGGGGCGTGTCATTTGCTGCCTGGGGTTGTTGTCAGAAATGAATGGATGAAGGGTCGTGGAGAGATTGTTGGGAAGAGGAGGGACATGAGTTCTTGGGTTTCCTTCATTTATGGTCAATAAACCAGCATCCAGAGCCCACGTGGGGCCAGGAGCTGTCCCAGGTGCTGAAGGTCCAGAGCAGTGTGGTGGGAGGTGTGCGAAATTCTAGACACAGCCCGTAGGGCAGGTGTGTGGACATTCACCCATTTGGTGGGCTTCCACTGACTTACACTCCATCCATCATCCACCGATCTGTCCATCCATCCTTCCATCCACCCATCCATCCATCCTTCCAGGTGCCTCAGCCTTAGCCATCAGTTCCACTTTCTGCCTCCTTCCGAGCCTGGCTATGACCTCACCCCCAAGTGATGAGGAGAGCTCATACACCTGCCCCCACTGGGCTCACCACACCCACCATCAGGAACTGTCTGCTTTTCTCTCTGAGCTTTTCCTGCAGACACGATATGAACTCTGGAGCCACAGCTGGGTTACAGTTTGGGCTGCACCACTTCCAGTGGTGAGACTTTGGGTCAGTCACATGGACAGTCTGTGACTCAGTTTCCTCTTCAGTGACTTGGTGTGGTCTCACAAGACGATTAGAGGATTAAATAAGTGATAGACAGCAAGGCCTTGGAAAATCACGCTTGCCACGTGTTTAGTGCGACGTGTCCGCATCTGCCCTTATTCCCGTCACATCCCAGATGACTGGTGAGAGGGCCCCATGGTCATTCACCCACGGATCCCACGTGTCTACCTCCACTGTGCGCAGCCTGTGTGAGGTCCTCTGTGGTTTCTTCTCTGCAGCCCCACTCTCTCATCCGTGATACTTGGCTTGTTCCTGGTCCTGAGATGACTTACTTACTCCCTGACGAAAATGCAGACCCCGCCAGCCTGGGGACCTTTGCTGTTTCACCACACAGTCCTGGCCCCCAGCACAGCATCCCACACAGAGCGGGCACTCAGCGCACAGCTGTGGGATGAATCATAGACTCTGCCCCTCACGTCACCCACACTTCCCGGCCCAAGGCTGACCTTTCTGGAGACAAGCCCCCCTTCTCCTACATTACACATATATTTCTGAAAATTCACTTATTGGGAAAGGCAGGTTTGCTTCTTCCTAGGAATAATCTCCTCTCCTATTTTTATTTTAAGCTTATAAACTTTAGAAGAAAACAAGCTCTACTCCTGTAAAAAAAAAAAAAAGCACCCCACCAGAAACACTGCCAACACCTGCTATGTGATATCATTAATAAATTACCAGAATATTGCAGCATCTTAAATGCTCATCTGCTCCAAGCCATTTGAAAGGAGCTGAGCTTTTCTGGGCTGGATGCCAGTGACCGTCTGGCGGCCTCTGGAGCATGTGTGTGTGTGGGGGGGGGGGGGGGGTAGAAGGGGTGGCTGCAGATGGGGGTCCTTGCTCTCTCATTGGGAAAGTAGTAAGCTGCCTTCTGCTTTGTTACTTCCATCCCAACTCTTACGTGTTTCCCCTCACACTTTCTGAGAATGAACAAAGATGCCAGAATATTCAAGACATTTTCCTGTAGGACAATTAAATCTTGACAAAGGCAAGATGTATGCAAAATATATGCATATATTATAATATATATGTATATAGTAATAGGACGTAATAGGGTACTGTCTGCCTTTTCTTAACACTCAATCTTGTTTCCCAGGAGACTCATAAGAAGGTCCACAGGCATCTCTGGCACTGTGTTTCTCACACTGAACTCTTGCCCCAGGAATGAGAGTCTGTGCTTCTCCAGGGATCTGTGACCTTGAGATGGGCGCTGGCTCTTAGCCAGCATGGTCCTCAAGCCCCAGCCCGGTGTCAGCCCAGTGCCAGCCCAGTGCTTGGAGAGATTTCATACGGAACAGGAGGAGAGCCAGTGTACAATGGCAGGCGTGGTCTTTCATTTCTGCTGGTCAATATCCTGGTTTAATTTTTAGTTTAACGTGACTCTAGAGAGGAAGTCATCCTACATCTCAACAGACAAATGGAAAGAATATTTTCCTTCCCTTGAAACTTTCAAATGGAGCGAAGCAAGGGCAAACGTATACTTCTCAGACATAAGGTAAGGCTGCTTCCATTTACACACAAGCCTGCTTGGCTGGCACTGTGGTGGTGGCCTGGCTGTGCTTCCCATCGGGACGTGACACATGTCTCAAGGTGACTTTTTCCACAGCTGTGGATTACTCCCTGTAATCCCCTTGACATGCCCAAAGCTTTCACCATTCTGGATGACTCTGTTCAAGTCTTTCCACGCCCTCGGGCTCCTGGAGGTCCACCTCTGGGTTACCCTCCAGCTGCTCTAGGGGACACAAGACAACCACAGGCAACCTCCTTTTGGGGTGGCTCCATCCAGCCTGCAAAAAACACACAGGGTTGGGATGCACCAACCAGATGTTGGCCCTTGTCCTCAGGGATGACTCAGATGCAACCCCTCTCCCCCAGATTATGGGGCACATGTTAGCCCCTTGAACAGTGCGCCTACAGCTGGTCCTCAGATCTCCCAAGCATGAGCTTAGAGCCGTGTCCGTGAGTCCTCCTGCACGAACTTAGAAGCAGAAGGTGGTGCTTTGCTGTCCTCTTGGCAGGGGAAGGCATGGAGATGGCCACCCAACTCTCCAGATGAGTCTTCAACAGAAACCCTCATGGGATCGTGGCCCTGTTGCTGATCTCAGGGTTGGGAGCTCACACCCGTGGGAAGCACAGCTCTTGCCGATTTCCATGTCAACACCCCGCATAGGAACCATTACTATTTTTGGCCTAGAATTTATGCCAAACCTAGGAACCGAAGGCGCTATTCAACCGCCCCCGGCTGCCTGGATCACCTTCGTGCACCCACTGATGTATTTACAACCAGCCGTTAACTGCATGCCCAGGACGCTGAGCCAGGTGCCGGAAAAGCGTGTAAACGTAACGCACCCGTCAACTGCATCCTCCAGTCACGCAGAGGTGTCATCCGGGGGCGAGGGCCAACATCTGGAGACGGGGTTGGCCGTCACTACTGGCGGGCGTGTCAGGGGGTGGTGCTGCTTGCATCCACCGGGTGAGAGGCCATGGACATCTCTACCACGTGCAGGAGCCCATCCCACCACAGGCAATGATTCTGCCCAATCACCGGTAGCACAGCCGCTGGGAAGCCTTGGACCACCAGTCAAGGGAGACGTTTGTTGGCACAGCCCCCTCCACTTTGGTCCTCAGTTACATACCCAACAGGTTAGTAGATAGTTGCATTCATTTCTGTTTTTATTTGGGGTGGGGGGAGGTGCAGAAGGAGAGAGAGAGAGAGGGAGAGAGAGAGAATCTCCAGCAGGTTCCATGCTCAGTGTAGAGTCCGACGTGGGGCTTGATCCCATGACTTCTGGGATCACGACCTGAGCAGAAATCAAGAGTCAGACACTCAAACGACTGAGCCACGCAGGCGCCTCAACAGTTGCATTTAACAGAAAAAGCCTAACACACGCTTATAAAGAACATGCTTTGGGAAGCACCGCCCTCTCATGGTCAGGTTGAACAGGCTGTGTGCGCTGGGGCTGGAAGAAAGCTCGCTCTTCCTGGATTCTGTGCCCAGGTGCTCGCCCCGCCCACCGCCCCAGGCAGCTCGTGTTTCTGGATCTCCATACGTCTTCCAGCAGAGCATGACTGCCTTGCTTGCAGGCTGCGGACAGCCATATTTGTGGGTCTGCTTGGGAGGAAGACCATCCATCTGCCCCGTGTTTGCTCTAAAGTCGGCACCTCTGTCCACCAACTCATGCACCGTGCTCCACCAGCATGACTCCGGGGACTGCGTGAGACTCAGCCTGCAGCTGTCCTCCTCCTCCGTGGCCCTCCCAGCTGTCCTCCTCTTCTCTGGTCCTCCCAGCTGTCCTCCTCCTCTGTGGTACCATGCAGCTGTCCTCCTCCTCTGTGGGCCCCCACCTGCATGTTGGGCCATTGTTGTTTGACGGCACGTGGAGTCTGATAAGACATAACCTTTCCCTTCAAGGCGTTAACAGTCTGTTAAGTCAGATTAGGGAAGAGGGTGGTCAGCTACCGGTGATGGAGTCAGACCCATCCTCTGCTTTCTATACTGTGTATAAAATAACCAGCCGGGCAGAGGAGACACCCCTTGGCACCTAGAGACCCCTGGGGACCACTTCCCTGTTGCTGGTGGTGCCGCCACGTGGCCCCCTGGAGCCCGTCATGAGTCGAGAGTGCAAGACCCCGAGTGTCCGGGCTCCTCCCTCCCTCTCTCTCTCCTCCCTTTTCTCTCCTCCTTTATCTTTCTCATGATTCTATGATTCCGACGCAGAAGCCTGGCTTTATAACCCTGCAGAGAACAGAACAGCTTCTCTGGCTCTCGATGAAGACTTGTCTGGCTTTTATTGATGTGAAGATGGCCCCCATCCAGGCGTGGAAAGCTTCACAGTATTTTCACTTGTAATTCTCAAGGACGGCAGTTAGAACGCCTTGGCCACGCCTCCATCAGGCTTCAATAACATGTTCTGATTTTGTGTCCTGACACCCTGAGGCTCCGCGTCCCAGCCTGCGGACCTTCCTGGCAGCGCACTGCCGTAGGGATCCTGTCACACCAGGCAGGGCGTCCGGCCCTCCAGCACCTTCCCCCAACCACTCTGTGTCCTCGGGGGCTCCTCTCAGGCTCTGGGCCCTTCAGCTTCCTCGCTTTTGCTCTCTGCGCCCCTCCCCCCACTATCGGGCTATTTGCCTTATTCATTGATAATGAAACAAATAACAAGAGACAATTAACAGACACCCAAAATAGTGGCATGTGGATGGAGCACTGAAGATCTGTGCCGGGAAACAACCAAAACTAGGTGAAAACGAATTTAAACCTTCTGGAAATTTCCCTAAGGGAATTAAGCAAGTGAACATGTTTATTCACAGTGTCTGCCAGATCTTGGTAAGAACAGTGAGTGCATAACGTCTGAGCCGTGACCTGCTCCCTCCCTCTGCTCAGCTGGATGGAATCTCCAATCCAGGGGCCCCCGGAAGATGGGCCCCTCTGCCCTTGGCTCCCAGCAGGGGCTCCGTGTGAAGCTGGGCACGGGGGTCCTCCTCAACACGAGCAGCTTCAGGGCCTGAGGCTCAGTTCCTGGTGAGCATGACCGAGGGCTTGGGGCACCCACCACACCCACCCCGTTCACAGGGCACATTGGAAAGAATAGCAAATAAATCCAAGGCTAGAAGACAGAAACAATAAAGATAAGAAGGAAGAGCCTTGAAGTAGAGAAGAGAAAACTGGAGAAAATCAAGACCATTGACGGATGTTCAGCTCTTACTGATCAGGAGGAAACTAGAGGAGACTCATTTGCAAAAATGATTAGAGGAGGTGTTACCACCAACCTTACAGAATTAGAATAGGATTTTAAAGGAATGTTGTGAATAACTGTAGGCAAACAAACTTTAGGAAACGTAGACAGAATGGACAAGGTCCGAAAGACAGAAAAACTTATTTAAGAAGAAATATAAAAGCTGAGCAGACCTGAAACAAAAAGGGGACTGAATGAATGATTAAAAATCACCAATCAAAGCAACCTACAGACGTACCACAATCCCTATCAAAATTCCGTGGTGTTTTTGCAGAAATAAAAAAATAAGAATCCATCCTAAAATTCATATGGTATCTCAGCAGACTCCAAATAGTCAAAAGAAAGAAAGAAAGAAAGAAAGAAAGAAAGGAAGAAAGAAAGAAAGAAAGAAAATCTGGAAAAGTAACAAGAAAGCTAGAGGGCTCACACTTTCTGACTTCAGAACTTATTACGGAGCTGCACAAATCTAAACTGGCACCAAGTGTGGTCCCGGCATAAAGGCAGATGGAAAGACCGATGGGACAGGACCGAGAGCCCAGGAAGGAAGCACTGCACACATGGTCCAACGAGTTCTGAGAGAGGTGCCAAGTTCCCTCACGGAGAAGAAGCAATTCGTTGTTGAGGAAACGGAGTCTCCATGTGCACAAGAATGAAGTTGGACCTCTTCCTTATACCTTACAGACAAAAACTCAGCAAAGTGGATCAAAGATCTAAAAGTGAGACCTAAAACTTTTACTGTCTCTGGAGAAACCATGTGGGAAATCTTCGAAACTTCATATTTGGCAATCATTTCTTGATTATGATGCTACAAGAACAAGCAAAAAAGTAAAAGCAGATGAACTGAACCACATTAAACCTAAAAACTCCACGCATCAAAGGACACGATCAACAGGGTAAAAAGGAAATCTACAGAATGAGAGAAAAAAAAATGTGTTAATCATATACCAGGTGAGGGATCCATATCTAGAATATATAAAGAACTCCTACAACTGAATACCGCAAAAAAAAAACAACCAACTCAGTTGAAAAGTTGACAACTTGACAAAATTGACAGGCATTTGTCCACAGAAGATATACACATGACCAACAAACACAGAAAAGATCACTCGTTATTAGGGAAATGCAAATCAAAACGGCAATGAAAAACCACCTTACTCTAGTTGGAATGGTGGCTATTAAAAAAAAACACACACATGGGGCGCCTGGGTGGCTCAGTCGGTTAAGCGTCTGACTTCGGCTGAGGTCACGATCTTGCGGTATGTGAGTTCGAGCCCCGTGTCGGGCTCTGTGCTGACTGCTCAGAGCCTAGAGCCTGTTTCAGATTCTGTGTCTCCCTCTCTCTCTGACCCTCCCCCGTTCATGCTCTGTCTCTCTCTGTCTCAAAAATAAATAAACGTTAAAAAAAATTTTTAAATAAAAAATAAAAAAAATTAAAAAAAAATAAACACACACACACACACACAGACAAAAAAATAACCAGTGTTGGCAGAATGTGCAGAATTTGGAACCCCGTGCATGCAAAACGGCGCATTCCTCAAAAAATAAAGCAACAGAATTACCCAATGACCCAGCCACTCGGCTTCTGAATGAACACACAAAAGAATAGAAAATAGGATCGCAAAAAGATGTTTGCACGCTCGTCTTGACGGCGGCATTATTCACCATATCCCAAAGGTGGAAGCTACCTAAGTGACCATCAGAGGATAAACCGTTGAACAAGCGTGGTCCATCCACACAAAGGAACACTATTCAGCCTAAAAAGGGAGCAAATTCTGACACCTGCTACAACATGGATGAAACTTGAAGATGCTCAGTGAAATAAGCCAGACGTGAAAAGACAAAGACCATATGCTTTAACTTGTATGAGGAACCTGGAATAGCCAGACTCGTGGAGATGGGAAGTAGGATGCTGGTTTCCAGGGGCTGGAGGGAGGGGAGGACGGAGAGTTAGTGTTCAGCCAGGACAGAGTTCTCAGTTTCGCAAGATGGAAAATAGTTCTGGAGGTTCGGTGCACAACAACGTGAATATGTTTAATGTGGCTGAACTGTGCACTTAAACATAACTAAAACGGTAAATCTGTTATGTGTATTTTACCACAATAAAAAGTATTTTTAGAGGAAAACAAACTGCAGAGAATAAAAACACCCAGAGCCAGATGGCTTCTCTGGTAAATGCTACTCGTCCTTAAAGAAGGTTTAATACAAAGTCTTCACAGACTCCTTCAAAAAGTAGGAGAGAGGACACCGCCCAAGTCATTCCACGAGGTCTGATTTACTTGGGCCCTAAAACCACAAAGAGAGCACACGAAAAGTACAGACCAACATCCTTTTGAACATCCACGGAAAAATCCTCGACAAAATACTGGCAACTTGAATCCAGCAGCATAAAAAAAAGGGTTCCCAAGAATGCACAGTTATTTTAACAAATATCAATTAATGTGATGCACTATGTCAACAAAGTAAATAACGGGCAGCTGGGTGGCTCAGTAGGATAAGTGTCTGACTCTTGATTTCGGCTCAGGTCGTGATCTCACGTTTGTGAGTTTGAGCCCCACATCGGGCTCTGCGCTGACCGTGCGGTGCCTGCTTGGGATTCTCTGTCTCTCCCTCTCTCTCTGCCCCTCTCAAAAATAAATAAATACACTTTAAAACAAATAAATAACAAACCCATATGACCATTTCAATATATGCAGAAAACGCACATAAAAAATTCAACACCGCTTCATAATAAAAGGAAGGAAAATCACAGCAAAGCAGGAACACAAGGGAACTTCATCAAGCTGATAAAGGTTGCCTCCCGGAAACCTCGCTGCTGACATCACACTTGACGGAAGATTGGACGCTTCCCCCGCTAAGACCAGGCAAGCCAAGGATGCCCGCTTCCACCACTTTCATCATGCCATTTATTTAGATGCCAGGGGCTCCACTCAGGGAAGCCTGGATGGAAAAATAAACACAAGTCTCCCGGACTGGAGCGGAATAACCCATGCCCATATGCAGTTGACGTGATGCTGTACGTAAGGAAAACATCTGAAGGAGCCCACCGAATAACTCTCTGAGCTAACAACAAATTCAAGACAGCTTTAGGATACAAGATCAATATAAAAAATAGAATTTCCATGTACTTACAACAAATAATCCAAAGCTGAAATGAAAAATGACTCTTTGTAATAGTATCGGAAAGAATAAAACATACAGAAAGACATTTAACAAAAGAGGCTCAAAAGCCATATTCTGGAAACCTCAAAATGCCGTTGAAAACACTGAAAAAGACACAAACAAATGGAAAGATTTCCCACGACCATGGGTCAGAAGACTTATGTGGTTAACATGGCAAAATTCCCCAAATGGGACTCCTGATTCAACATGATACTTAAAAAAAAAAAAAAAAAAAATCCCAGCTGACTTATGTGTGGGGATTTGTAAGCTGATCCTGAAATTCATATGCAAATTGAAAGAGTCCGGAATAGTCCAAATAATTTTGAAAAGGAAGGACAGAATGGGAGGACTTCTCGATTTCAAACCTTCCTACAAAGCTCCAGGAATCAGGTCGGCGTGGTATCGATGTAAGGATGGACAGACCAGAAGACAATGGAACCTGTAAATAACTCACGTTTTTGTGGTCAGTTGACTTTTGACACAGGTGCCAAGGCAGTCACTGAGGGAAACGATCTTTCCAACAAATGATGCAAAAGACTTCGCTTGGATCCGTACCTCATCCCACATAAAAAATTAACTCAGAATGGAATAAATAATCATGTATAGAGCCAAAGCTATAAGGCTCTTAGAGGAAAGCATAAGCATTAATTGCGTGACGTGGGCTTAGGCGCAGTTTTGTAGATACGGAGCCCAAAGCAGGAGCAACCACCGTCCCCCACCCAGAAAAAAGATCAGTTTGTCATCATCAAAGTCAAAAGCTTCTGTGCTTTAAATGACACCGTCAAGAAAATTAAAAAGAATCCACAGAACGAGAGAAAAGTTCTGAGTGACGTCTCTGATACGAGACGTTTGTCTAGAATAGAAAAGGAGTCTCATGACTCAAGGATAAAAAGACAACGCAAATTAAAAATGACTAAGAATCAGGGCGCCCGGGGGGGCTCAGCCGGTTAAGCGTCCGACTTCAGCTCAGGCCATGATCTTGCAGTTTTCAAGTTCGAGCCCCGCGTCGGGCTCTGTGCTGACGGCTCGGAGCCTGGCACCTGCTTCCGATTCTGTGTCTCCCTCTCTCCCTGCCCCTCCCCCGCTCACACTCTGTCTCTCAAGAGAGACAGGGGAGGGGCAGGGGAGCAGACAGATTATTTTTTAAATTCAGATTCCCAGGCTCCGTCCGCCGAATCGTGGTTCAATCCGCTCGGGCACCGAAACACCAGCAAGGAGCCCGGGGTCTCTGGAGCAGGGGATCTGGGGACAAACACCACGGCCACACGCTGTCAGGCTTGGGAGTCGGACAGCCTCACGCCCAGTCCTGGACCGTCGAGGGTCTGCAGGCGGTGAGGCCCACGGCCGGGGTCCGCACTCTGTCCGCCCACCCCAGCCGGCACCCCGGTCCTGACCCCCTCGCAACCTCAGACGCCGGCTCCGCACGGATGACCCCCTGGGCGCGGGTGCCGCTCTGGTCACTCCTGTCCAATCCAGACGGCCTCTCGGGGGTGTCTGTGTCTCTGCTGCCCCTCCTCCTTCAGACTGTCACATGGGAGCCTGGATGCCATGGCTTCCAGGCCCACCCACCCTTCCTGCCACGAAGCTGCCCACCCCGAGGCTAATTCATCCCTCTCTGGGCAACCCAACCTTCCAGGTTCCCAGGTGCAAGTTCTGGAGCCCCCGTGAGGTCCACCTTCCTCTCACCCTGCACATTCGCTCTCCTGGCAACCTACCCTGCTCTGCCCCAGACACACGTCTGGAGCCCAGCCCTCTGGTCAGGCCACCATCGGTTCCTACCTCCACTCTGGGACCTGCAGCCTGTCCTCAACACGGCACCGACTTGACCCATTTAAGCCGAGTTCTTCCTTGGCTCGGGACTGCCTAGGATCCCCCCAGGAGCGCCTCCAGGAGCCCCCCAGGAGCTCCCAGGACCCGGGCCCTCCCCCTGCCCGGCTCTCTGACCCGTGCCCCCCACTCTGCACCACGTTCACTGTCTTCCAGCAGCCCGGTTCACCTCTCTGGCCTCCCCCAGAGTCTGGACAAGCTCTGCCCTCTCTCTTCCCTCTGCCTTGAGTGCTTGCCCCACCTCCCTCATGCCTGCTAGGTCTCTGCTCAGTGCCCACCCCCCCACAAGTGCCCCCATGACCACCAGTCCCGAGAAAGAACACCCTGCTCTCCCCTCCTCCCCTCCTTCTCCTGGTGGTCGGTCCCCTCACACTTGGTTGCTTCGTGAGGAAGCTCTTGCTTCCTCCCAGGCCCAGAGCAGCAGCGGGCATGGAGTGGGCACTGGGGCACCGCTCCTGAATCAGGAGGACTGGATCCAGGCCAGAGGCCCCGCGGCACGGAGAACAAGGCTCGTGGGGCCCTCACCCCTGCATGGCGCCAGCAGGCCGTGGAGAGGAAGCCACCACTGGGTCCACACCCTTCCCACATCAGTTGACAGTGGGGCGGGGGAACGCCAGCCAACCCCGGGCAGAGGAGGGGACCGCGGACAGAGGCCCGGCCGCCTTTCCCAGAACCTGGTGCATCCAGATGCCCGCTCGGGTCTCCGAATCGGCAGCCCCAAGGAGGACCACGGCCGCAAGCTGCCATCCACGCCGGCCAAGCTGGCGGGGTAGGGGCGTCCAGTGAGAGCGCGGGCGGCTGAAGCAGAGAAGCGATGTCCCTGCCTCCCGGCAAAAGTCACACGTGCCCCAGCCGGCAGTCGCCATCGGCAGCCCCGGGCTGGCTGGACGGCTCCTGGATGTGCCTGGAGAGAATCCCTGGGCTCCCCTGGCCGGGAGGGAGGGCAGGCTGGGAAGGGTCATCGGGGGCAGGGGCGGGCGCTCCCAGCAAATGGGGGCTGAGCGGCGCCCTCAGAGTGCTCCCTGCCTCGCGGGGAGCACCCGCATTTGCTTTTCCCCAGCAAGAAGCAATCAATTACCTGAGAGGTGTTTTCCGCTGCGGGTAAACAGCCACCCGGCAAGGTGCAATTGGCGAAGTGTCACTTTTATTCATGGCCTCGGATCCGAGAATGGGCTTCTTCACATTTTAATTATCGGAAAGCACTTACCACCCTCACTCTAATGAATTATGTAAAATTTAAGCACGTGCAATTATATTTATAAATAAAAAGCACCGGGCATGATTTGGGGACACTGTGGTCTCCAGAAGAGCCATATTTATTCTGGTCACCTCTCCCCCCACCCTCACCATCGTCCTGGCCTCACGTCCTCCCCCTGCACCCCGCCCTCTCCCCTCTTGCCTCCCCTCCTCCTCCCCCCCCCCCGCACTGTGAACGCCTGACCTCACACTCTCCCCCTGCATGCCACCCTCTACCCTCCCGCCTCCCCCCCTCCTCTCCCCTCTGCAGTATGAACGCCTGACTGGAAGGAAGACTCTCCCTTCCCAGCCCCACGCCCACGGACTACCCAGGAGCACAGCCGTGTGGGAGCCGACCTCCATCCCACACCTGCCGGACGGCGGATCCAGGGCAGGGCTGAGACTCCCGTGTGGGCGGGTCAGCCCCAGGGCCCCCAGGGCTCCCCTGCCTTTGCTTCACCCAGAGGGGGCTCTGGGACAGCCAGGCTGTTCTGTCACTAGGAGGCTCAGGGAGGCACAAATGGCTGTGTCCACTCCCCCCCATCCCCGGAGCACAGACCACAGGGAGCCCCGCTAGGTCCTCGCACAGCTCCAAATTTCACCCCCAAATTTTAAACGAAAGAATTTGATTACGTGAGTGACGACTTATTTTGTGAACAGCCAAGACCAGACGGGCTTTATTCTTCTCCAACACAGAATCCGATCTTTGTTCTGCCCAGTGAACACTTTGCGAATCCATCACGAAAGCTTGAGGCCTCCACCGGAAGTGAGGGTCGGGCCCAGCTGGGGTCCGGTGGACACATGGGTGGGGGGGGCCTCTGTCTGGAGAGGGACCCGGTCACCAGAGCCAGACTCCACTCCTCAGACCCCAAGGGCCCAGGGCAAGACCCTGCAGACCCCCTGCCCCCCAGTGCTCCCTGCGTGCACGGCCTCTGTGACCATGAGGCTCATGAGGGCACAGGAGGGCCCCCCTGGAGAGCCGTGTCTGCAGGCAGGGGGCGGGGCAGAGCTTTTCTGTGGCTTCTGTACTCGGGAAACACTTTTCACAGGACTTCCCAAAGTCACATCTGACGGCCTCTGAAGCGTGCCCTAATTCACCAGCTGGCTTCCCGGGCCGCGGACTCGGAGTCCGCACTCATTATCCCGCCTCGCTGCTGGCCGGTGGCCTGGGAGGGACGCCCCTGCTCCGGAACAGCCCGGGGACGCCTGGCCGTGCCCTTGTTTTGCTTATTCGGGAAAAACCTCGGCACCTAATACCTTCTCGTCTCGGTGCACGGTCCGCTAATGCGAGCACAAGTAATTCCTTCCACATCACACTAAATTGAAGGTGAGACAAGGGTTGAGCCACAGGGCTGTTAATTGCCTCCTTCTAACGAGCAGCGGGCCCTACAGGACTCGGCTGCCCAGAGACTCACTACCGGTCGCTGTTTGGCCCTGGGGCGTTGACGTGGGGAGGGGGTCTTCGGGGCCACGAGCCCCGCCTGGGGGGTCCTGCCCCCTCCTCCTCTGGTGCGGCTGTTCCCATCCCCCAGCCGCACAGAAGCCACGTTTCGGGCACAGGCCGGGCAGCGGTGGGGAGACTGGAGGGCGCACGCATTGGGATGCACGATCCCCAGGGGCTCTGAGTGACTCACCCAGTTGAGCAAAACCCCTCTTGTGGCCGTAACTTTGTGCCAGAAACGTTGTCTGATAGTCTGACTCTGCTCCCACAGCCGGAGTCCACAGGGCGCTTTGAGCTGCAGCTCTGTGCTGACACGTAGCCCCTCGCGGCCCGACTTCGTGGGCACGTGGACATCCACGTCCCGCCTGCCGATGGGCTCCGGGGAGCGGCTGGCTTGGGTCACCCGGCCAGCCTGGTCGGCGGCCTGAACCTGGCGTCCCTCGCTCGAAGACGTACCCACGGTGGCTGTGCTGTAAGATGCCACCATTCGTGACACGAGGAAGCTGGAACGCAGCTCCGACGGGCTTGTGGGCCACGTGGCCGCAGCCCACGGACACCATCCGGGCCCCGGGCAGGCTCAGTCAGCCGGAACTCACACGGATGGACCTGCTGAGTGCCCAGCGGGACACGGCCCCAGGAGACAGAGAAATAGAGACACGGAGAGACAGACAGAGGCAGAGACAGAGCAGGCACCCTGATGGCTGTTTCGGGGAAAGGGCCCTGGATGTTCGGTGAGGGGCAGCCCCCGTCAGTGGCCACCAAGGGCGCAAGGCAGTGTTTCCTAATGGCTGCTGCCAGAGGGGACCCACAAAACAGCACGGGGGGGGCGGAAGTGCTCTGGGAAGGGGACGGGGCGGGTCCAAGCCCCCGTGGACGGGGCCAGAACAATCGTGCCTCCCCGTCCCCCAGTGTCAGAGCTTGGGTGGGGGGGCCTCCCTCACCCACTGCAGGCCCTTGGGGGCTGTGGAGACCGTGCTTCCTCCCCACGGGTCCCTGTGGGCCACCCCGGCACCCCCGGAACTCAGGCTGTTTGGGGAGGACGGCGCGGAGGACCAAACGCTCTCTGCAGCAGCACAGAGCAGCGCCCGCGTGCTGGTGACGCCGGGTGTGGGGACATCCTCCTCCGGAAGCGGGAGCAAGGAGGGGTTGTCACATCCCACGTCCTGTAGGTGAGACCTGCCTCAGCAGGGGACGGCGCACGTGCCTTCTCAATCGTTGACACAAACACAAGCAAGGAGGGAGGGAGGGAGGGGCCCCCTCTGCGCTCCCGTACCGCACAACCCGCGAAACGCAGAGTCAGCAGGCGGCCGGGCTTCGCTGGTGGGTGGCCTGGGCTGCGGTCACGGCCTCCACGGCCGTTAGATTTACATTTCCCCGCACACGATGGTCGCTGATCACATATCCATATGAACCCAGGTGGAATAAAACAACATTATGGCCAGGCCCCGCACCGCTCTCTGCGCCCCAGCCAGGCGCACGTCAGTGAAAAGCCTCTCATTCAGCATCACTGCACTTGGGTGCTATTGTCCACAAGGCGGGCACGGTGGCTCCCCGAATTTCCCCGCTTCACGTTGACCAGCAGCCCTGGGAGCCCCTGAACCCAGGGCAGTGGGTCTATGAAGCCATTCACAAAAGCTTAGCTCTAGCGAATTCTCGTGGCTTCCTGGCGGGAGGAGGGTGAATTTCCCGGGCCCCTGGAGCAGAGGGAGGCAGACATTGGGGCTTTTTGCTGGTGGCTCGGGGCTGGTCGGGGCTTCTCAGGGGCGCAGGGGATGTGGGCTTGGCCAAAGTGTCTGACTTCAGAAGTCGCCACTGAGAGAGGGATGGCCTGCCCCTGCTCAGCATGTCCGTTATGAGTCCACAGGGAACCCCACTTTGCTTTGTCCTGTGGCCCCCATTACCCATGCCCCTTCCCAACCTGCTTCTTTCAAGCTGCCTGAGGCCCTACAGGCGGGGACGACCCCGGTGATGTCCCCAGGAGAATGAGGGAGGTGGAGATCCGGCCGCACCCCCAGCCCCTGGCTTCCTTCCCTGCCTGGGGGACCGGCCTAGAACAGCAGCCCCAGGGGACAGAGAACCCTGGCAGCTGTAGGGTGGGCCCCTCCCCCACAGTTTGAAGAACAAGGTTAAGCAAAGGCTTAAAACAAAACCAAGGGTATCGACAGACGGGAGGGTAAAAACCCGAGACAATAAATAAAATGCAATCAATCCGAAGCAGGGACCGTAGGAGTGAGAGCCGATGGATGCTTTTCAGGACCAGGAGACAAAGACGGAATGGAAGTGAGGGCTTTTAATTTGCTCAGAAGATCCCAGAACTCTGTAATCACTGGGGGACAGGAATTGATTCGGGAACAAAGCCTGGGCCATCACACATCCCAGACATGCACTGATGCGTCGGCTATTCTGCTCAAAAGAGACAAAGGCCTGGACGGCTCCCGACGAGGGAGCCCTGGGGCCTCAGCGCAGGACAAAAGGCAGCCTGCTGGGTGCCGAGTTTCCAGCCTGGAGACAGAGGTGGGTGGTGGACACCGAGTGGCCCTCGCCCGGGGGGGGGCCGGCGGGCTCTCCACGTGCCTGCACACAGGGAAGGTTCGGGCCGCACCAGAGTCCCTGCACGTGCAGCCCACGCACCCGTATTTCCGACTCACCCCCCGGGTGCGTCTGAAGTGCTCTGAACGTGGGACTCTGTTTCCGGGCACGTGGACACCCGGCGGGTCTGAAGATGAGTCCTCGCTCCGGTGAGAACAACCCCGGTGATGCCCGGAGGGAGGTGCCCTGCTGTCCCGGGACAGACAAGGAGAGCAGGCTTGTCCCTTCCTTGGTGGGCAGCCCCCGACTCCAGGAGACCCTGGGCGGAGCGAATGCGCGGGAAGACAGCAGGCCGGGCACGTGCCGGGGACCCCAGGCGTCCTCAGCCGTTAGTAAGACCTTCCCCCTCCTGTCAGCGCACAAACACTGAGCTCTGACCGCAGGCCAGGCCGTGCTGGGGCCCCGCAGCCATGAGCAGGGCCATGGGGCTCCCGTGAGTAGCGAGTGGACACAGGCAGTGGACGGGCTGGTGCTGAGCAGGGATGAGCCAGAGCCGTCCAGCTGGCGCTCTCGGCGGGCGGCCCGGACACGGACCCGGAGGTCCTCTTTCCGGTCACCACTGTTCAGGGTGGACACGCTGGTTACACCACTGGGAAGGCACAAAGATTTGGAAATGCTCCTGCTGGAGGGGCAGGGGGGGCAGGGGGGCAGTGAGGGCCGGTGGCTGCACCTGTGCCGGGAGTCATCAGTCAGGCGGTGGCCTGCCGGTGTTTGTGTTGTGCTGGAAAAGCCCCACGTGCCCTGTTCCCTTCTCATATGCCAGGCATCGAGTGAAAGACAAGTGAGCCTGCGAGCCTCGGGGGGACGTGGGGACAGGCAGAGGGCAGAGGGACCTGTGGGCAGGGGCGTGCGTGCCGGGGGACACTCGCGGTGTGGGGATGGGGGCCCACTGCGGACTCGTAGCGTTTCCCGAGAGGGTCCACGTGCTCTGCGTGTGTGAGCACAGCGTCGTCCCCGACGGTCACTCTGTTTCCCGGACGTTGCCCAGATGAGCGATATGGGGCGGACCGTCAGATGACCCTGCTCCCGGCCGGCAGAAAATGCAGGGCAGACTGGACGTTACGGCCCAAGGGCAGGCTCTGGGGGCAGGTCTGGGGGCCATTAAACCTCCAGCCGGGGACTTGGGAGAAGGTTTCGCTGGAGCGAAATGGGGCATCGACGACGGGGAACAGGGACCTCCGTGTCAGGCCTGACCCACTCATGTGAACGTGGGGTAGAGCCTCTGGGGTCCGCGGGTGAAGACGGCACCGCGGGAGGAGTGAGGGAGGTCCTCAGCGGCACCGGAACAGACGCGGGTCAGTAAGGCAGCTGGCCGCGTGAGCGAGCAGGGAAGCCTGAGCGAGGTGACAGATCCCAGGGCATCGGGGCCACTCGGCAAACAGGGGCAGAGAGGGGAGGGGCTGTAAGGAGACCACGAGAATGTGGAGAGTGGCCCCCATGCTCCTGTCCCCATGCCAAAACCGCAGCGGGACGCCGGGGTCCAGGAGGCTGGCAGGTGCAGAAGATCCCAGGACGACCAGATTCCCGCGTGGAAACGGGGCGTGAGCGTCGGGAGGGCGGCAGGCACGTGAGGGGACAGGCGCGCCCACGTCCAGACTCTGCTTCAGGCTTGAGAGGCCAAGAAAGGACAGGAGACCAGGGACAGCGTTTCCTGGAGGGGTTCGTTCCTTCTGGTCTTCCTCGGGGAATTTATGTTTTTCCGTATTTCAAATCCCAAGAGAAATTAATTGAGAAATGGGGAAAAGGGTGGAAAGAGTTAGAATTCTCTAGAATGCTCCCGTGAGAAGCAAAGCAATGCAGGCGGCTCGGGGACGTGGCTGGTGGGAAGGACCCCGCCAACGTCAAGGCGGGAGCCCCAGGCGGAGGTTCGGGAGCCCCCGGCCGGCCCGCTGGGGTGACTCTGTGTTCAGGCCCCTGCCCGCAGCTGCGGTCACCCCCCAAACGCCAGGGGTGCCAGTGCGTGCGCGTACAGATGCGCGTCGTGGACAAGCCGCGGGCAGGCCGGGAACGAGTCCGCGCGCGGACCTGAGACCCTGCCGGGGGAGCCCCGAGCTCCCGAGATGCGTCAGGACCACCGCTGCCAGAACGTGCGCTCAGAAGCGGCCTAACGTCTGAATTACCAACAGCACCAGCAAGTTCAACAGCAAAAGCAACACCAGGCAGAGCAGACAACGGGCCTGAATCGAGGAAAGACGAAATAAATTTAAACCAAGGCTCGGGTCCCCTCGCCCCTCTTACCGGCCGGCTGACCTGTGAGCCCCGCCACGGACGCCCCCAGGACCCGCGGACTCCTCCGACCTCCGGCTGCCCCGTGCGTCCGACCCCCAGCCGGGGGCCCTGGGCTTGTTGGGGCGCCTTGCTGCCCGGCCCGGGAGGCTCCCCGTCGCCGCCCCAGCCAGCTGTCAGGCGGGGGGCACCTGCACTGGGTGAGTTCACCTGCCCCCAGCGTCCCGGAGCCGCCGAGCCATCCGGTGTGCTCTCGGCAGACATTCGGGTGGGTCGGAGCGCGGGCTCTGGAGGACGAGAGCCAGAGGATGGGCACAGCCTCTCTGTGGCCGGTTGGCCCGTCCCCGGCACGGCGGGTGCTGTTTCACCTTCATTTTGCCCGGGGGGGGCGGGGGGGCCAGGATGCGGGAGCCAAGCTGGGGCCGGTCCCGGGTCACCTCCAGCTAGCATGGCGGTCTTCCCGGCAGCGGTGTGAGACGAGGGGCAGCGCGTCCCGCCCGGGGAAAAGGGAAGAAAGGAGCGAGCGGCACTAAGCTGGCAGCCAGGGACCCGAGCATCCACTCGACGGCCACACCCAGACGCGCCTCTGGCGCCTTCCCGCTCAGCCGCCGGCCCCTCGCGTCCTCTCCAGTCACACCGGTTTCTCCCGCCGCGGAACCCACAAGCCACCGGGACCGGCACCTGCAGCCACCCGCAGGCTCACGCGTCGCCCCACCGTCCGCGGGCCCGGAGCCGGGCCCGGGCTGGGCTCTCCGCTCGCGGCCTCACGGGACGGGAATGCAGGTGTCGGGCTGAGCGCCTGTCTGGAGGCACCGGGGACCCAGCTCCTCGCTCACGGGGACGGCTGGCGGCGTCCAGGCCCCACGCTGCCTCCCAGGGGCAGGGCTGTGTGCCCCCCTCCAGAGCCCCCGGCACCTCCCAGCCCCCTCCCCGCGCCGCCGCCCTGCTCGGTGCTCGGCTTCCAGCTCCGCGACCAGGTTTTTAAGGACCAGGCAGATGGGCTGCAAACACTCTTTCTCAAAGACGAATTCCACTAAGTGTCTAAGCTTCCTTCACGTTATCTGATTTTGTAAAAACTTCTTTCCAACGTGCATCCTTCAGTGATCCACAAATTGAGAATTATGATTTTACCTCAAACGAGGAAGCGCCACCCAATCCAAGAGAAATCTCAGTGGGAACTGCGGCGAAATCCAGGTAATTGTGGCCAAAATCACACACGTGCGTGCACGCGCACACACACACAACGTTTTGTTTTTGCAAACACTGCCGACTAATTAAAGGCAACGGGCTTTGCCTGCCGAGAACTTCCTTTTCAGTACCTCCTGCATTTTGCACCTTTGCGGGAGGTGACGCACGCCTGGAATTACTTCGTTTAGCGAGAAATGCAGATCTCCCCGGGTTCTGCCCGCTCCCGGTGCTCCCGCAGCCTGTGGCCTCCGTGGGGGGCGGGGGCAGTCCCTTCCTGGCACCTGCGGGCCCCGGCATCGGGATTTGGATCACCCCCCACGAGCAGGAGGTGGGGGCGGATATAAATAGGGCAGCCGCGTCTGGCCGGTGGCGTTGACAGCCACATCTCTGTCTGGACTGGAATGGCCATGGACTCCGTCCCCAAATTAGCCCATTTTTTTTTTACCAAGACGCTAATGGGCGCAGAGGTCCTCCATGTGAGATGGTGTCCTCTGCTCGGCCACGTCGGCGACGGTCCCGAAATAGCTGCCTGGCGGCCATCACTTCTGCACCCGCGTTCCGTCTCGATTCAATTACACAGCCGCGTATGTCTGGGCCGCCGGTTTATCATGCGGGCGTATAATTTAAAAGTGCGCCGCACCTCATATCCCACATTTAGGAAAAAATTAAGTAAAAAGTAATGAACACCACCCATCTCTCCGCACGCCCAAGTGAAGACGTGGGCTTTCCATTCTTCATCCGAGACAGGAGATGAGGCCCGGGGGACAGGCCGCCGAGGAGCTCCATTAACAGGCCCGCGTTCGAATTATTCACAGAAACCCGCCGTGGAGAGGCCGCTCTGCTTGCTAAGTGCAGCCGGGGTCGTTCTGCCCTCGTCTGTGGCGATGCATCGATGTGTTAAATGCGCTTTCAATTTGGGATGTGTTTTAAAGCAACTCCCCATTTGTGGACACCGGTAAATCAGCATTAAACTAATCACGTGATGAATATGGTGATTTTCCTTTATTTTCACGCATTCCGTGGACCCTGCTCTTTTGAAAGGAATGAAACCCTCGGTCTTGAGAACACAGAGGCCCCAAATTAGACTCTGGTGGCCCGTTCCCTTGCAACTCACCTCTGCGGTGTCTCTCTTCCAGCTCACAGCCCTGCGGAGCCCGGCGTCGCTTGGGCCCCTGTTCAGACCCTCGTTCTGCGTTTAGGTCTCCATCAGCAGTGGGGACGGTGGACGAGTCCTCGGAGCAAGGTCTTTGACAGGCAAAAGCCCCCCAGTCCCCTGCAAGGGCCAGGGGCAGTGGGCGTGGAGGGGCCCACGTGGGGAGACGGGGAGAGCTGCCGAGGGGCCTCCCAGGAGGCTTGGCAGGCAGTGTGGACCACCGGACACGGGGCTGGACCTGATGGTGTCTTGAAATTCCGAGGTGAGGGGTCCTCAGGACGGCAGGGCTCCCAGCGAAGCACTCCCCCTAAATCCGACTCAAAGCTTTGGAGGAAAAAGTCACTAAGTGGAAAAAAAACATTCTAATAAAAACAGCCCCAAATGCTGTTTCCCACAGCAAGGGTGCCCGTCCTCCACCAGTGTCCTCCTCGTCCCTGCTTGTGTCTTCCCGTCACCCCGGCCGCTGTGCAAACTGGGCTGTTTGTTATGTTTCTGGCATAAAAGGTCAACCACCCGAACCTGCTCAGGAGCTTGTATAGGACCCGGTGCTGGGAGGCACCTTCCAGAGCAGGTGGCATGGCCCTGTGGCCCGAGCGTCCTGGTGACGTCACAGGGACACAGCCCAGGACATCAACACCAGAGCCACCCCACCTCCCAAGGCAGTTCTTTCTTTTCTCTGGGCCTGGGTCCCCTCCCAGGCCTGGGTCCCCCCTTGGGCCTGAGTCCACCCTCTGGGCCTGGGTTCCCCCCGCAGGCCCGGGCCCCCCGGGCCTGGGTCCCCCCTTGGGTCTGGGTCCTCCCCCGGGCCTGGGTCCCCCTTCTGGGCCTGGGTCTCCCCCGGGCCTGGGTCCCCCCTCAAGTCTGGGTCCACCCCCAGGCCTGGGTCCCCCCCCGGGCCTGGGTCCCCCCTCTGGGCCTGGGTCTCCCCCGGGCCTGGGTCCCCCTTCTGGGCCTGGATCTGCCTCTCTGCATTCCAGAGACTGCTCACCTTGAACGCCAGGCCTCCATGGAATGATCTTCAAACAAAATCAGGGGTTTGGGGGCTGCTCAGGCTGAGGTGACACAAGGCTCCTTCTCCCCAATGTGCCTCTGCCCTGGGAGCCATAGGCAACCCCCAGGCTGACCTCAGCTCAGACCACCTCAGAGAAAGAGTGGGAAAGGGCCCCTGGAGAGGTCAAAAGAGGTCAGTGCAAGTGCAGCCCACGGGGAGGCCCCAGGCCCCCAAAGCCACAGCTGTAGCACTCAGGAGACACATCGGGACGCTCTTCTCTCGGCATCCCAAGATGCTGACACCAGCCCACACTTCCGAGCACAGAGGCGGGAGCTGGATCTTTGGGCGTCCAGGGAAGCACCCAGCCCATCCCCAACAAAAGGCACAGAGCCTCCCCGGTGGCTTCAGCAGGTGGGGACGGGCGGGCACTGCCCCAGAGGGCGGGGCTCAGGGCCCCCCGGCCTGCGCTCCCCCAGTCCTGCACCTGCTGCCTGCACGTGCCTCCCTCCGGGCCAGGGCCGTCCTTCAAGTACAGACCTGACCACCGGCCTCTTGTCTCAGGTTCGGGGATCTTACCCGGCTGCATGGCTCACGGGGTGGAGGCTGGAACAGTTCACAGATCATGAGGCCCGGCCAGCCTGGGAAGCCTGCCGCGGCCCCCCCGGTCCACTCCCCAGCCCTGACCCAGCCAGCCGCTCTCCCTCCAGTGCTGGAGCCTGAACATCATCCTCCTTTTCCTCTGAAGGCCCTTCCTGACCCGCCCCTCCTTCCCAGTTATCACCTCCTCTGTGCTGGAGGGTGCCTTCAGGGCTGCCTTCCTCACAGCCATCCCCCTCAACCTGCCAGCCCATGTTCGGGTGCTTTGTGTAAAGGTGTCTTCCACATCAAACGTCTCCACTGTGGTATGTTCGTTATGGTCCATCCTCCCTGGGCTGTGGACCTCCAGGAGCAGGGATTCCCTCTGTCCTCACTGCCCACCATCATCTTCACACACCGCTCCTACCCTGACATGCAGCAGGGCCCAGTGGCATTGAATGAATGAATGAATGAATGAATGAATGAATGAATCCGTGAATTAAGAAGGGAAGAAGGAATGGATGAATGTGTGGATGGACAGATGGACACGTGGATGGATAGATGAATGATGGATGGATGGATCAATCGATTGATCAATGGATGGGTGGATGATGGCTAAGTGGGTGGATGGACAGATGGATGGATGGATGGATGGATGGGTAGATGATGGGTGGATAGACAGACAGATGGATGGATGGACGGGTAGATGGTGGATAGATGGATGAATAGACAGATGGGTGTGTGGATAGACAGATGGATGGATGGATGGGTAGATGATGGATGGATAGACGGATGGATGGATGGATGGATCAATCGATCGATCAATGGATGGGTGGATGATGGGTAAGTGGGTGGATGATGGGTAAGTGGGTGGATGGACAGATGGATGGATGGATGGATGGGTAGATGATGGGTGCATAGACGGACGGATGGATGGATGGACGGGTAGATGGTGGATAGATGGATGAATAGACAGATGAGTGTGTGGATGGACAGATGGGTGGATGGATGGGTAGATGATGGATGGATGGATTGATTGATCAAAATGGATGGGTGGATGATGGCTGAGTGGGTGGATGGACAGATGGATGAATGGATGGACGGGTAGATGGTGGATAGATGGATGAATAGACAGATGGGTGTGTGGATGGACAGATGGATGGATGGATGGATGGATGGATGGATAAATGAATGGGAGGATGAATGATAATGTCTCTGCAGACCCACACTCACCACAGCTCTGTGAGTTCTACGTTAATGATTCAACGGTACATATTAAATAAGGTGTTTTTAAACAGAAACACACGTGAAAAAGGTTATATGCCAATTGGTCGATGAAAATACTCTGAGCAAGAGGCTGGCAGGAACCAAGCCCTGTCGCCTTGGGAGCCGCGGCTCCGTATTCACTCGGTGTCCACAGTGACTTCACGGAGCAGGACACCGCAGGTGCAGAGAGCAGGCTGTGCCAGAGGGCAACCCCCCCTTCCCTTCACCAGACCCCTCTCGTTCTTGGTGTCTATGCCCAGACCGGTGGTGGATGCAGGGCGGCCGGCCGCTCTGACCTCTGTCCCAACACACCCCGGAGCCCCAACGGGGCCCTGAGTCCTGCCGATCCACCCACGGGGGCCCCAGAGGGCAGCAGGGCTGGAGGGACAAGGCCCAGCTCCTGGCTCCCCAGACCCCCGCCTCACGACCGGTGCCCGTGCTCAGAGGCCAAAGCGTGGGCTGCCTGCTCGACTGTGAAAACCCAGCGGCCCCATCCACAGAGAAGGCTCGCCCTGGGCAGGGCAAGGTGGGGACACATCCCGCTGGCAGAGCTAGCCTGAGACCGGGGATGCCCTGAGCAGGACCCCACAGATCGCTCTCCTCAGGGGTCCTGTGCGCCCGGTGGGTGTTTGCTGCAAAGAGAAGCTGCGTGAGGACCCTCCCCACGTGGGAGCCCAGCCTCAAGGAAGAGCAGAGTGGAGGGGGCGTCCTTCCGAGTGTGTTTTTGCTTAATGGATATTCATTACTTCTATTCACTCCTCATCCTGTGGCTATGTGAATACATGCGGTGACACCAGTCCCGTGGCAAGATGAGTTACGAAATAACTCCCCAGGCGACGGACGTGGCATCCTGACATGGCCACCGCGGGAGGGAGAGCTCCTGGGCTGGAGCTGGGCCGGGCTGTTGGCACCTGTGAGCCACCCCCCTTCTCCTCCAGGGCCCTGGAGCTGGAGAGTCTCCCCATGTCCATCACCGTGGGCCCAGAACGTTCCACGGAACACAGCATCCCCTGCGGCCCTCCCCGGGTCAACCTCCCCTCCTCACAGAGGGAGCCCTTCAGCAGGTGGGCAGCGCGGGTGAGAGGTTCTGACCCCTGACAAGTCTGTGGCCTCACGAGGAGCCAGGTAACGCGACCCCTGGTGTGGCCTCACCCTCTCATCTGCCTGCAGACTGCTTTATCTCTGCTCTCTGACCAACCCAGACCTGGGACGAGCCGGCCACGCCCTCCTGCGGGCTGCGGCCCCAAGACATCAGCACCCAGCGCAGTAGTTGGCACATCCCAGGTGCCCAGTAGTGCTGAGCTCTGGACTCGGAATGGAACTCAGAGATGTGTGGCACTTACCGCCGGGCGGGTGGGGCACGTTGGCTGCCTGCCACATGGAGAGAGACCCCCAAGGTCTCACGAACCCCACACCAGGGAGCGGCCCCAGAGACGGCACATCCCCGAGGAAGCCATCGGCAGCAAGGCCCGAGCGGATCTGTGAGTCGCCCTGCGTGCATGAGACATTCACGGGCAGCGGTCGACCCGCCCAGATCTCAGGGGTCAGGGCTGGGCGTGGTGGGGGGCAGTGGCCGCTGGGAACGCGGGCGGCGTGGGCTCCGACCTGCTCGGTTGTCTTATCTGGAAGAGGAGGACCACAGTGGGCCTTACTCCACAGCAGCTGGGTGAAAATTGAGCAAAATATCCCCCGTAGCCCCTTAACAGGAAACACTGAGGACCCCCAGTGCAGGGCACGGGACAGGGCGTTAACAAGGAGGAGTGACGGCGGCCAGCTCCTTTCTGCGTCAGTCGCCTGGGCCACCCTCACAAACTACCACAGACAGGGCCGCTGAAACCACAGAGGTTGACTTTCTGACAGTTCTGGAGGCTGGAAGTCTGCAGCCAAGGCAAGAGCGGCGTCTGCTTCTGACGGGAGCCCTCCCCTGGGGCTGCAGGCGGCCGCCTCCGGGCTGTGTTCCGCGGCCGCCCCTCGGTGTGAGCATGCGAAGTGGGGAGCTCTCTGACGGCCTTCTTAGAAGGACACAAGTCCTGTCAGACTGGGGCCCACCCTCATGACCTCCCGGAACCTCACTCGTCTCCGTGAGGCCCCATCTCTCCACACTGGGGTGAGGGCCTCCACGCGTGGATTTGGAAACACACGGACGTTCGGTCTGTAACACTCATCGGTCCGACACTCGAAAGCATTGTGACATAGGCCCGCGGAAGAGAAAGGCAGGGAGGCACGGTGCGAGTTGCAGAGAGGCAGGAAGGACGGTGGACGGACAGAACGGTGAGCCGCGGCCCTGGGTGGCCAAGCTGAGCACAGACGTGGAAACGGCGTCACGTCTAAAGACGGAGCGGCCTCGCCGGCCGACGTACATCCTCCCGACGCTGCCGTGTCAACAGGACCCGTGCTGCGTTGGCTGGATGGGAATGGCCTAGAAGGAAGATTCCAGTCCCACCCCTGTGAGCTGCTCCTGGCAAAGCATTCAGGCCACGGCGAGCTTGGAGGCCCAGAGCCGTGGCCCGTGAGCCGTGGGGAGTTGAGTCTCACACTGGACAAAGTGACAAAGATCTCCCTCATGATGCTGAGAAGTCACCAATGTTTGAGGTTTGTTCTAATTTTATGGATAATAGATCATATCACACATGAGAAGAATTCATAATATGGAGATGAAGGAAAACAATTTATTAATGTTAATAAATCCTCCAATAAAACTTCCAGGAGGACCTATGGTGATAAATTGAATAATTATGGGCATAATTATGACGAACTAGAAGTATAATTTCATGCTAATGCAATAGTAATGACACAAAAGTGTAGGTCATGAATTTTAACTGCTTAGTTATTTCACATTTCCACAAGTAGGGACCAAAAAAAACCCTCTCTGAGATCTGATCAAATTACGGTTGACTGAGAAAGGGGGAAGCATTCTTGGTGTGAAGGGACCTCCTTTTGATGATCTTTTCTGGTCTGCAAAAAAACTCGCGTGCTAATTAGGGACTCGAAGGGACTGAATTCGGGAAACAGACACCTGGTGGTACAACAGTTTTCTGAGTCAAAAAAATTCCGGGTAATCTATCCTTGCATCATCCTCGCGGAGGGTACAACGCCGCGTGAGGGAAGCGGGGCCGAGGGGGGTTCGCATCAAAGTCTGCGCTGTATGGTGACAGGTGTTTGGGAGGGAATAAACGAGCTCGAGGACGGGGGCAGCTCCAATCCAGGAAGGCTCTAGGGCATCGAAGGCAAGCCCCCGGGGACCTGTGTGTCTGGAAAGGACGCCGCGGAGGGAGCGCAGCCTGGGATGGTCTGGACTCGGGGCCCCAGAGGGTTCATCCCAGAGCATTTGGTTCGTTCAATCACGGAGGCCCTCAGAACCGTCCCTGTGCCCTGAGGGCCCGCCAGGACAAGCACTAAGGTCAGGACCCGGCGGATGTCACTGGGTCATAGTTGTGCCCCAGAAGGTGGAGCTTTGGAGTTGACCAGGAGGTTCCAGGAGGCCGGACTGGGGGGACACAGTCCCCTCCTGAGCTCAAGTTGATCCCTTACTGTTTTTGCAAATATCTCCTCCTCGGGGATGCCCCAGGGAGTGACTGCACCTTGTCAACCGCCTTTGCTCCTCATGGAGACCCAGGGCAGAGAGATCTCCTTTACAAAAGGACTGCAATGTGTATTAGGGGATTAAAGACCCCGTCAATCTATTAGAAGAGGGTTTCCTCCTTCAATCCGCGAGGGTCCCGGGTCTCAGCCTCCTCGCCGGGGGGCCATCGGGCGTCAATTCCTGACAGGTGCCTGGTGGCGTCCCATGCGACACTCTGCAAGTCCCTGGTGGCCAGGGGCACGCAGAATTCTGTCCTGCACACATTTGCTCACTGTGTGGCTTCCCTGGCAAACGGTCTGTTTGAATATTTTGTCTGTGTCTTACTGGGTTGTTGACTTTCTTATCGAGCTGTCCGAATTCTTTATGCATTCCGGACACAAGTCCTTTATCCAATTTATGCTTTAGAAATACTTCTCCCAGACTGGAACTTGTCTTTTCACTCTATTAATAGCCTTCTGAAGACCAGAAGTTTTTAATTTTGATGAAGTGCAATCTATCAATGTTTTCGCGTTATGGATTTTCCCGTCGGAAGCGTATCTATAGATTGCTTGCTTTAACCAAGGTCACGGAGATTTTTGTCTGTGTAAACTTCCAGAAGTTGTAGAGTATAAATTTTACATTTAGGGTCACGACCCATTTTGAGTTAATTTTTGCGCACGACGAGAGGTCCGGATTAAGGCTCGGTTTTCCGCATACGTACGTGCAGCTACGTCAGCCCCTGTGGAGGAAACACTCCCCTTTCTTCACTGACCTGCCACGTAAACTTTGCCAGAATCAGCTGTACGTGCACATGTGGGTTATCTCCGGACCTCCTCTCCTGTTCCCCCCACCTGTCTCCGCCCACGTCAACACCAACCCGCTCCGTCTTAATGGCCGTAGCTTCCTAGGTCATAACGTCGGCGTCAGTCCTCTAAACTCGTTCATTTGTTCAGAGTCGTCGGGGTTTCCCGTGATCTCTGCATTCTCGTGTGAACGTCAGAGTCAGTTCGGCAGTTGCCATGAAATGCCGGTCGAGCCGCTGCTTGACCCGCATTGCATCGGTACATGGATTCGGGGAGAAGAGGCGTCAGGCCATCACTGAGGACTCTGACCCGTGAACGCATCACCTCTGCTCATTTAGCTCTGCCTCACTTTCCCCCTGTGGCGTTTTCCGTTTGTCGGAGTGCAGGCCTCGTGCGTCCGCGGTCACAGTTCTCCGTGAGCGCTCCGTGCTGCAGTAGCATCGGGTTTTCGTGTTTGATCTTCTGGTTGTCACACGCGTGTAAACACACACATGACTCTCGCGTGTGGCTCTTGAACCCTGCAAGCGTGCTAAGCTCGCTCCCGATTGCCAGGAGCTTGTTTGCAGATTTTCTGGGTATTCCAAGAGCACCGTCATGGCATCTGTGACCCAGGACAGCTGTGCTTCCCCGACTCGGGGCAGGAGAGTGCATGTCTCTGGACGCACTTTTGCCTCGTCGTGGGTTAGAGCCTTTAGCACAGCGCTGGAGAGGAGTGGCGAGTGTAGACATCTTGTCTCGTCCTCGGGGGACCATTCGGTCTGTCCACACTAAGTACGAGGCTAATTCACAGTTTGCCGCGGAAGCCTTCATCGGGTGAGGAAGTTCACTTGTCTTCCCGGTTTTTTGAAAATTTTTGTCATGGGGCCATATTTGACGTCATCAGGGAGGGGGGTTTTTGGCATCTGTTGAGAAAATTGTTTGCCTTTGCCTTTTTAGATTCCTAATATGGTCAATTGCACTAATGCATTCTCAGATGGTAAGACACCCTTGTGTTTCTGAGATAAATCCTACTTGGTGACAATAAATTTTCTTTTTACATTTTGTTGAATTCTAAGGGCTGAAATTTTCTAACGGTTTTTGCACTTATATTGGTCTGTGGTTTTCTCTTGTCGGGATGTCTCTGTGCGTTTGGTGTTATATCACAGCGACGCTGGCCCCGTAAAATGAGGTGAGAAGAACCCCCGTGTCTCCCCAGGAGGAAGAGCGAGTGTAGACCTGGCAAGTGTCCAGAAGAACTGACCTGTGAGATCCTCGGGATGGGGATTTCTTGTGCGAGATTTGCCAATTTTTAAAGTCTTTCCCAAAAAGCAGATTTGGGTTTTGTTGATTCTATTGTCTGTTCTGTCTTTCACTGGCCTCTGCTCTTAGCTTTTGACTTATTTCCTCCTCCTTAATTTAGGTTTAATTTGACCTCATTTTGGTTTCCTAGAGACCGGTGGTGAGGACTGCTGTTGTTTTTTTAAGACGGGCACTCGGTTGTCATCTGTGTCCCCCAAAGAACGACCTGAGCAGCATCACGCAAATTCCAATCTGCTGGATTTTCGTTTTCTTTCAGTCAAAATATTTTCTAAATTTCCCTTTTGATTTATTTCTCTGAAAAAATAAAAACGTGTTGTTTAGCTTCCAATACTAGGGGATTTTTCAAAGATCTTTATTTTACTGGTTTATAATTTAATGGATTGTATTCGGAAACAGCCTTTGTATGACTTACATGCTTTTAAACGTGCGGTGACACGTTTATGACCCAGAATATGGTCGGTCTTCGTAAATGCCCCGTGCCCTTGGAAAGAAAGTGAATTCTGTTGGCCAGAGTGGTTTATAAATGCCAGTTTCTCAGGGCTCTCCACAGAACTTTAGTCGTATATGATCACTGGTTTCCTGTTCACTTACTCTATCCATCACCCAGGGGGTCGTTTCCAAGTCTCAGACTGTGCCCGTAGTTTCTTTTAACATGTCTCCACCACAGCGGGGTTTAGGCAGCTCGAGCCTCCACCGTCAGGTGCGTGAGCACTGGGGATCGCTGTGTGATGTCGAGCAGCTCAGGCCTTCATCGCTACACAGCGACATGCTTTTGTCCCGGGATGCACGTTGCTCTTGAACATACGGAAGCGGAGTTGAGGATCCGGGCCACCGTCAGTGTGAGCAGGCTCGAGCGGGTCGTCAGAACAGGACCCTAAAGCCGGCCCACAACCCAACCTCACCGCCCGCAAAGGAGAGAATCCAAGACTAATATGACAACTTCGTTTTCTTGGATAAAATTCTCCATTATTAAAAACTTTAAAAATGAATTTAAAAACTGGGGCGCCCGGGTGGCTCAGTCGGTTAAGCAACCGACTTCCGCTCGGGTCATGATCTCACGGTTCGTGGGTTCCAGCCCCGTGTCGGGCTCTGTGCTGACAGCTCAGAGCCTGGAGCCTGCTTCCGATTCTGTGTCTCCCTCTCTCTCTGCCCCTCCCCCGCTCGTGCTCTGTCTCTCCCTGACTCTCAAAAAAATAAATAAATGTCAATAAAAAAATATTTTTAAATGAATTTAAAAGCTAAAGTAAGGGGCACCTGGGGGGCTCAGTCAGCTGAGCATCTGACTCTTGATTTCCGCTCAGGTCATGGGCTCTCAGCCCAGAGCCTGCTTGGGACTCTCTCTCTGTCTCTCTCTGTCCCTTCCCCGCTTGCATTTGCACACTCTCTCTCTCAAAATAAACAAACATTATAAAAAATAAAAATGAAATTAAAAAATTGAAAGCAAGACTCACTGTGATGTTAATACGGTCGTTAACGTGTTAGCGGGAGTCTGGACGTATTTCTTTACCCTCCGCGTTTGAACCCGTGTGTGTGTTCACTCGGCGTGCAGATCTTAGAGCATCTGATTGGGTCGTGCTCCTTAAACTGACCCGACTGCCACGCGTTTCAGCTGGGGCATCGAGACCTTTCACGTTTAAGGTGAATCTTGCTAATGTTCACGCCGACCATCTTGCAAACCGTTTTCTCTTTGTCCTACGTGCTTTTTGCTCCATCCGGGGTTCTTTTCTGACTCTTTTTGCATCGACTGGTTGTTTCTACGATCCCACATTGTCTCTTTTGCTGGTTTATCGTGGGTCTTCCTTACCGTTGCTGGCCATGGTGGCCCTCACCTGGACTCTGCCACGTGCCTCGCAGGGCACATCCCAGGGAGGGTGACACACACCGGGCAGAGCCGAGGGCCTCTGGAAGCAGATCAAGAGTCTGCCCTGGGGTCGGCCTTCACTCCCGGGCTTTTTGGGGCGGGACTATGGGTGTGGTTCCCCTGCCCCAGATGTGGGTGCCCACAGGGACGCTGCTGTGGGTCCATCTTGAGAAACCACCTGGCTTCTCTGACGCCCGACTCTGCGGCCGTGGTTCTGTAGCTCGGGGGTAGAGGAAGGAGCCACAGAAACACCCACGAGAACCAGAGCAAGGTACAGAGTGCCGTGTCAGGAGCAGGTGAAGCCCCTTCTGCAGGAAAGGCACCTGTCTGTGTGACAGCCCCAGCAGGTGAGACACTGGCCGGGGGGCCAAGATGTGGGCTGCGGCGAAAGCACAGGACCGGGAGGCAGAATGTTCCAGTCACGTCTTTCTTTCTCTCCGTAGACAGACTTCCAGCCTAAAGCAGGTGAGCTGAAGGGGAGGAGGAGAAATTAAAACAAAATTCCGGGGAACGGATGTCTCATTTCTCGGACCAAAGACTGTGCTTTCTATGGAGAGTGTCCACAGCGCCTCGGTTCCCCGACAATGGGCAGGGCCGTCTGGGTGAGGCAGGGTTTATCCGTGCCTCGGGGAAGGTGAAACCCCTGCAGGTGTATGAGTGCGTCCCGGGGAAAATAAATACAAACAGTAAACACCACTGTGCCCAGTTACGTCACGGTTTATCTTCACCCTGCCGTAAATACGCATTGAGTTGAGTTAGCAGAAACAAGGAGCCGTTAATTCGACATGAATATCAGCATATTTCAGCTACTGTGTTTGCAATTTGTAGCCCATGCATATTGCCCAGCGTTGACTTATTCGATGCATGTTGCCGTAGGAACAAGGGAAAACGTATTTTAACAGAGATGTGACACAACGTATGTGCTGTTGATGTCTGATCGCATCACGACAGGCGTGGCTGGCAAACGCATTATTTCTATCACGTGAGCGAGCGGAGAGGGGAACGTGGTGCATCTGAGCCGACAGGACACCCGTCTGAGGCGGGCGGGCTCCACGCATCCCGTGAGTGAACGTGGCGTTACTGACCCAGAGACACCAGAGCGTCTGAGCTGGGAGCTGGGGAGGCACACGGCGTCCAGGGCGTTATTCTCTCCACTCACGTGCATGTTGGAGACAGCCCACGATGGAGGGAGGGAGGGACCGCGAGCGCGTGTTCGGGGACACCCTGCGGCCCCTCCAGGCCTCTGCCCCCAGCCGCGCCGCCGTGGGCACCCCCAGCCCCTGCCGGACGCACACGGAGGACGGGAAAGCACAGAAGGACTCGCCGTCTCCAGCGACCGGCTCTGCGGTGCACGTTGCTGCTTACGGGGCCCAGCCTCTGAGGGCAGAGGTGCGTCCCGGAAAGCGCCGGGATCAGCGGTCTGCAGCCTCACCCCTGGGACAAGATGACTGTGTGTCAGACGAATCACAGCTAATCCAGCTCCGGGACCCCATCTTCATTCAGCAACCCGTCCCGGGCACTGAGCGCGCTGAGGGGGCTGCCTTCCCGCGGTCACGGCCCTGGGCGTAAAACACGGTGCCAGCCAGGCACCAGAAGGTGCAACTGAGAAGCTGGTGGAAGGTGGGGCCGCCAAGCTGTCTGCATTACGACCGGCGTGTAGACACAGGCGAGCTGGGGTGTCTGCGGGGCGTTGCCGGGGGGCATGAGCACATGGGGGGAGCCCCGGGTCCGACAGGTCACCCCCCACGGGGGCTCATCCGGCCCCGCGAAGCCTGAGCGGAGCAAACAGGCAGAGGAGCAAGGACCGGAGCTCGCGCTCCCCACCTGGACCCGGGCGCCCTCGCTGGCTCCCCCCGGGCCTCGGAACCCCGCTGCCGGACGGGAGGTGCGGTCGGCTGTCCTGGGTCCCCGGCGCGCAGACGGCGGGTCCTGGGACGTGTCAGCCTCCGAGATCCCGTGAGCCGATTCCTGCAATAAACCCCCCGTTGGTTCTGTTTCTGTGCAGAACCTGAGCACGCGGGCTGAACGCACAGGGACGTTGTGCAGACGGCTGAAAGACTCCACTCAGTCGGTGCTCAAGAACCAGTCCCTGGGGACCGAGGTCAAGCGCTGGAGGCCTCAGGGGCCCGTGACGGGAGGGGCGGGGGCCGGAGACGTCCCGGTCACCAGGCGCGCAGCGATTACGGAGGCGAAGGCCCGTGGGAGCGTGAAGAGAGCTGCGCTCCGACGAGCGGAGGCTTCACCTGCTCTCCGTGCAGAACCTGCTGCTCGCTGCAAAGGGAAAGACAATCAACAAGCACGGTGAAAACAAACACGCACAGACGCACAGAGCATGATACCCGCTCATTCGTGGGATGGAAACGTGTGAGAGCAGGTGCGCGGAGGCCTGAGGGACCAGCGGGTCCCTTGTGAGGCGCAGCAGCCACACCCTCGCCGGTGAGGTCCAGCAGCTCAGCCGGGGGTGGACGGCGGGGCGGGGAGGGGTGACAAGACCCTGGCTCCTGGCTGGCACAGAGCCCCAGGACCCGCCCACCCAGGTGACCACACTCCCTGGAGCCCCGACATCTCTTGTCAGATGCCCCAAACTCTGCCGGCTCCCAATAACCAGACACTTTGTCCCCAGCGTCCCGTGCACACCTGACCCTGCACACGTGTGCCAGAGCGTACCCGCAAGACTTGTAGGTTGGGTTCCCGACCACCTGGTCACTCTTGGTCGCCCTTCGTCCCCGGCAGTGGCCCTGGCATCCCCGTCGGCACCAACCCCCTTCTCGACAGTTTCAGCAGAAACCGCGCTCACACGTCCCCTGGGAGGATTCACAGATGACTCCCATTAATAAAACCCGCTAATGGAATTCACTACATTAGCGGAGAAGAGCCACGGGGCATCTCAGTTCATGCTAGAAAGCAGTTGACGAAAGTCAACACCACTCCCTGTTTTTAACAAGCTGGCAGGTCAGGAACACAGGGTGTCGTCCTCAACCCGACAAGGGACGTGTCCTCCGAGGGCTCATGCAGGACCCACACACGAGGGAGAGCTCGTAGCTGTTCCATGTCACCGTGCTCCGGCTGCCGGCCCCTCCGGGGACCCTCGGTGGTCAGCCGACGAGGGAGGTGGGAGGCCACTGCCCACAGCCTCACGGGGTCTAGTGGGGGGGACAGCCTCTCTGAGGACGCTGGTCAGCGATGCTCCACCTGGCAGATGGGGATCAGATCTGGGGGGCTCACGGTTGGGCCCGGGAACTCGGAGACCGGAAGACAATCTGAGTCCAGAACCAGACGCTGTGACTGGGCCACACTGTCAACGGCACACAGGGGACAAATAAACGATCGTTACAAAGAAAACGGTCGTTGTTCGGGAACACTACGTAACGCCACGTAGGGATTCCATGGAAGGACCGGGACGCGACCTGCTGTAAGGAGAGGGCTCAGCACTCGGGGGCCACATGCGTGATCAACGGTCCCCACAAGTGAGCAGAACCACGTTAGAAACAGGAGACAGTGGGGCGCCTGGGTGGCTCAGTCGGTTGAGCGTCCGACTTCGGCTCAGGTCACGATCTCACGGTCTGTGAGTTCGAGCCCCGCGTCGGGCTCTGGGCTGATGGCTCAGAGCCTGGAGCCTGCTTCCGATTCTGTGTCTCCCTCTCTCTCTGCCCCTCCCCCATTCATGCTCTGTCTCTCTCTGTCTCAAAAATAAATAAACATTAAAAAAAAATTAAAAAAAAAAAGAAATGGGAGACAGTCTTCACGTGGACGTGGACGCCAGCCACAAAGATGTTAAATTCGTGTCCACGAATAGAAGGAAAATGAGCAAGAATTCTCTGAAGGGCGTGAGCACCGGGGGCGCCACGGACCGAGCTAGGGTGAGCCACAGACTGAGGGTGTCCCCCGAACTCGTACGTCGTGGCTCCGACCCTCGTGTGATGGCGCCTTTGGGAGGTGGTCAGGGTCAGACGAGGTCGTGAGGGTGGGACCAGTGACGGGGTCAGTGCCCTTGTCTGAAAGGGAGGAGACACTGGGCACGGAGAGAAGACGGCCGTCCACAAGCCAGGGAGCGGGTCCTTGGTGGACGGGGGACCCGCCGGCACCCTGAGCTTGGACGTCCAGCCTCCAGAGCTGGGGGACGTGGACGTGTGCTGTGTCGGCCCCCCAGTGTGTGGTGTTTGTCACGGGGGCCCGAGCTGACGGCCGCAGGGTGGACAGGTGTGAGCTCCGTCCCACTCCCGCAAAGCAGCACCGGTCGTAAGAGACCCCCCACCAGGGTCCAGGGAGCCGGGCGCTGTCTGTGGCTCCCGAGGGCGCGGGACCCAGACGTGCGGAGAGGTCTGGGCTCTGACCCAACTCGGGAGGGAGCGTCCCCGGAACCCAGTGGCCTAATTTAAAGTGTCACCTGCAAGGAAATAAACATCGTGGCCGCAACATCAGAAAGAGGAGAGGGTCCTGGAGTGTGAGGTTTAGTTTCAGAGGACGTGACCCCTTCACAGACGGGGCGGAGCCAGACCCCGGAAAAGAAGAGTCAATCAAAAGTCAGAATGTCACCCCCAACAGGTCCCGGCCGGATTCTAACAAAAACGGCTTCTCACTTCGTGTTTGGCTCACGTAGGAAGACACACACAGGCTCACTGGCGGGCGTCCCCGGGGAGGCCGGTCCCGAACACATCGAGCGCCAGGCCCTCCCCTGGGAGCCTCCTGCCTGCCGCTTCCCTTGCACCCACACGGCCCCTGCCCCGAGGGTCCCCCGGGAGCGGGCATTTCCACCATCAGCGGTTTTCAGTCTCACCGGCTGTGTTTCTTCGAGGTCCTCCAGGAGCGGCTGCGGGGGGCCGTTTAGCCGACACCATCTTAAACTGGGAGCTGCACCCGAGTTTCGCTCTGTCCCATCATCCGCTTCATCTGCAGGGGCTCCAGGAGCACTGTGCACCCCAAGCGCATCCCCAGAACGGGCGGCTCGGGCGGGGAGCCTGCCATCATTTCTTGGGAAGGAGTCACATGTTTTCCAGCATTTCCAACAAGTTTTGAGAAAAGAGCTGTTCTTTTCGGTGAGTCGTCTCTGTTTGCACCCAATTTCAGGGGCTCACCTTTCTGGGGTCTGTTCACCCCTGGTTTCAAAACAAAGGAGATGCAGGCAACTAGGGCAACGTGGAAATCCTGCGTTCCCGGCACCCGAGAGTTTACCAACAGTGTGCGTGGCTGTTGCCCAGCCCCAAGCCCGGCTCCCCGAGGTTACTCTATCTCAGGGCAGCGCTAGAAAAGGCTTCATCTGATTCATTTTAATTATTTTCCAGAAATGATCCATTTCCTGTGAAAATGCGTGTAGGGTTTATTTCATTCCTGGAAGTCATTACTTTGTCATGAAAAATTCCAAGTATCCTGGCGCTCGAGGGGATAAAATTAGCCCTGACTCGAATCATAGAGCAAAGGGTAATATCACCTCCCTTCGTGCGTGTGAGCATTTGAGCTATCGGCCCGTGGAAAGCCTGTCTCAACGGCCTGGTACGAGGTCCCAGAGTCGGGGTCTGCTTGGAGAGACTTGGGGCACAGCCTGCTGTCCCTCGAGGAGTGAGAGCGCTCGGGGCCTGGAGGGTGGTCACGGCGCAGGGATCACGTCTCGGGAGCACCCGCCCAGCCCGCGGAGCCCTGGAGATACCCAGTCGCACACAGAGACTCAGGGAACTGGAGGTCCTGATTTCACCCGATTCTGCAACGTGAGCCCCCCTCCCCCGTCTCTCAATTCTCCGGCCCGCGTGGAAAGGTCTTTATTTCATGCTCTCAGGGAATATTAACTGAGCATTTGCCAGGCACTGAGCACTGGGCAGTGGACACAGCAAAGACAAGACGGGCGTAGTTTCTGCCCTCGCTCAGAGCCAGCAGCCTGTGACTATTTTAAATGTCACTGAAAATCCGTAATGTTCTTCAGTGGATTGTCAGTGACTCGTGCACAATACCACGTGCCCGTGCCACGTGACGCGAGCGTCCACAGTGGCCCTGCCAGCCCCCCAGGACTTGCACCGTGTGTTACGCTGCGGAGGCACGTGCTCACCTCGGTGAGGACACGGCTGCAAGCCTTCGCGCGGGTGCAGGAAGAGATCGTCAGGATAACAGTTTTTCACCGCTATTAACAACTCACTCCGTGAAGACAGCGTCAGGGGTAATCCAGGAGTGTGCTAGAGCAAATGCACAGGAATCCTCTCTGAAGCCCCAGATGCTGCTCCGGGAACACAGCACCGGGTCCCGGAAAAGCACAGAGCAAAGTGACACTTACGAGAATGGATGACAGACCTCGGAAACACCCACGCGCAATCACGGGCCGCGAGCGACAGACCGGCCCAGGGGCTCGGAGGTCTGGCCTCCCCACCTCACCCGCCACCTGCCATCAGCCTGGCCGTGACTTGCCAGGGAACCGCTGCTCAGGCCTTTCCGACAGGGACTTGGGAGACCCCGCAGAGGGACTGCCGGAGCCCGGCACTCACTCACTCACTCATCCATTCAGCTCACGCGCGGCTCCCTACGTGTCCAACACGCTTCTGTGTGCGGAACCCTCAGCAAACACCCCGAACAGAGCCAGTGTCCTGCTTTCACTCAACTTGCAGTCTTGTTGGGGAGACGCAGACACTGAGAATATTTTAAAACCTACAGAACGTGCCAGAAGGATGAAGACATTGAAGGAGAGCCGACTGGCCTCCCGCCCCCTTCTGGGGCAGAGGGCCAGGCTGGGGGTGGCCGCGGGAGAGGAGGGAGTGACGGCGTGGTCTGGTCTGTGCATGAAGAGCAGGTACAGAGGCCCAGGGGCAAGTGGGAAGCCCGAGGGAGGCCGGCCAGGTGGAGCCGGGGCATTTGAACCCCAGCGGAAGGTGGGAGCCCATGAGAAGGCTCGAGCCCAAGAGGTTTCAGGGAAGAGTCTCCTGTGTTCTTGACCAGTTGAACATGAGCTCGGACACAGGGGAGACAAGAAGGCCCCCTTGTCTGTGACTTGCAGGGAATGGATGGTCACTCTGTAGGTGTCGACGGTCCTGCCTGAAGCACTTCAGACCCGGGAGATACCGGGACGGACGGAAATGTCCCACATCAAGGGCGCAGGAGGCCCCGAGGAGACGGAGGCCCTCGGGGTTTTGTTCAAGAACCGCTCTGTGACTTTCCCCTGTAAATGCGGGACACCCCGTGGGCTCCAGCCCGTTTGCTCGGATGGAATTAAAGAGAACGATGTGCCCTCAGTTCAGCCTTGGCTTAGGAATTAGCTCACAGCACAATCACGAACAGATTTGGGTTAAATAGCAGGGAAGCGAAGTTATGTTTATTGTTTTAATTCCAAGATTGAACACGGGTAGATTCACATGCAGCCACAGAAAACAATATGGAGAGACCACGTACCCAGTTCCCCCCGGCGGGTGCCATCTTGCAAAGCCACAGCCGAGACCACGGCCACCACGGCCACCACGGACACCACAGCCACCACGGTGTGGAAGGCAGAACAGTGAGGAAGACGCCGCCGTCCTACCTGAGCTTGCAGAACATGAACCCACTGTCCACTGCACAGCCGTGTCATGTTTCTCCCTCCGCGGGACCCGGGGAGCAGGTGGGGGTTCAGTGACCCCTGGGGCACCACTGGGACTGTGTCCCAGAGCCAGGCCCCGACAGCTGCGGGCAGGTGGGGGCTGGGAGACGGGACACATCACTGCTTATTGAAACACCACCCACGAGGCACGCGTCCCACCAGGAGGAGGCTGCTCAAGGCGGAAGCTTCCGGAACTACCGAGGGCGGATGAGACTGACTCTCGTGTTTACAGAAAATCGCCTCGTTGATCTGAGGAGGTATTTTCCACGGTCTTGGTTTTTCTTTTTCTCTCTCTCTCACCTCGGCTCAGGCCCCAGGTTTGAGTTCCACAGCCGCCCGCACGCGTGCCACATGGGAGGGATGGGGCCTTGGAGGCATCTGGGGGTCTTAGGAGGGCCCCTGGGCACGAGGAAGGGGGTCTGGGCAAGGGGGATGAGGGAGGGATGGAGGAGGCCCAGGGAGAGAGAGTGGGAGGGGTTTAGGGAGATTAGTGTTTATGTCATGAAGTCACGTATCACCTTTGGCCAAAGACGTTTGTAGTGAAGCCATTTCTAAGTCAGATTTTGTCCACAGGCATCTGAATTGCTGGAAGTGTGGCTGCCCACGGAGCCTGAGAAACCACGTCCCCCCTTCTGTCCTTGGAAGAGGTGTGTCCTACAGAGACAGGGCAGGGGGTGGGCCACAGGGAGGGGGGCGGGTCACAGGGAGGGGGGCGGGTCACAGGGTGGGGGGCGGGTCACAGGGCGGGGGACAGGTCACAGGGCGGGGCGGGTCACAGGGAGGGGGGCGGGTCACAGGGCGGGGTGTGGGTCACAGGGAGGGAGGCAGGTCACAGGGCGGGGTGCGGGTCACAGGGCGGGTCCCTGCTAGACACGGGTGCAGGATCTGGTTCCGACTTCCAGGTGCAGGGAAGCGGGGCGGCCACAGGAAGGGGCGTGAAGCTCGTGCACCTGTGTGTCGGGCCCCCAGCTGGCCTCGGCAGGCAGAGCGCAGTCTCAGGACCCAAGCCAGGCTCTCAGGACACAACGCCCAGCAGAGGACAAAGCGGCCGGCACCCCTCCCGTCAGCGGGGCCAGCTGGAGCATACACCGTGCCCCCGTGACCTGCCCCACGGTCCCCTCGTACAACCGCACGGTGCAGAGTTCACAGGTACAGCAGCACACGGCCTGAGGAGGAACAGCGTCATCCCATCAGGGACACCAAACACACACAGCCGAGGCGCTCAGCACAAGGATGGGGGTGGGGGCTGGTGCTGACCCCCCTCGTGGGCACAGAGCAGACCGCATCCCAGAGGGGCCTCCGGGAAGAAAACAGGGGCCACCAGGTGAGAAGAAACAGACTTGCACTCAGGCTTATGGTGCTGAGGGGGTCAGCCACCTCACTGTGCAAGCTGAGATCTGAGAGCTCCATGCTGGGATGTGGGGGGCACGGGGACGGCTGGGGGAGCAGGGGGACAGCCGCGGAGCACGGGGACAGCTGGCAGAGTACAGGGACAGCCGGGGAGCACGGGGACGGCTAGGGAGCACGGGAACAACTGAGGGAGCACGGGGGTGGCTGGGGGAGTATGAGGATGGCCAGGGGAGGACGGCTGGGGCCACCCTGATGATCCTGCTGGCCGGGCCCTCACAGGAAGCAGGTGTCCCATAAGATGAATGCATTTGGGGCTTCCTCTGGTGGGTCCCGAGCTGGGAGCAGGGCCACAGCCCCGGGCAGCTGCCGTCACTGGCCAGCGCTGACCGTTCGGGCCGACGGCAGTTCCGCGGGCGGATGTGGTCCGGCGTCACTGTCTTCCCGTTCCCTCTCCCGCAACAACATAAAACACCGCTGTAATTTCCAGCAGGGATGTTTCCGTTCTCATTAGCTCTATTTATTATACGTCGTTTCTTAAATTGTGTCCCGTCTTTACAAGCAGGCGTACTTTCCACTTTATGAGACTCCCTGAATTCCACGTCGCGAATCGGGCGTTTGCGAACGGGTCTGATGTGATACTTGGGTTGTTCCTAATTTCCTTTATTATAAACAACGCTGTGATGAACATCCTCACACACTCTTATGGCTGCACGATCCATTAGTAGGCCCATCAACATCCCCTCGGAATAAAATTTCTCCTGCATAACATAAGCGAAACCAGAATGGCGTGAGCCTTTCCGGGGCTTTCGTTGCATGTTTTCAAACCTCTTCTGTGAAAAAAAGTGCAAATCTGAACAGCACTCTAGGAGTTTGCCACTTTTCGAAAAGCCACGCCGTCACGGAGTCTAAAAACAAAGTGTTAGGAAACTGGCAGGTTACTGTGGTTACTGTGGCTGCTGGGACTGGGGACATCACAGCCGTGGCGCTCTTAGACCAGACCCCGCCACGGAGCACAGAGCAAGCCACGGTCCGGGAGCCTCTCCTCCCAGCCGGAAAAACACACGCCCTCCTCTCTGCCCCCGCCCGTCCTCGCCCCTTCGGGGTCGTTGCACCAAGCCCTCCCACGCCCGTGCAGGGACCCCCATGTCCCCTCCCTCCTGTCACCTGCGCAGATCTGCGAGCCAGAGGGACAGCCGCCCCATGCACACACGTCCAAGAGGGTCTCCCTCGCCCTCCAGACCACTATTCCTGCAGATTTTTGTCCTTGACGTCCATCAAAGTCAAATATTTTACACTTGTCTATGTCCAAACCCCTGCCCGAGCCACCCCCCTGCCCCCGTGGAGGGTGCTCCGTCAACACCGGAAGCCACGGGACCAATGTGTGTGCCCCGAAGCCAGCACCAGGCAGGTGGGGGCTCGCGGGTGAATGGATGAGGAGGGGAGGAAGGAAGGAAGGAAGGAAGGAAGGAAGGAAGGAAAGAAGGAAGGAAAGAGGGACGCTTCACTCAGTTTCCTCTTAGAGCATCGACGTGCTGCCCCTTCTTGTCAGCCTCGAGGGCCCCTCAGGGGTCCAGTCACACACCTTCTCGAGCGGTGCGGCTTCCTCATTATTTCCTAGACCTGTTATTTTAGGGCTTTTTATTTATTTTTTTATCTGCTATGCCAGAGTCAGGTTCACCAGGAGCTGCGCTGTTCTCGGCCTTTGATCTCATTCTCCACACACAGTCACCGCCCAGCCGTATCAGCACACGCGGACGTGCTTCTGTCAGAGTCGTTAAGCATCCCGGGAACTACTCTGGAGTCAGAGTAAGCGTGGACCTTGCCGTCTCGGTCCCATCTTCCCCAGGATCCCCGTACCTGTCTTTGGGGGGTTCCTGCACCTGCCTAAGCAAAGCAGGTGCCGCGAGCGAGCAGCCTGGGCCCAGCAGGATGGCTCCCGCTGCCTCTTCCTCCCCGTGCAGGCGTCTCCACGCACAGCGGCCTCACGTCCCGCGGCGGCCGCGTCTGTCTCCCTGGGACGCTGTGGGGATTCGTGGGCGGCAATCCCCTTATCTGAGCAAAGGTGACAGCCTGTCTGCGAGCTGCCACATCCTTCTGGAGACTGGAAGCCCACGGCCTCCCGGGTGGCATTTTCCTCTTAAATGACAAACCACGTGGAAAACTTGAAACATGACAGCCAACCTGATAATGTACCGGTCCACTCTTCACAGAGACCTCATGACCTTCGGGAAGAATCTTCCCTGAACAGCCGGGGGGGGTGGGGGGGCTTCTCCAAGCACCTGAGGGTCTCCCCAAACACTGGAAGGTTTTCCCCGAGCACTTGGGGGGGTCTTTCCTGAACATCTGGGGGGGATCTTCCCTGAGCACCTGGGGCCCCTTTGCTACCTTTACATGCTGGGCCCAAACACTTTGCAACGGTCTTTGACAACTTCTGTTTTCCAGACCGTTAGATTTTCCTCATTTAAGTAAAACGCTGCACCCTCTTTGAAGATAGTTTGGGACCCACTTTGTTGAATTAATCGTCTTGAGGTCAAGCCCTAACATTTTTAAAACCTGCTGCATGGTAGTTCCCTCTTTTCTAGGGAAGTTTCCGGAAGATCTTGACACACACACGTCGACCAAACCCCCAGTGGAGACACCCCCGTTGGCCTCCACACGTCACCGGGGCCCGGGGTCAGCGAGTGGACAGAGGGTGCAGGGCCTTAGAACAGAATCAGTGGGACACAGACAGAGGGTTAGCTGTGGAGGAGGCTAAGGAGTCAGGCCCCTCGGGTCCGTGTCGCCCGTGTCTCGTGGCCAGGACCGCCCGGACGTGTCTTTGTGCCCTGCCATGTGAAGGCCCACCACGGCATTGACCAACCCCACCTGTTGAGAAAGGGCAGAGGTGGACCTTCACTTCTCTATGTGACCCAACTCTTTCTGAATAGGCAAGTTTGGGAGCACTGTTTATAGACCTCTTTCATAAACTGATGAACAGATGACTCATATTTGAGCCATTCTGTGTGTCCTAAGAGATGCTGTGAGAACATTCTAAGTCGGAAATATGTGTACAATGTGAGCGTCACCCAGCTCCTGCCACGGGCTTAGCAAACGTTCCGGACTGAGCCAGATCGACAGCGACAGAGCCGCATTAATAATAACCTGTCGTCGTTACTGTCGCAAAGACCAAGCAGGACTCTCAGCCGAGTCCGGGGACGGTGAGGGTGCCCTGGGCTCACGGGTTGAACAGGGCAGGGCTGTCTGCGGCCGAGCACCTGCTGAGGAGACGACACCCCTAACTTCCCTCCGCGCTGGCAGGGGTGAGGACTTCTCCCTCATCCCACGTAAGGCTGAAGCCCTTCCCGGCCCCCGAGATCAGGGCCACGACCTGGGAGGGGCACCCCGTGGCCTGGGCGTCTTCAGTTCCCGCCAGCTGGATTTCCACATGCACAGAACACCACAGCCACAGCCTCACGGCCGCCCCACTCCCGTGGGAGGGACATGCACGCTCCGGTCCCGGGTGAACAGACCCGCCGCCCCTCGCGGACCGATGCCCCAGGGCTTCACGGTGCGGCTGGGCGTCTCCCCACCACGGGTGGTGTCTCCACGGAAGGTTCTCCGTCAGCCCATGGAGAGAACCCCACAGCAGATCTGGCCAGAGACCTAGCGAGGCCAGTGTGAGTGCATCAGTCAGGGGCTGCCATGACGATGCCGGGTGACAAGTTACCCCCAAACCCAGCACCGGCTCCCCTCACTCAGTGGGCACCAGCAGCCGCAGGGCCAAGTCCAGATAGACTGAGGCGGGAAAGCGTGTGCCGGGCACAGCAGCTGAGAGGCGGGTCACAGACCTGCTGAGTAACAGTCACGTCCACGCCTCAGAAGAGTCAGGTCCGAAACGCCTGCACGAGGAGGCTTAGGTTAAGGAAACAATGACGGTTCAGAATCCGCGTCAGACGCCGGGCGTGTGCCCTTGGGACTCTTGGGGGCGGAGACGCTGGGGTCTGCGTCCCGCTGAAATCTCTAGGGGTCACCAACTTCCTCCCGTCCGCACCTTCAAAGCCACGTGGCTGTACCCACGAAACAAACCTCTGTGAAAACGTGAAATGTTCATACAAATGGGAAGTGTTTGCTGTTGCTGTTGTCGATCAGAGGTCTGTTTTCCAGCGTGCACAAGAGTGTTGGGGTTATTGTCAATAACCTCACTTCAGTACTATCCGGGGTGTCACTATGACTTTCTCCACGTACAAATTACAGTGCAAACCAGGGGACAGTTGACCTCTAAGCAGGATAACAGTCAGCGTTGTTGGGGGAAAAATAGCTCAAAATCAATGACCGGCCACGGAAACGTTCTGGCAGAATGAAATCGGGCATCAGCCCCTCCTTGATGGTCAGTAAACGCCAGGGCAGAGCGCGGAGCCCCCAGCGCCTTGTGAACTGCGCCGACTCGGTAACAAGGTTTGATTGCCACGAACAATCTCGTCGCTGTCAGAAAATGAAGGTCCGAGTTCAATGATTCTAAACCAAAAACAGACATTTTTTGGTGTGAATCCTTCAGTATTTAATTGGACTGGGTCCGGCAACCCTATGTGGAAGGTCGCGGCCAGCTCCCCGTAGAGCGACGTGCCCCACCGTGGCGCTCACATCGCTGTACCCCCTTCCTACCCTTGATGTTTACCGTTTTTCTCTCAGCGGACTCATTATTTCCCTCGGTCACTTTTGGAAGGGAACCTTGTATCATTATGAAGCTACAAACGTGATGACCTGGTTATGATCTTTATAATACTTGTGGAAATTAAGTTGTTCGATTATCTCTTTAAATTGTCCCTGTGCCACCAAAGCCATCCCACACCCCTCCAAGGGAGGGCTTTGCGTTCTCCGAGACCCCCAGCCGAGGAACAGAAGTCACGCCTTAAATACCCACCACCTCCTTGGGTATCCGTGTTCGTGGACTGAGTCAGGGGTTTCACCCAAGGAAGCCACGTGTCGGTCTCCCAGAGAATTGCTTTCCGTGTTGGTGTGGGGACCCCGCATGGGTACCGTAGGCAGAAGAAGGGGGTCTCCGCTCTGTCCCCCAGCCTGGCCCACGGGGGAAACGCCTGCCGTGGCCCCTGCCTGGCTCCCCGCACAGGTGCGGGGACACTTCTGTGAGGCATCAGAGACAGGACCACGGTGCTTCCCAGCAGCTGTGCAGCCTGCCCTCGGGACTCACTGTTGGCGGTTCCTTTCTTGCCTCCAGTTTCCCTTCGGGAACTTCGACCCAGCGAGGGTCCCGCTCTGTCCATTGACCTCCTTCCCTGTGACTCGGTATTTGTGACTCTTGCACAACACGTTCTCCAGAAAACATGTCTAATCCAGAGGAAGCACAAAGAAACAAGCCAACTGAAGGATAGGACGCAGAGTAGAAGAGGAGGGGCCCTCAGATTGCATAGTTCATCTTTCGCGTCTGACGGCCCATTTTCCGTTCACATGACGCCAGTTATCGATTTATCTGTCACGTAAAAGGTGAGACTTCCTGCGGTGGGGTGGGGGGGAGCTGTTCAATTTCATTTAATCCTGGAGGCTTGGGATTCAACCTCCAAAACCTTCGCCCATTCGATCGCCGCTGTCCCGAGCCGTCTCTGAGCTCCGCCAGGGGCCTCCCCCCTCCGTCTGGGGGGGATGGTGGCCACGCAGACAGAGCCCCCTTGTGCTCCCCAGGCTGCAGGAAGCAGACACAGGTGGGGAGGAAGCTTCTGGAAACACAGAACTTGCAGCGGGTGGCAGGGGATGAGCGGGGGTTCTCATCCTTCACATCAGACGTGTGCGGGGACAGCGGTGAACAGGTGCTCCCAGGGAACGGCCCCCAGAGTTGGCGTCACTCCTGGAGGCCGGCCACAGGGTCCGAGAGCCCGGGATCCACCGAGCTCCGCGAGGGTCTGCTCGCCGTGCGGAGAGCAGGTCCGGCCCCACACTCAGGGGTGACGCCCGCACGCGACTGGCCACAGCCTGGCCGTGACAGCCGCTGCGGGACGTGCTTGCCAACACGAAGACCGCGGCCTCACGCTGTGTGGAGAAAGCAGAAACCCGACGCCACCGGACAGGGCGCGTACCTGGCCTGGCTGGGGTCACCTGCCCCGGAACCTCTCGCCGGGGTCGCTTCACGTCGGGGACGTGGCTCACGTAGCACCTGTGTCCCAAAGACGCCTGCCTCCCTGCATCCCCAGAGGACGAAACCCCCGGGGACAGGGATGAGCTCCTGTCCCCCGCGTCCCTCCGTGCCCCTCCACACCCCTTCACGCCTCCCGCACCTGGCCAAAGGAGAGAACAGGAGAACCTCATCCCCCCCCGTCAGCACACAAGTTGCCACGAGGCAGCCGGCGAGGTGCCCGCGGGAGGAGAGGCCTCAGCATCTGGACCAGAGGGCCTGCGGGGCACCAGCCCCCCGGCCCCCTGTCCCGAAACGGGCCTCCGAGCCCTCGCCTGCCAGGACGTGCCCGGAGCTGACGGTCGGGGGGACCCCCGTTCTGGCGTCTGCCGCCCTTCCTACCGCCTGTGCACAGACCCGTCTGCGTGCCTGCCTCCGCCCTGCGGCTGGGCTGAGGACAGGCAGGTCCTGCCCGCGTGGGGACGCGGGGCCTGGCTCGCCCTGACCTGTGACCTGGCCACCGTCACGGTGCACAGCTAACCTGGGTCCAGCACACCTGGGGGTGCGGTGAGGCCCTCCCCTCGCGTTTGCTCGCGTGAGGACACTGAAGGGCGCGGAGGGCACGGGGCTCCTGCAGGTGCCAGAGCCCCACGGTGAGGGACCCCAGAAACCCGCACGGACGGGTGAGCTGGCGTCCTCTCACCCCTCGGAAACTGACACTTGGGGGCGCCGGGGGGGCTCAGCCGGGTCAGAGTCCACCTTCAGACCAGGTCATGATCTCACGGTTTGTGGGTTCAAGCCCCGCGTCAGGGTATCTGCTGTCCGCACAGAGCCTGCTTCAGACCCTCTGTCCCCGCCTCTCTCTGCCCCTCCCCTGCTTGTGCGCCCTCTCTCTCTCCCCATAATAAATACATATTTAGAATTTTTTTTAAAAAAAGGAAGCCGACTCGGGAAAGGAGGCGCAAAACCAGCAGCGTTTTCGTGAAATTTGCAGATTCGTTGTCACCTGTCCTTGAAGTGACTGTCCCCTGGGACCTCCGTCTTCTGCATTAAGCCCGTTTCCTGTCCGGGGTCATGAGGGGATGGGGGTGAGGGGGGATGCGTGAAGTCTCTCTTCACACGCTGGTCGGAGAGGATTTGGGGAGGAGGGAGAAACGCGGCCGACAGCGAGCGGACGAGCTCAGGCTTCACCCCTGCCGGCCCAGGTCTGAGCTTCCCCTGCAGCCCCTTCCTGTGTACCTGGAACCACGGCTGGCTGGGCCCCTCGGCTCCGCTGGCTTCCGGCTGCCTTGGGGACGCCTGCTGTGTCCCCTGATCCGCGCCCCCCTCCCCACAGGTAACCCACCGTGTGCCGAAATCCTCACGCGGGATCCGGAGCGTGCCCTCCGTGGGTTTTCCACGTACGCTTCCCGTGGCTCCACACTGCGCGTGGCTTACACACCTGCCTGCAGCTGACTCCGCCCATCACTTCATGGCACAGCCCGTCGCCTTGGACTCGTGCGGGGTCCTCTGGAACGTGTCCCAGGAGAGGCCCCGCTGGGCTCCCCGTTGCCGCGCTCCCATGGCAGCCCGGCCCGACCCAGGCCCCCCGAGCGCCACCAGGGCCGTCCAGGGTGGGGTCGCGGCTTCCCATCCGCGGGTCCCGAGCGCGCCCGCATTTCTCTGATGGCGAACGCGCCCGACAAGGGGTGGTGTTGGGTGGACAGAGGCCCCTGTCTTCGTCTGTCTCACGTCTGTCTTCGTCTTCTGACCGTCCAGATACCATTGCTGGTGCCGGGTACGCCCTCTGCGGCCAGAGCACCGCACGCCGAGGGGCCGGAACACCCACCGCTCTCCCCGCTCGTGGCCGTGGGTCCTTCCGTGTCCCCAGGCCACACGGCCCCCCCTCTGGCTCCACGTGACCAGGCACCTTTCTCACTCAGCTCACACACGGGATGACACAGGGACCCAGCTTCCTCTCCTCCGCTCGGCAAGTCCCGATTCCCCGCAGTGTTAACGGAGACGCCCCAGATGGGACGTGGCCACCTGCTTGTGACAGACAGCACTTGCAGTGGCCGGTCCTCGTGGCCCGAGCAGTGTGTGGGCCAGTCGGGGTAGGGGGGGCCATCAGAGAGGGGGGCGGTGGGGGCGGATGACGGAAAGAGCAGAGGTCAGTCCATTCGCTTCATAAAACGATCCTGGGCAGCCAGGAAGCTACGCACCAGGAAGACCAAAGCATATTGAAGATGAGAACCGTGCCTTCTGTGGGCGTGCCTTTGGTCCCACAGGGAGGCCGGGGTCCGGAAGTCACAGGTGCCTGGGGAGGGGACTGTCCCGTCTTGGAGATGCTTCCGTAGACCTTCCAATTCCTTTCCAGGTTCCAGGAAGCTCCCTGTGCTAGATCCCCACGATTATTTATTTGTGGCTCTGACATTGTCGCTGGTCCGAACGCCTCCCTGGGGCGGGTGGCCGACTCCGTTTCCCGGGGCTGCGTGCTGTGGCCCTGCCTCATCAATAAGCGTTTTAAACGGCTTCTAAATTGCTTCATTTATTAAATATTTGCCGTGAGAACTGAAAATAGGGTAATTCATTTTAGTGGGAGGGCTTTTCCTGTTCCTGGAAACTTTGCAGAAAAACAGCCCGTAGTCACTGTGGACCTCACCACGGTCCGATGGGAAAAGGGAGAGATCTTTGCAAGACATAACGAGGTGATCTCCAGACACGGAGAAAAGAGGGCGAGGAGGCATAATTGTTCGTTAACGAGCGGTCCCCGGGCCAAGGCGTGCAGGAGCGGGGGTGGGGGCCAAACTGTCACCCGCCTCCCGGCAGGATGCGTGTTCAGCAACAATCCATCACTGCTCACCAGCCAGCGTGATGGGCCGCGTTCGCCGTCGGCTGCCAGGGACCCAGTTCCTGTCGGGGGGGCGGGGGGGGGCCTATTATGTACACGAGCTGCCGGGGGCCCTGCGTGTCCTCTCTAGGGAGCATGTGGAAATAGAGTGGCCAGCGCTTAATTGCTGCTTCCGAGCTTCTGAACACGAGATTTATTAGCTGTGTGTCTGCAGCCTTCATTAGGAGTTTGAAAAAGAAAACACACCTACGGTGAAGTAATAGAAAACATACATGTTGGTCTCTGCCCCCAATTCCCGGCACACAGCTCCTGACACCCTCCCGGGGGCCTGGAGTGTCTTCTGTTCTTTAAAAAAAAAAAAATTTAACATTTATTTATTTTTGAGAGACAGAGAGAGAGCATGAGTGGGGGAGGGGCAGAGAGCGAGGGAGACACAGGATCCAAAGCAGGCTCCGGGTTCCGAGCTGTCAGCACCAAGCCTGATGCGGGGCTCAAACTCACGAATCGCCAAGATCGTGACCTAGGCCGAAGTCGGACGCCTAACCGACCCAGCTACCCAGGCGCCCCGAGTGTCTTCTGTTTTGTTTTTTTTTTTAAATTTTTTTAAAATTTATTTTTGAAAGAGAGAGAGAGAGAGAGCATGAGTGGGGGAGGAGCAGAGAGAGAGGGAGACACAGAATTCGAAGCAGGCTCCAGGCTGTGAGCTGTCAGCACAGAGCCCTATGCGGGGCTCGAACTCAGGACCGTGAGATCATGACCTGAGTCAAAGTCGGACGCTCGACCGACCGAGCCACCCAGGCGCCCCGAGTGTCTTCTGTTTTGTTTTTTTTTTTAATTTTTTTAAAATTTATTTTTGAAAGAGAGAGAGAGAGAGAGAGAGAGCATGAGTGGGGGAGGAGCAGAGAGAGAGGGAGACACAGAATTCGAAGCAGGCTCCAGGCTGTGAGCTGTCAGCACAGAGCCCGACGCGGGGCTCGAACTCAGGACCGTGAGATCATGACCTGAGTCAAAGTCGGACGCTCAACCGACCGAGCCACCCAGGCGCCCCGAGTGTCTTCTGTTCTAATGAGGCGACTCTGGGTGGGCTCCCGGGTGGGCACTGGTCACCAGAAAGACCACGCCATGATTAGAAGCTGGGATTTTCACCCCTGCTCCCCATTCTCCAGAGAGGGGGACGGGCTGGGGGATCCAGTTAATAACTGATCACGCCGATGTGACAAAACCTCCATAAAAATCCCCGAAGTGTGGGCTCCAGGGAACTTGTCGGTCGGTGAGCACGTCCGTGTGCCGGGAGGGTGACGCGCCCCAAGTCCACAAGGACAGAAGCTCCTGTGCGCGGGACCCTCCCCGCACACACCCTGCACCTCTCCGTCTGCTGTTCGTCTGTGTCCTTCGTCGAACCCTTCCCTACGCGATCGACGGACGAACGGCGCCAGCGTTCCCCTGAGTTCTGTGAGCTGCTCGAGCAGGTTACCGAACCCCAGAAGGGGCTCACGGGAATGCCATCTGGAGCCGAGTCGGACAGAAGTCGTGGGCAACCCGGAACCTGCCAGTTGGGAATGGCGTCTGAAGAGGGGGGCAGTCTCGTGGGACTGAGCCGCTCCCTGGGGGATGGGACGCTGACTCCGGGCAGACGGTGTCAGAACGGAGTTCAGCTGTAGGACACCCCGTGGGGTCACGGAATTGCCTGGAGGGGACCTCCCGACACCGTCTGAATGTGACACTGCGAGACAGCAAAGCTGGTGCACAGGAGGAACACGGCATCCGGGTTTGCCCTCGACTACCAGGCAGAAATAACTGCTGTAATCATTGCCCCTGACTTTCATTTTAAATTCAAAACCGTGCACCAGCCCAGCTGTGTCTGGAAGCTGGGACAGTGAGGCTTCTCCCAGGTGTAGACGGGATGTGCCCAAACCCAGACGCTTGCTTGCCAAAGCCGTTGGAATGACTCACTGCGTTCCCGTGTGCAAGCATGGTGCTTAAATGTTCACATGTCAAAAATGCCAACCAACTTGAGTTGGGGTTTTTTTGCAAAATATAATTCACACACCATAAAATTCACTCTTTTCATAAAGTTTGTAGTTCAGTGGGTTTTAGTCTACACTACTACAGTTTTGTAATACATTTAAAAAATGGGAACATTTGTTGGGGCGCCTGGTGGCTCAGTCTGTTAAATGTCCAACTTTGGCTCAGGTCATGATCTCGCAGTTCGTGGGTTCAAGCCCCGTGTCGGGTTCTGGGCTGACAGCTCAGAGCCTGAAGCCTGCTTTGGATTCTGTGTCTCCCTCTCTCTCTGCCCCTCCCCTGCTTGTGTTCTGTCTCTCTCTCTCTGTCTTTCAAAACTATGTAAACAGTAGGAAAAAAAATTTTTTTAATGGGGACGTTTGAGTCTTTCAACTTTGTTCTTTGTGAGGATTGACTGGGTTCCTCTGATCACTTGATCTTTTTATAGGAATTTCTGGAATCAGCAGGCCTGTTTCCTCAAAGTGGGCAGCAAAGGCTTGGCAAGAATTGCATTGATCTATTGCCGGCTGTAGATCAACTGGGCAGATTTAGTTTCATTGATTTTCTTCATTGCTTTTTATTCCTTATTTCATGGTTTTCCTTTCCAATATGATTTCCTTCTTTCTGCTTATCTTGGCTACAACCTAATCTTTCAAAAAATTTTTTTTAGTTTATTTATTTATTTTGAGAGAGACAGAGAGAGTGAGTGAGGGAGGGGCAGAGAGTGGGGGGAGAGAATCCCAAGCAGGCTCCGCACTGTCAGTACAAAGCCCAGTGTGGGGCTCAATCCCACGAACCATGAGATCATGACCTGAGCCGAAACCAAGAGTCAGATGCTTAACCACCTGAGCCACCCAGGTGCCCTACAACATAATATCAAAGTGGAAGTTTGGCTCATTGATTGGGGGTCCTTCTCCGTTTCCAGGAAGACACTTGCAGCTGAACGTTTCCCTTGAAATGCCACTGTGGCTGCCAGCTGCTTTGAACACATGGACAAGCGTGTGTCCCCAGGCTTCAGTATGTGCAGCTTTTGCTTTCATTCATCTTGAAATAGTTTCTGATTTTATTTGGGATTCTGTCCTCGAACAATTGATTATTTAGGAATATGTCATTCAGTTTCCATGTATTTGTGAATTTCCTCATTTTCCCCGCCTTGTTCATTTCTAGTTTTATTCTGTGCTGGTCAGAGAACACACTTTGTGTGACGCCAGCCTTACCCTCATGCTGAGACTTGTTTGTGGCCCGGCATGCGGGCTGCCCCAGAGAACGTCTCCTGTGCTCTTGTGAGAGTTGGTGTGTGCTCTGCAGCTGCGTGGTGCTCTGTGGTGTCTACTAGATCTTCTTGTTTTATACAGGTGCTCAAGTCTGCCATTTCCTTGGTGACCCTCTGCTTAGTTGTTCTGTCCTTTATTGACAAGGGGCATGGGTGTCTGCAGCTGCTACAGGTGAATTGCCTATTTCTTCCTTCAATTTTTGCTTCACGAATTTTGGGCTCTTTTTAGGTGCATATATGTCGGAAGCTGTTACATCTTTCCAATGGGTTTACTCTTTCAGACTTAGAAAGCGTCCTTTTTTATGTCTAGAAACAAACTTTCCTTTAAAGCGTACTATGATGTTAATATCGCCAGTCCAGCTGTCTTGGTTCTTGGCGCGTGGTGTCATTTATTCTCTCCTGCTTTCGATCTGCTTGTTTCTCTGCATAGAAAGAGTGTCTCCTGTAAACATAGAGGTGTCATGTTACTGTTTGCTTCTGTGTGTCTAATGTAATTTTTGTTCTTTATATACTGCTTTCTTTTGTGTTAAATATTTCTAGCATATCATTTTAATTTCCCTGTCATCTCTGTCTATGTTGTTCTGAGTTATTTTCTTAGTGGTTGCCCTGAGGATTACTGTTAATACCTTGACTTATATGAATGTGGTTCAGAATGACACCAGTTTAATTTCAGTGGTATTAAGAGGTCTTTGCTCCTGGGGCGCCTGGGTGGCTCTGCCGGTTGAGCGTCTAACCTCAGCTCGGGTCACGATCTCGAGGTTCGTGAGCTCAAGCCCCGCGTCGGGCTCTGGGCTGACAGCTCGGAGCCTGGAGCCTCTTCAGAGTCTGTGTCTCCCTCTCTCTCTGCCCCTCCCCCGCTCGCACTCTGTCTCTCTCTCAGAAATAAATAAATGTTTAAAAAAATTTTTAAAGAGGTCTTGGCTCCTATAAGCCACTTTCCCTCCCCACATCTTTGTGGTGCTTCTTTAGTCACACACGTTACATCGCAGGACATCTATGATATTGCTGCACGGAGTTGTCTTTTGAACCAGCTAAAAGAAAAAGAGCTACAAACAAAACAATTACATTTATACTGTCTTCTATATTTGTCTACATATCTCCTTTACTGTTATTCTTTCTTTCTTCACATGGATTTGAGTCACTGTCTAGTGACCTTTTACTCCAGCATGAAGAACTCCCTTCAGTATTTATTTTAGGAATGTTCCTCTGGGGATGGTCTGGTAGCAATGAGCTCCCTCAGTTTTGTTCTGCTTTTTATTCATCTTGGAATGTCTTAATTTGTCAATTATTTTTGTTTTTTTTTTTTATAAGTTTGTTAATGTTTATTCATTTTTGAGAGAGAGACAGAGAGACAGAGAGCGAACAGGGGAGGGGCAGAGAGAGAGGGAGACACAGAATCCGAAGCAGGCTCCAGACTCCATGCTGTCAGCACAGAGCCCGATGTGGGGCTGGAACCCACGAACCGTGAGATCATGACCTGAGCCGAAGTCGGACGCTTAACTGGCAGAGCCACCCAGGCGCCCCATATTGTCCCTTATGTTTGAAGGATAGTTCTTCTATAGAATTCTTAGTCGACAGTTTTGTTCTTTGAGCACTCAGAAGATGTCCTCCAATGGCCTTCTGGCCTCCATGACTTCCGATGCGAAGCCAGCATGTCATCCACTGAGGGTCTCTGACCCTGATCACTAAGGTCCCTTCTCTCTTGCTGTTTCCAACACTCTCTCTTTGCAACTTTTGACAGGTTGACGATGCTTTTCTTGGTGTGGATCTCTTAGAGTTAATCTGCATTGGGGTTTTCTGAACTTTTTGGTTCTAGTGATCATTTTTCATCAAATTCGAGACACTTTCAGCCATTACTTACCTGCATATTCTTTCTGACCCTCTATCCCTCCCTCTCCTTCCGGGACTCCCATTACTTCTCTGTGGTGTGCCACACATCTCCGAGTCTTTGTTTATTTGTCTTCCTTCATTTTTTCCTTTCCTTTCCTCAGACTGGATGCTTTCAATCGACCTACCTTGAAGTTTGCCATTTCCTCTGCCTGCTCAAATATGCCATCGTGCCCCTTAGTGAATGTTTCACCACATGCACTTTTCACCTCCAGAATTTGTATTTGGCTCTTTTCATAGTCTCTATACCCGTATTGGTATTGTCCATTTGGTGAGACAAAGCTCTCACATTTCCCTTCAGTTTATACACATGATTACCTTTGTTCTTTAAAGTAGCTGATTTAAAGTCTCTGCCTCTGTCTGGGTTTCCTCAGGGATTATTTCTGTTGATTGTTTTTCTCCCTGTGCATGGGCATGCTTGTCACTTGCATGCCTCATCATTTCTGTTGAAAACTGAACATTTTGAATACTAGAGTGTGGCAACTCGGGAAATCCGATTCTTCCTCCTCCCCAGAGTTTTTCGGTCATCGCTGTTTTTCCTATTATTGTTGTTGTCACTGTTTATTTAGTGACTGTTCTTAACGACTTCTGTGATGTCTGTATTCCTTGTCATGCTTAGCCACTAAAGCCTATGCTTGGCTAGCTTCACGATCAGCTAATGATTGGACAGATACTTCTTAAATGCTAAGAATCTATAAGTCTTCCAGTCTTTGCCAAAGGGCTCTATATGAATGTTGGGCATGTCTTCAACACTCAGCCAGAGGGTTGACCGCTCTGCCTTAGCCTTCACTTCCTGCGTGTACAGCCTTCACTTCCTGCGTGTACAGCCTTCACTTCCTGCGTGTACAGCCTTCACATCCTGCGTATATAGCCTTCACTTCCTGCGTGTACAGCCTTCACTTCCTGCGTGTACAGCCTTCACATCCTGCGTGTACAGCCTTCACTTCCTGCGTGTACAGCCTTCACTTCCTGAGTGTACAGCCTTCACTTCCTGCGTGTACAGCCTTCACTTCCTGCGTGTACAGCCTTCACATCCTGCGTGTACAGCCTTCACTTCCTGCGTGTACAGCCTTCACTTCCTGCGTGTACAGCCTTCACTTCCTGTGTGTACAGCCTTCACTTCCTGCATGTACAAAGCCCCAAGACCAGTCAGAAATGAAGCCGAGGGCCTCCTCAGTCTTTCCTGAGCGTGCACACCGCCCAGGACATACACACAGCCCCACACACGCACGTACCTTCTAGCTTCCCAGGGATACCTCGCAGGTTTTCGAAACTCTGGTGGACGTCTCATCCCCCAGATTTTCCTTTTATACTTTTCAGGTACCCTACTGCTTGCCTCAAGTCTTATCTACCAACTCCCACAGCTGCAAAGTTAAACAACTCTCTGTAACTGTTTTTGACAAACACTTCCAGGGAAAAAAGGCTTTTTGCATCGTGCAAACTCCGAGTCGGGTGAAAGACAGTCTTGCACGGGGCGCCCTCCAGGCAGATCAAATCATTACATCCCACTTCTGCCCAACCCTGTTCTGCCCCTTCCGGTGAGTGCTGGACCTCTGGGTTTTGCTGTAACCGGAGCCTGTTGTGTTTTTAAGGCTACTGTGAAGCCGCAGAAAGGCGTAGGAGAACAGGCAAGATAAAATGCCTTAAAGCTTCCTATCCTGACCGAGACTCAGCTGTTTTTATGAAATAAAGTTCTCCAGATGGCTGCCAATATTTGGTTAATTGCCAGGTTCTGAAAAAGTTGATTCTGATCAGGTTTCCTGTTTTTCTCATTGCTTTATGGGGAAGTTTGGGAGGTCCATTCTCCACCGTTTTCACGGACCTCACTCAGCTTGACTTTTAGTATCCCTGCCCTGTCAAGGTGAGGCCCATCTCACAGGGAGACCAGGAGCAAACATTCATGGACAACCTGAGTCCCCGGCTTGGGCGAGCCTTGGGGATGGTCCCCCCCCCCCATCTGCAGGAGGTCCCCACTAGCTGTGGCTCCCAGGGGTCTTCCTCCTCTGCCCCGTGCATTGCACTAAAGACACAGGCCAGAGATAAAGCCCTGTTTGCGGCACGAGGAACTCTCTTCTAGAAGAAGACACGAACCCGGCCACGCTGGCACGTGACCTTGCACACCCACCCTCCAGAACCGTGAGAAGGAAATTTTTGTTGTTTATACACCATCCGGTCTACAGTATTTTGTAGAAGCCCAGGCTGAATAACACAGGGGGATAGATGCAGCCTGCCCTGTAGGTTTGGGATTCGCCATTCCTCACGACGACCTGAGATTCTTTGAAACAAATCTCTTTTGTGCATGAATACCCTCCTGGTCCTGCTCTGGGGAGCCCTGCTAGGCCGGGTGTGATGAATCCCGTCCCGGTTGTCCCCCTCAGGCTGCCGCCGGACTCGGTCAAGTAGCGGAGGTGAAAGTCGGTGCAAATCGCGAAGAAAGGGCCAGAAGTTAGGGGTGATTTCCTTCGCTTCGGGTTTGGCTGTCTTCTGTTCTCCATTTGCCTCCAGTTGTCGCACTGGTCTTTACCTGCCGTCGTCCTCACCCAAAGGGTGAGAGGTTCCAAGTCCGTCCCGGGAGCCCGTGCCTCGGGAGGGCCAGGGTCTCCTGCTCACACCGGGCTCTGGATCATAGAAACGGCACACGTGAAGAGGCGTGTGCTCTCCCTGGTCAGCGTGAGTGCGGAGAGTGAGGCCCCGAGAGCCCACCGCCGGGTGTCAGGCAGAACGCCCTCCCTGCCACAAAGAAGCACGTGCGTTTATAGAAAAATGAAGTGGGGACCAAAATCACACCTGACGACTCCCTGCTCTCTGTCGAATCACAGGGGCTCGCCTGCCTCTAGAAAACTCTGAACGTGGGTAAGCACCACGGAGCTGCAAACACCAAATGCGTGGAAATGCAAATTAAAACAGCAGTGAGATACCTGCTACACACCCATCAGAACGGCCAAAGTCCAGAAGACTAACGCCCGATGCCGCAGTGGACGTGGACCCCCAGGAGCCCGCGGGACGGTGCAGCCCCTGTGGGGGTTTCCTCACGACACTAATCACTCGAATTGCACAACTGAGCACGTGTGCTCCTGAGCATCCACACCAAAGCTTGCACACGGATGGTTATGGCAGCTTTACTCGTAATTGCCAAAACCTGAAATCAACCAAGACGCCCTTCAGCAGGTGATGGATAGGCTGTGCTCCATCCAGACGATGGAAATGAGCTGAGAGGGAATGAGCTATGGAGCCATGAACAGACAAGGATGAGCCTTAAATGCGCATCAGTGAGCGAAAGACGCCCACGGAAAGGCCATACGCCGTCTGATTCCTGCTCTACGTCACGTTCCGGAAAAGACACGACCGTGGAGACAGTGAAAGAACCAGTGGTCGACAGGGGTTTGGAGGAGGGAAGGTGAGCACAGAGGATGCTCAGGGCAGCGAGACTTCTCTGTGTGACATTACAGCGGTGTCACTGTTTGTTCGTCCAAACCCATGGGACCTACAACACCCAGCGTGAACCCTCGTGTGGGACTGCGGACTCTGGGCGGCTGTGACGTGTGGCTGTGGGGCCATCGGTTACAACAGCTACGCCCTCAAGGCGGGGGATGTTGATGGTGACGGAGGCTCTGGCGGGGGGGGCATATGGGAAATCTCTGGACTGCCACTCAATTTTCTTGTGAACCTAAAATTCCTCTGAAAAAATAAAGTCTGTGTTCAAAAGGAGGGATGATGGGGCGCCTGGATGGCTCAATCAGTTAAGTGTCTGACTCTTGATTTCGGCTCAGGTCATGGTCTCATGGTTCGGGGGATCCAGCCCCCCACCGGGCTCTGTGCCGACAGCGTGGAGCCTGCTTGGGACTCTCTCTCCCCTGTCTCTGCCCCTCCCCCAATCACATGTGCTCTCTCTATCTCTCTCTTTCTCAAATAAGTAAACTTCAAAAGAAACAAAAAAGAGGGAAGAGGGCTGGAGAAAGCCCCTTCCGGCTCTGACGATGGAGGGACCGGGAGCCTCGATGCCGGACGAGCCAAGGGAAGGACCCACGTCCAGAGCCTCGGGGGAGGGCCCAGCCCCGCCCGCACCTTGGTGTTGGCCCGGAGAGCCCCTCCCTACAAGTGTAAGATAATGAACTTGCATTCACATCACTAAAGTCTCTGAGATGGCTGTGAACCGTGAGCGAGCAGCCACGTGTCACAAATGCCGTTTCACGGTTGGTGGCCACCACTTTGCTGAAGATTCCTACTTTTTTTTTTCCTTAATAATGTATCTTGGGGATTATTCCTGAACTCATTCTTCATCACGGCTCAGAGCCTCAGCACTTAATTTATTTCCTGCGTTCCTACAGGTGGACAGTCGGGCGGCCTGCGGTGTGTTCTTTAATTGCGAACGATGCTGAGCTCACACCGGGCGTGTCGGCCGCTCCCTTCCTCCCTGTCAATTCGTCTGGCACCGTAGCTGCCTCTCCCAGCGCTGTGGCGGGGTGAACTCTCGCCCTGTAACTCTGGGACGCTGCATACGATTCCGGAAAACTCCCATCAGGAAACCGAGTCTCATTGTGACCTTGTTTGGGATTCTGTCTGTCACCTCATTTAAATTTGGATCCTTCCCTCCCAGCCCCGTCCCCCCTCCCCCCACCCCGGGGTTGACAGGTGCACTATGGGAATGACTCTGGCTGCAGCCCCTCCCTCATGCTGCCCCCCCCCCAGGTCAGTGTGACCTCTGGCCTCTGCAGCCCACCCCCACCCCCCCCACCCCCCACCCCGAGACGCCGGGGACCAGGTGTCCAGGAGTCGCATCTGCAGAAGCAGCAACCCAATCTCAATCGAGGAAGAAAAACACACATCTCTCGGTCTCTGCCGATTTGGAGAGTGGAGAAAGTTGATTTCAAGGGGGCCTTTGGGAAATAAGAGGAAACAGGCTTTGGAATAACTGAGGGAGGGAGGGAGGACGTACGCCCAACACGACAGCTTCCTCAGGGGGAGAGGGGGTGTGCGGAGGGGTGGGGGCTGCAGACCCGGGCGGGGGGGGGGGGCATGAGGGGCCAAAAGTGCCCCTCGGAGCAGAAGGGTCTGCCCGGGAGGCTGGTGGGAGGGAGGAGCGTCCACACCATTTCCCTTTGCGGCCTCCAGGAGCCCCTGCTGGACTGGCAGAAACGTCAGCTTTCATCACTCCCGAATCCCAGGCAGCACCGGGCGTAAGGGGCCTGCGGCTGCTCTGGTCACTGCTTGTGTGCACACTTTCCTGGGGGGGGGGGGGGGTGGACAGGTGTAGGGGGAGGGTCCTGATGCTTTCTGCAGGGACCTGATGGCTTCGGGGACTTCAATGTCCCAGCTCCTTACCTGGGCCAAACCGTTCAGAAAAACCAACGTTGTCAGAAAAGGAAGCCAGGTGGACGCTGAGAGCCGTCAGACCAAGATGCCACCGCCGCGACCTGAAAATTGTGTCCCCGGATGAGCCACAGAACGACCTCAGCTCACACGCCCCGCCCCCACCCCCCGACTGCCCTACGGTGTGCAGGACCCTCGTCCGATTCCACACGGTCTGGTCATGCTGTCCTCATTTAGCTCCAGAAAGTCCCCGAATCTTTCAAACAAAACTTCCAGATACTTGGGGCAGATCCTCATTGGGTTTTATGTCCTTATGAGACGGACGGAGCATTCCGCGGCTCACGGTTCTCGAGTGATGTAGCACAGGACGCAGACGCGCCTAGGACCCAGACGGCCGTGCGACTCGTGGGGACAGCTACGGGGCTCCGTCATCACAGGTGAAAAAGTGCACGTAAAAAACTGAGGGAGGCTAGAGGCGCCTGGGGGCTCAGGCGGTTAAGCGTCCGACTCTCGAGTTCAGCTCAGGTCACGATCTCACGGTTCGTGGGTTCGAGCCCCGTGCTGGGCTCTGAGCTGACGGTGCAGACCCTGCTTGGGGTTCTCTCTCTCCCTCTCCCTCTGCCCCTCCCCTGCTCACTCTCTTTATCTCTCAAAATAAACAAACTTAAAAAAAAATGGGGAAGCCACGTCAAAGGGCACAGGAGCTCCGAGGGCTGGAGCCGGAACATTGGAAGCAAGGAGACGCACACCTGGTGTTGGATCATAGCCCTACGCACAGACAACATCCGTGAGTCCCCGTAACACGAGTGAGTGACTGAGGAAGTAGATAAACAGAGTGGAGACACGGGCTTTCCGCGGGTGGGGCAGAATGCCCCGCCCCTCGAGTGTGGGGTCCCCGACGTGACTCTTCCCACGGGGGCAGGGAGAGCAGGCAGAGGATCTTCATGGAGCAGACACCTGACGTCCGCCCCGGCCAGGTGTGCAAGGTGAGCGCCCGCAGTGAGCCGTCACGTGGAGGGCGTGCTCTCGACCGCAGGTGAGGGAAGGTCCCGCCTCCACGGTCGTGGTACCGAGAACCCAGCGCCCGGGCGCAGTCCCGACAGAAAGAGACCCAGATCCCCTCCAAAGGACCCTCTGCAAAGGGAATCCTCAACGCAGTCAAGGTCGTCACAAACTAGGAAAGTCTGAGAAGCTGTCCCAGCCGGAGGAGCCCACGGTCACCTGACCCCGAGCCCGTGTGCGGTCCCGGAAGGGGTCCCGGACGGAAAGAGGACAGGTGCTAACGACCACGGGTGCACGAGTCATCCTGGCCGCGGTTCATGACAACGTATCAAACTTGTCCCTGAATTGTAACAAATGCCCCCCAGAAACAGTTCCCGGGGCACTAGACTCTTCGTTAACTTTTCTGTAAATCTAAAATCGTTAACTTTTCTGTAAATCTAAAAGCCACCGAAAATTGCAACTTTGCTATTGTAAAATTGCGGAACAGTAAGTTCGGTTGTCAAGTTAAAGGATTATTTTAAAAATTAAAAAGACAGCAAGGCCCAAAAGCCTGCCAGGGGTCCCGTGTCCTCAGCTGGCCTGGGGGTGAGGCGGGGTGGCTCCCGGCAGGACGCACGGAGGGGACGACGCTGGGGAGCCTGTCACTCGCGCTCGCACTGACCACTTTCCTTCAAGTCAAAAGAGTTCTCTGGTCAAACGGCTGCTGTCAGCTGCCCAAAGGTCCCCAAAACAGCGTGCCCCCCAGGGTAACCCCCTCGTAAGCACTTCCCTGGGGAAGGAGTTCCCTACTCCTCTCCTTTCCTCTCGCTGTGTGTGAGTCACTGACCAGAAGAACTCGCCTTCCGTGGAGGCCAGTTGGTGCTGAGTTCCGGCCACCCCCCTGCTCCGCGTGTGCCTGGAGTCGGGGCCGGAGGGTCTGAGGCAGACCCAGACCTCTCCCAGGGGCCGCCCCCGAGCCGAGTCCCCAGGAGGAGAGGGGCTGGCCCCGCGCTTTGGGGGACTTCCCGGCACGGGGAGGACAAGGCTGCTTCCAGACAGGAGGCAGAGGCAGGCGCCCACGTGACCTGGCGCCTTCGGGGCCGCGGGCCAAGCTCCGAGCGCCCATCAGAGAGACGGGGGGTGGTCCATCCAGCTCTGCCCCCACCCCCGTCCCTGACACGGGAGCCACTGGCAGGTGGGGGCAGAAGACCCCGCTTCCTCTTTGGGCCAACCCTCCAGAAGGGTTTCGCAGCCCCTCCACAGGCCGAGTCATGGGAGGGGTGCAGCAGGATCCCCCAGCAGGCGGACCTTTCCGGAATGTTCCTGACGCCAGGCGATGAGGGAATCAGATGCTTCTTTCAAGACAAATTAATTGAAGGGGGACAATTGTCAGTGGGCCTTGTCCCGGGCAGACCCAGGGCCGGGGGTGCTGTGACGTGGGGATGTCAGCTACGTGGGGGTCCCTGGGCGTACCGGGTGCCACCGTGTGACCAGTCAGTGTGACTGGAGAAGTCCCAGGTGGGGCAGGCGGGCCTCCCGGGCTGGATGGACAAATTACATGAAGCCTGAGCCCCGAATTACACGTGGATGGGGGCTTTGGGGGGGAGGGAGACGGCCCCCCCTCCACCAACACTCCCGAGGAGGAAACACCGTCCCTATGGCTCCAAGGGCCAGCATGAGGCTGACATCAGACCCCCCCTCACAGTCGCCCCTCTCCTGACTTCCGCCAGCAGCTGGGCTGGGGGTGAGCACCTGTGCGGCCGGGCAGGGGTGGGGGACGGGAGGTCCCAAAGGCTGCACTGGAGGCAGGTGCAGCCCAGGGCCCCAGGCTCTCCCGGGCCAAGGGTCCTGTGGTCATACCTGCCCTTTCCTTGATTCAGGAGCCTCCGTAAACGAGGGATGCGTGTGGGCACGGGAGGGCCGTGAGCAGAGGGGAGGGTGTTCTGGAAGGTCTAGGGTAGGCTGTGGCAGCCTCTGCCCCCACCCCCTCCCCACCCCCGGTCTCAAGCCAGGCTGTCCTGGCCTGACAGGGACCCATCCACTCACATCTGCCGCCCGAGGGCCACACCGCCTCCCGCCCGGTGGCTCATTAGCCCGAGCCTGGAGTCACGCCAATGAGAGTAAGTCCGCGCTGACCCCGGAGAGAGGCTCCCGTGCAGGAGGCGACCCTGGCCTGCAGACGGCCACAGCCCCTGAGCTGCCCTCTGTCTGTGCCGGCCGCGCTCAGGTTGGCTCGGCGTGAGAGCCTCCAGCCTCCTCCTCCCGGGACACGCGCCCCTGTGCCCCTGCCTCGAGTCACAAGCCCGAGACGGGAAGAAGAGGTCACCCCTGCATCCACGAGGATCCTTCCTTTCGCTGGACAGGATCACGGCGGACGCTCCAAGCATGACAGTGGCTTTGTGAGGACGGCCGCTGTCCGTGTCTGTGCCCCTCACACCCGCGGCCCCGGGAGGCAGGCCCTTCTCAGCCCCCACGACAGCCACGTCTCCCCCGGCCGTGTCTCGGGCCCCAGTTCCTTCTTTCCTGATCCCTGATTTCTGTGTCCCGTGGGACCCTCCCCTCCAAGCCCCTCGGTGGCCATCCTGGGGACAAGAGAGATAAACGGGGCAGCTCTGGTTGGGGCGGGAGGGGGCCTGAGGCACCCCCCAAGGTCCCCCTGGGACGGCACCCCCAGCCCCCAGCCGCAGCCTCCAGCCCCCCAGGCTCCAGACGCTGCCCGCAGACCCCCTGGTCCCCCGACCTGACCTTGCGTAGCAGAGTCGGGCCAGGCTTCATGCAGAGCTGGGCTCCTTGGGCGGGGGGTGGGGGGACGAGGAAGGTGCCCCTTGCCGGAAAACAAATGGCCAAAGCAACAGGTGTCAGAGAGGACACTCGGGCAGCAAAGTGCCTGTGCAGGGGCGACCACACCCTGCCCTCTTCTCATGAGCTCCCCTAACCTCCCCCCGTCCCAGGAAGCCCAGTTACCTGCTTCCTGGGGAGAAGCCGGGGAGGCAGGGACTTGCCGGGGTGGCCCCCTCCCGCCCCTGCAAACACCCGGGTTCACTTCGGTTCCTCACCCCTGCCCGTCCCTCTCTCCTGAGGAGAAGGCAGGTGAGGTCCGTGTGCACGGGGAAAGGAAGGTTCCGGGTGGACATGCCTGAGCCACGTTTGAACCCCAGAGGGCGGCCTCCACCCCGGTCTGAGGAAAGCCTGTATCGAGGAGGCTGGTGGTCCTAAAGGGCCCCCAGCAGCGCCCCTCGTGATCAAGGGAGGCCAGACCACAGGGTGCAGGTGGTGGGGGCCGGACAGAGGGAGGTTCAGAGCCCGGGTCCCCGGGCACTGCCTGCCACCAGCACTGAGAGCTCGGACCCCCTTCAGGGTCAGAAGACGGCCGGCGGCGCTCAGGGGCCCCGTGGCCTCCCCTGCGGAGGACACACCCCCTTCCTCTCTCCCGGCGGACAGCCGCCCTCTCTGGCTCCTGCTCTGTCCCCTGCACAAGGCGGACCGTCTTGCTCCCGTGGTTGCTGCTCTGAGATGAAAACAGGACGGCACGGATGAGCCCACAGAAGGCCCGCGCGCGTTTAAGAATCGTGAAGCCCAGGGCACTTCGCCCCAACAGATAGAGCGGCCCAGACCGGCTCACGTGAGAGCCGCATCCCAGTGCCCACGCAGGGAGCCTGGTGTGCAACACGGAATAGGCTGGACTTAGAAGTTCCTTCCCACCGGAAAGGTCTGTTTCAGGAAGGAAATGCAGTGAATGAAGACCGACTTTCTACAGATTGGTCATCATCTTCTCTCTCTAGACCACGGCCGAGCTGGGCCACGGGGCTGCAGGTGGCCGCCCCGCGGACAGCTGTCCACCATGGGATGCTGGGCGTGGGGCGTCCCGAGAGGCGCAGGGGCCTCCGGGAGGGGAGCCCCTGCCTCCCGCAGACATCGGGAAAGACTCCAGAGGGTCCGAGCCAGGACGTAACGACCACCGGGTCTGGGAGAGAAGTGAGTGTGGGGTCCGGCAGGCGGAGCGAGTGCTGCAAGTGACGGGAGAGAGAGAGAAGCAATGAGGGATCGGGGACGGGGGACGGGGGTCGGGGGAAGGGCTGTGAGCGGGCGCGGCGTGGCCGCAGCCCGGCACCGTGGGGGGACCACTGAGGCAGGCCAGGCGACGGGGCGAGGGAAGGACTCTGACCTCAGCTCTGCTGCCCGCGGAGGCGCTTTGGGGAACGGGGTGGTCGCCCCGCTCCGTGGATCCGCCCCTGTGAGCTCGGACCTGGGAGCCCAGGCAGAGAGGGGAAGACGCGGTCAGGGGGAGGGGACCGGCGTGGGTTTCCAGAGGCTGTAACCCCTGGGAGGGGGGAATGCACACACGCACACACGTGCTGCAAGATGCACGGGAACACGTGAGTGCACAGACATCCACACACACAGACACGTGTGCGTAAGTGTGCACGCATGCCCACCAGCGTGAGAGAATGTTCAGGAACAAGCACACGTACGTGTGCACACAGACACAGGCACAGTGCATGGAAACCGGGCACATGGACCCATAAGCACGCGTGTGCATTTATACACGCGGATACAACGCACACGAACACAAACACGTTGGCACAGAGGACCCACAAGCAGGCGCACACACGCACGGGCTCCCACGAGAACCCGGGACGGCGTGAGAAGGGACGGGGCCCTCGGGCGCAGCAGGAAGGGGAGAAGTCCCAAGGGTTCTGACCGTGACTTTCGAGTCAGGACTGACGGAAGGGGCGGTGGGAGGGAGAGGCCCGGGGGAGCCCTCAGCCTTGCACACCGTGGGGGGCGCTCCACGCTCCCTCCAAGCCTCCTGGAGGCCCCGGGGCCCCTGCCAGGACGTGCACACGTGTGCAAAAGCGTGCTCCCCCAGCAGCTGGCCCGTGTGCGCTGGCCGTGTGGCGAGGGTAGCACAGACCCTCTGTTCACAAACACTGAGGAGGAATAAACGCGCGTGTGAGTCAGTGTCTGATAGAAAACACAGATCACTGGACGTGCAGGAGTGAGGCCCTGACGGAGAGGGCAGCCGGTGTGGAGCTGGGGGCGGGGGTGGGGGGCCCGGTCGTAGGAACTAAGCGGGAGCCTGCAGGGGTGCCGAGCCGTGCTCCACACACAGAGAGCCGGGCCCTTTCAGAGCCACGGGCCGGGGAACGGGCTGGAACAGAAGGGAGGGCCCGGTGGATGCTCAGTGACCGGTGTCGGTCTGGATGCCGTCCGTGGTGAGGGGGTGCCGGGACCGTGGTGCCAAGAACACGCAGTCATGCCAGCGGGTGACAGGCGACGTCCCCTCATGCAGAGTCTACGTGTGTCCCTGCATCCAGGCCAGCGGGGGGGGCGGGGGGAGTCCTAACACCTGGCGTTTGTAGCGGGCTCTCGGGGCCCTGCAGGTAAGGTAGGTGCCCAGGGTCCCACATGGCCGCGGGCAGATGAAGGGAACGTGTGCCCCAGGTCGGGGGGTCAGGACAGGGCTGGTGAGGGTGCCGTGGAGCCTGCAGGAGTGATGTGGGTGAGGGGCTGGGCAGCGGGCACCCGGAGTGCAGGCGAGTGGGGCTGGGGGAGCCCCAGCTCGTCACTGCCTGGACAGTGGGGAGCGGGCCTCACCCGAGGGACATGGTCCCAGCCACCATACGCAAGAGAAGGCAGGACAGGAGGCACCGCCAGGAACCACATAGCCCGGGGGGCATTGGGGTAGCAGCACGGGGTACAGCCTGCAGACCCCAAGACCCTCGGCGCCCGCCCCGCACCTGCTCAGAGCGCCGGCCCAGAACAGCCCACACGGCAGGGACCAGGGGCGCAGTGGCCCAGGCTGGGGGTGGCTGGGACGTTCTTTCATCACGCACCACAGGCGGGTGCCCCGGCAGTGAGGTCCACGGGACGTGTTGGGCCCCAGCTCACCCTCTGAGCTTTGCTGGGAGCAAGTGAAGCCCAGACGCACCCCCAGATCCCCCCCCAGTCTCTGCCGGCCCCTCGGACAGCAGCGTCCACAGCACTCAGGGTCCCCGGCTGCCGGGAGGGGCAGCGGGGACAGAGGGGCAGGGGGCAAGAGGGATGTGAAGCCGCTCCCGGCCTCCCAGCCGCCCAGCACCCCCAGAGGCAGTTCTCCGAGGCCCCGGCTCCTAGTCCCCTTGGTCCCTCCGTCCCCCCCACGGAGCCCCTGGGCCAGCGCCCTCCAGCAGCACCCAGCAAATGAATCAGGCAGAACGAACTGGGGTCTGGCCAAGTCCGCCCAAGCGCTCCGCGAGAACTGGCCAACAGTGCCCCCTGGTGGCCACCGCCGTCTCTGCCACCACAGCGAGTCCCGCCTCGGGGTGGACCCTGGGTGACGGACACTGTCCGACCCAGCAGACCTGCAGGAGCCACGAGGCTGGTTGCTCCGCCACGTGCCCACGTGTCCATCATGTGTCCCGAGGGTCCTGCTGCCAGCATTGCAGGACGACCTCGGTGTGTCCGCTGAGGAGCACCCTTGAGGGGCATCGAGCCCAGACAGGTGAGTTTAGGGAGGGCTTCCCGGAGGAGGTGGCCCCCACCCTGCCGAGACTGAAGGATGACAGTGGCCTCGTCCAGGGAGAGATGTCAGCTGCGGGGACCAGGGGCCCCGAGCACAGAGGAATCAGGGACAAGGCTCAGGAGAAGGGACAGAAAGTGGAGGGACTGGCCCAGGAGCCGGGGGCCAGGGCAGGGCCGGCCGTGGCAGACGGAGGTGCGGCTGGTGCCACAGAGCTGATCACTTGGCCACGTGAGTATCAGACCAACACCGCCTACGGCGGTCTCCGTGGCTGGAAGGAGGTCTCTGAGGGGCATTACGGGAGAGCGGCCGAGCCACACGTGGGGTCTGGGGACCGTTCGCGGTCACAGCCAAGGCCATCCCTTCGTCTTGACAAATGCTCTGTGGTGGCGAGAGACGCTGGGGCGGGGGTCTCGGCCAGCAGGGCTTTCTAAATTGAAAATTATTCCAAAATAAAAAGCTTATTTAAAAAAAAAATCAACCTAACATGTGTCCCCCCTAGAGAGTCTCTCCCCCCGAAAAGCCTCTAGGGAACCCCGGAGGATTCGCGGAGGGCTTTGGTCCCGCGGGATTTGCGTGAAGCGGAGTTTGTGATTCCCCGGCGAGGACGGGAGGCTCGCCCGCAGGGCGGGAAGAGAAGCAGGAGTTCGGGGTCACCTGCCGTGGCGTGCCCAGGGCCCCGAGCACCCGAACGAGCTCTTGCACGCCCGGGCGTCTCCTGCGCAAACTCGCCAGGGACACCTGTCCGGGGCCCCCAGAGAAGCCGCTGTCGCCCAGTCGAGAAAGTAAACGTTTGGGACAAATTCGAAGTGAACTTCCTGCGGGGACTGGGGACAGCGCAGGCCCTCATCAGGTTGCTTCCGGGGGTCAGACCCCTCGATGACTCCGGGCACCCTGGATGGCCGGGCCTGCGACAGCATGGACGAGGCATCCACGGCGTGGACGAGGACCCGCCGATCGCCCCGACGGCGTCCATGATGGGGGGGCGTGGGTGTTGGCTGAACCGCACTGAGGGTCCGCGGACAGCTGTCCTACCGGCCGTGAAAGTCACTGCCGTCTGTCTGAGGCCAGACATGTCCCCGCTTCGTCCAGCAGGAGCTGATGCGTGGTGACCGGCTCTGTGACCCCGGCTCCCGTAGGACTCCCTCGGGCCCCCGACATGTGCATCCATGGCAAACGTGACTCAGGTGGGGCTCTGCCTCTCCTGGGCCACACGGGCAATCGTGGCCATCTCTGGACGGGAAGGGAGCTGGTGAGAGTGTTGGGGGCATCATCCGGGGAGAGAGTGTCTCCAGGTGGGGACAGTCCTGCTCCGGGGACGGGCGGTGGCCGGAAGGATTCCGGTTTGGGTGCAGGAGGCCCCACCCCATCGAGGAACGGCGGAATCTGCCCCCGGGAAGGGACTCGAATTTGCTTCTGTCACGGGACAGGTGGAAGCACCTGCTGGGTTAGGCAGGCCAAGGTCAGGGCTCAGGTCACCCTCCTGGGGCAGGAAGTCAGGATGCTGGGGCCCGGGCTGCTGCTACCGCCGCAGGAGAGTTTCTCCAATGACGTTGCCTGTGAGGGGTCTGACCTGCCCTGGAAGACCGGCCCTGCCTGACCCCGTGCTGTGAGCCAGGGCTGCCCCTACGGCCTCCGGGGCTGGTGCAGGGCGGACGCCAGCCACTGCGGTCCACGCTGCAGAGACAGGCTGGCTCCCGCCCCCCCACCCCCCGGCCTCACCGCCCAGGCACCTGCCCCTGGCCCTGCTCCAGCCCGAGACACGGCCCCAAGGTCCCGGGGACGCTGCTCTCCCCTGAGCCCCAAGGCTGCACCTTCCGGCCACCGTTTGCTGCCCCCGCCCTGTCCCCACGCTTCTATCCACATGCCTAGCTCCGGGTTCTGGTCCCGCGCCCACCCCCAGGGCCGCCGTGCGGAGATTCACGCTGTCCTCTGCCGAAGCGTTGGCCCTCGCTCACCCCGTTCCCACCTCCCGGCTCTGGCAGGGTGCGGAGGATTTAATAAATGTTTAATCGCAACAATAAAAGATAAGCTTGGCTCAGGGACCCGGGCTGTGCTCCGGGTCAGCAGTAAAATGCGTCCTGGCAGGGCTACGGCGATGCGGGGGAGTCGGGGGGCCGTTTTGAGGCCCCCCGGCCTAGTTCAGGGAAGAGCCATGGCAGGCCGGCAGCAACAGCCTGTTAGCCACCCCCACCCCCCGCCCTGCCGCCCACCCACCATAAGCTCCGACCATAAACCCGGGCCATCCGGACAGGCCAGGACCACGCGGCTGCCTCTCGGCCCAGGGTCCTTGCCCCCGCGTGGGCAAGAGACGAGCGTGCGGGAAGGGCTCACCACACCCCAGCCCCAGGGCCGCAAAGCGCGCGGCCCCAGCTGTCTGTCATCTTCAGATGGCCCGGGAGGGGCTCCGATCCAGGCAGAGCTCGGGTCTGGGGTCCCCACAGGCGGGCTGGCCCTGGAAAGTTCCACCGAGACCCCTGAGATGTGGGATCCTCCAGGGTCGTTGCCCAGAGCTCCCTCCGCACCAGACCCCCGTGTGTCTTGACATCTGGCCCCCACAAACCGCGGGGAGATGGGGAGCAGGTGGCAGGCCCCGCGCCACGGGCTGACTGTCCCTGCTCCACTGTCCCCACCGCCCGACGTCACTGCTGCCCTGACCTGCCCCGCGATCGCACATCCCAGGGACCTGGGAACCCAGGACGGGAGGCACCTGCCTCGGGACAGGAAAGGACTGCAGCGTCCTGGAGACCAGTGAGGTGAAGCCTGAGACCGTCTAGCCTCGAAGATGACCTTCAAAATTAAACAAAGGAACATACAACTCGTGTTTAAAGGTGAGGACACAGCGCGAGGCAAGAAGGAGACTCTGTGGGGAAGCTGGGAGGGGGACTGTGACCCATCCGAGCCGAGTGGGAGAGGACGAAGGGACAGGTGAGTGGGCTGAATAGACCACCTCCGTGAGCCCCGGGGCGGGGCTGCGGCTCAGAGGGACAGATCGCAGCTGGTGGTGGCCGGCTTCCCCCGTCGAATTCCCAGGCAGTGAGGGTGGAAAGAACGAAACACAGGCAAGGCGCCGAGCAAGCTCTCATCCACCCAGGGGTCGGAGGCAACCCCGGTCATCTCCGGACCCCTGGAGCCCTGGAAAGAGGGGCCTTTCCCGGGACCCCAAACCTGCCCAGGGGACATCACATCAGCACAGAAGACGGTGTGCAGCCTCGCCAGTCCCCACAGGCACCAACCACTCACTTCCTCGCGGGAAGACGCTCACGGGTCCCAGTGAACGACAAGTGAGTGGGTCTGAGAGCCTAGGAGCCGCTGCAGCTGCTTCTGTGCACAGGTGCCGAAAGCAATGCTCATTCTGCAGTCTTTCGGGAAGCAGTGGCCTGATCACACACTGACCTAAAACCCTGAGCCCTCTCCAGAAATGAAACAAAATAGCAACATTTTAGAGACATCCAGCCGCACTCTGCTGTTTTCCCTTAGAATTCCACCTATTTCTATATATATAGAAATATAGATATTTCTATAGAAGATACGGAAGCTTTCTAGCAATGTTAATAGCTGCACAGAGTTCAACGGCACAAAGGCACCACAATTTATATAATCAGCGTCCTATTGGTGGACGTTTGGGTCATTTCCAGTAATTAAGTTCTGCTAAGCACACTGCAGTGAGGATCCTTCTTCCTACATGGTTCCTTACACGTGAGCATATCTGTAGGCTACATAGAAAGAAACACAATCGCAGACTAAAACGGAAATTCTAATAGTGGTCCAGAAATGAAAACATTTTACCCGATCTCAGCACGACCTAGGAGGTGGAGGAGGAGGAGGGGAGGAGACGGAAAAACTGTCAGAAAGGTCTCGTGAGTGGGAGGGAGTCGTGCAGGGAGAGACAAGTGCGGCCGAGGGGACAGAGGACCACAGGGAGGGAGTGGCGTCGTGTTTTCCAATCACGGAAAAAAATCCCCGATAGAGGATGTCGATTCTAAGGGAATAATTGCAGAGAAGCTTTCAAATAAAAAAGGAACCATTGGGGGAGAAAAGGGCAAACAATAACTTGATCAAACCTGCAGATTCACGTAAGTGAAATGCGTCCCGACAACGTATATCGCCAGCTCCAGAGTCGAATGCGTCGGCCGTTACGCTAGTGAGAGTGGAGGGTCCCCTGTAGAGACTCTGTTCGCAGCGTGGCAAACAGCAAACCAGCCTGTGCGAAACACGAGAGAAGGGGGAGCAAACCGAAGCCACAAGAAAGTGTCAGAGAGAAAGGAAAAACGCGAGGCTGGGACACCCGGAGGCACATCGGCTCCAGCAAAACCAGCGGTGAGTGTTTGCTGATTAAAACTCGTGTAAATGAGGAATGGACGAGACACTCGCTGAACAGAAGGTGGTTCACAGAGGTGACACGGAATTTAAGGCTGAGATACTAAGTGACCAGCGACGCATCACAAACTTACCAATAAAACCACCCTTCTCTCCCGGAAGCAATCCCACTTCTGGGTCTGTATCGAAATAGATCTCAAGGTCGTATCTGCTGCCCCACGTTACTGTACATTATGCACAAAAGCCAGGACGTGGAGGCAGCCGACAATGTCCATCAACAGACGAAGAAAGGAAATGTGGAATATTCACACGGGGGGACAGGATCCAGTCCTCGAACGCTGTCCTGAATGGCATTACACCAAATAAGGAAGCGGTCACAGGAGGAAAATACCACATGATGTCCGTGATAGGAGGCAGTCTGAGCAGCCAAGCCCACGGAAGCAGAGGCCAGATCCAAGGTCCTAGCAGCGGGCAGTGGGCGAGCTGTGCAGTGGGCATGAGGCTTCAGTCATGAACGAGCCCGAGACAGCGTCCCGCGTTAACAACACAGTACTGTGCCCTTGGGACTTGCTGAGATGGGAAATCTCAGGATGAATGTTCTTCCCGCAGAAAAGCGGGAAGCTACAAGGAATCTTTGGGCAGGGTGGCTTGAGTCCGCTACCTCCGCGGTGATGGGTCACGGGCCTGTGCACGTGTCCAAACTCATCACATCGTGTACATTAAACGCGCACGGTTTCGTATACCAATTATATTTCAATAAAGCCGTTAAAACTGCTTCTTAAAAAAAGAGGCCCTAAGGGACATAAAGAGGGCTGGATTTACACGCCCTGTGCATCGACGGGGTGGCCCGCGGCGAGGGGTGGCCGGGGACGGTCCGCCAGGCACGAAGTCCTCTGTTTTCATCCCGACACCGGTGGCTCCTACAGGGACCACAAGACTTACTCCAGAAATCACTCAGCACATGATAAATGTGACTGATTCTTACAGCAAGAGCTACTAGAAATTCGAGAGGACTCGATGAAATCGATATTGCAGTGAGACTTCCCTGCACCTGTTTTGTTATCGTGCAGACCTAGGATATGATGAAACACCAGTAAATAGAGACGTAGAGAAATCTCAGTGAATAACCACTAAACTTGATCAAATAGATTTATGCCATCGTAACAGCCGTCACACTGGCACGCGGCCGTTCGCACGTTAGCATCCTTCACAAAGACACAGCGACTCCACTTGTAGAAACTATTTACAAAAATTGGTTGTGTGCTCAGCCTGAAATAAAACCTTTTGAAACAATTAAAATGGAAGTGGAAAATTTGCTGGTCCTATAATCTGATCGTCAAAATGTAAAATTAGTCATGATAATGAACAGAACACCAAAAATATCTTAAGTGCTTGAAAATAAGAAATTTACTTATAGATAATCCTTGGATCAGAGAATTAATCATAAAAAGAAATGAAAAAGTACCTGGGGAGCTTTGAAAAGTAGAACATTTCATGCCAAAGTCGGTTGGACGCAGGAAAAGCTCTATTAAAAGAAAATGCGTTGTCTTAAAACAGCTTCGTTACTTTTGAGGAAAAATACAGATAAAGGAATTCAGTGCTCTGCTGAAAACATTAGGAAAATAACAAAACGAACCCATAAATTAGGAGGAATGAATTGAACAAACATGAAAGCGAAAATATTGACATAATAAACCAAATAAGGAGAAAGCATGACTTAATTGCTTAATTCAAATCTGATTCTTTGGAGTTAAACCTTCACAAGCTAATTATGGGGGAGAGAGAGACAGAGGCAGGGGGTGAGGAACACGAGAATCGTCACTTATAAAGGGAAAGTTAAGATAATTATAAGGTAATAATGTATCAAACTCTATGGAAGCATTTATAAATGTAGAAGAGACAATTTCTTAGAAATATAAGAATAACTAAATGTATACCAGAAGAAGTGGAAAACTTGAATAGGCCAATTACGGTAAAAAAAATATTAGAAAACTCATCGAAGATCTACCATTGGAAAAAATTGTGAGGAGTGCATGCATTTAAACTGAAATTCAAACTGATTTTCATCTAACCTACTACAGTAAAAAACAGGTTAATCCATGTTATTCAAAATATTCCAGGACACGGAAAGTATTTTGTAAGAATAACTCTCCTTTGAATTTTATGTGATTAGTATAACGCTAAACATGAAACTGAATAAAGACATAGCAGCATCGTGAAAACTACCAACATTATTTATGAACATCAATGCAAAATTGTATTTACGATTAATGTCAATCAGTGTATCAATAATAATAATGCATTATGACAAGTAGGGTTCAAGGAAGCTTGGCCATTCCTACCCTCAGGGCCACTTGGCATCATGTTATCAACAGAAGGGATCGGGGCTCTGTTCGGCAGGAAACCCAGATGATCTATGTACCTTCCGGATCTATTTTGACAGAGAGCAGTCGAGTTAACGTAACCCTGAACAATACAAGATAAATGCTTGTCACATAAAGACCGACTGCTCTGATCCTCCCTACCGATGAAGATTGGGGGGAAAAGAACGAGGCACATCTATACCGCGTACCAAGTAGATGGCTCGTGTAGGCAAGCAGCGAGTCCCCGGAGAAGACGCCGTGAGTGGTTGTAAACATATACACCGAGTGTGAGAGAAGGTGTTGTTCTGCTTCAATAAACAGCTGTTGGGAACCTCTGCCGTGAGGACTATCGTTTAGTTGAGTTGATGATCCAGCCATGATCCGCCAGCGTTAACACTGGGCAGAGTGACTGAACGGGGAATTCTGACGGTGGCCGTGGGCTCTCTGGTCTTCCCAGGAACAGGCGCGTCTCTGTCGGCAGTCGCCTGGGGACTCCCACGAGGTATCCCGGTACAAGAGGGGGCGGCTGCAAGCCTTCTGCTCGCTCCCTCCTGTCGGACCAGCCTTCGCTCTGCAAGTCACGGAGTCACAACCGTTTCCCAGTTGCTCCCTCAGGACAGATCAAGAGGTGTGGCCGTGGATCCACTGAGCCACACGAAGCCACACGAAGTCGCACCAAACTCCATCCACCCGCGGGCTCCCTGGGCCGCCCTGCAGCTGGAGGAGCACGGCGGCATTCCCCGTCCGCTCAGATTTGTAGGAACCCAGGCTCTGTTACTGGCAGGGACACTGGAAGACAGTGAGTGTTTCTCTTTGTTGCAGAAGGACCCGGCAAGCATCTACCAGACCTTCTGGAGAAGTCTTACGAAAGCACTCACCACGTATGCTTGCGGTGGGCGTTCTGGCTCCTTCCTCAAAGGGAAAGCCCCTCCTTCCGTCAGCTGGATCTGGACCCGAGAACTGATTTAGGTACACATTCCCGGAGGATCGTGACTTTCCACCGTGGGGCCAACCTGATCCTTCTGCACGCGAGACGTCAACGTCTACTTGTTAGTAACTTAAGCAACACACAAGTAGACAGTCTATCTGCTACTCCTAGGAAGACCACTGTTGATCCGTGATTCCCAGAGGTGACCTCGATTGCCATTCTGGCTTTGCTGCTGACATTGAGAAAAACAGTGCTGTATGGAGCCCCATTTGACAACTAATTTGACATTAAAAAAAGAGAGAGAGAGAGAGAGAGAGAGAATAACATCCACGTTACTATGAGAACTCAAATAATTGGCTGAACCCTGAGTAAACAATGAGCATTGTGACCTTCTAACTCACTCCTACCCTCCTCTCTCCAACTTCTTGGTAGTATTAAAAACCAGTAGCCTCACAACTATGATGGCCACGGAAACCAGCGACCTAGCAGCCCCTAGGGGCAAAATGGGTTAAAGACTCCAAAAATCTCCTCCCCAGAGAAGTGTCACTATTTGATCTGTCTGCCAGTCCCCTGAAAAGTTACACTCCGAAGCCTTGTCCATACTTGACCTGACTCAGAGACAAAGCTACACAAACGGTCCTCTGTCTGGCATATTTGTTAAAAACAATCAGCAGCATTTGCTTTACATCACAGCCGCCTGACACGGCGATACCAGGTGGGGCTAAGCCAGGCGAGGAGACTGGCCAAAACAGGGGAAGGAGATGTCTGTAGGGGGGGTCTGAAAAGTGCCAACATACTCCCGGAAATCTAGGAGACCATAGGCTTGTTCAGGGCCATGCTGATGCCGGTAAGACTTGAGAAGACCTAATTTCTCACCTTGGGCTGACCTTGATGTTCTCCACAGAGGGAAGAAAAAAGTAAGCAGAGTTATCAGCGGTCTGCCTAAGCATCGAAGGTGTACCCCAACAGACTCGCGGGGCCCCTCGGCCCAGCCTGGGAGACGTGGGTTCAAGATCACTGGGAAATCTCTGTGTAATCACCAGCTGATCTCTAAACTGACCAGGCAAAGACTTTAGTGGCCACGCACAATAGAGAATACGGAACGTAGAGAACGAACCCAGGAAAGTCACTGAAACTCTGTGCTGGGGTGGGAGGGGCAAGAATCTGAGTGCCAGACTTGCTACATTCTATTATTTAAAATATCTGGACTTTAACAAAAAATTATGAGACACACGAAGAAATAGGGAATTGTGGCCCATACACCGAGGGGAGAAAACAGTTAATAGAAACTGCCCCTGAGGAAGCCCAGACATTGGATTTACTCAATGAAGATTTTAAATCACTTATTATAAATATGCTCAAAGCACTAATGGAAAACTTGTCTAAGAAAATTGAATAAAAGCATGAGAATTCTCTCATCAAATAGAGAATATCAATAATGAGAGAGAGAGAAACTAATGAAAAGAATCAAATAGAAATTCTGGAGTTGAAATAGAATAACTGAAATACAAAATGACATCTTCTGAATATAAGATAAACATCACAATACGCTATTCAATAATTCTCCAAAGATCGTGTCCTTGTTAGGGGCTGACTGCGCCCCAGGGCTACGGAAACAACTCTTAACTATGAGACGAAAATCTCTTACTTAATACTTCATGGGCTTAGGAGATTAAAAAGTAGAAAATGACTGTCAAAAATTATAAAAACTCAGTTCTTTTGAAAGTAATACTTTGATAGCATATGACGCTTGACATGGTTTGTCCCCTGCCATTTGAAACACCCATATTTGTAACCAGTTGCTGAAATGCTAACCTCTGAAAGTAAGATGCGGACCCGACTGGAAACACTTCACACACGCACACGCACACGCACACGGGTGGAATGCATTCCGTTCACCCCCTCCACAAACACTTAGTTTTGCTGCGAACACTCCAGGGACTTTTCTCTGCCCAGTGACCTTTTCTGTGTCCAGCTGGCAATATTCAGGCTTTCCTAGAGAAGACAGATCCTTTTCTTTTCGATGGTGCTGTGAAAATGCTCGTGCCGGGGGTGGTCTGCATAGCGGCTTGTACCCCGGAACCTACAGCCCCCTCGGGGAGCCTACCCCCCAACGGAGCCCACCCCGCTCAAGGATGTGACACCTCAGAGCCGAGGAAGGGGAGACCCTGGGGGGAGGTGGCATTTCCAGAGCCCCATCTGGCCGTGGGAAGACAGTCCCAGGGAGAGCCTTGGAGGAAGTCGGATTTGAGGCTGTGACAGTCCCCTGGGCAGGCAGGCGTGGGGCCCAGAGAGCCCCCCGCAAGCCGAATTTGCCTCCTCAATGTGGGGACGGCCCGCCCGCCCCGGATGGAGAGGATGTGGGGTGCAGGTGACACACGGGCCCCCGTGCGCAGGCAGCTCCTTCCCATCCCACTGGACGCCCACAAACGTTGCTCCCCGACCCAGTCCGGGGGCTGGACGTGTCCAGCCAAGAGGTGTTTTCCTGGATGTTCTCCCCCCGTAAGTCACCCTCCGGGCCCTGGCTGGAGGGGTTCCCATCACACTCTCTGTGGGACGAGGCAGGGCTGCACCCTCCTTTGTTCAAGCTGCTCCCCCCACAAGGCGGCGGCCGGCGGGCTCAGCGGCGGCGAGGGGTCCCCCCCGAAATAAAGCCAATTGCCTCCAGCACCCACGGAGGCCCAGAAGCAGCTCGATTTCTGCACAGAGCCCGCCTTCCTTCCATCTCTGTGTTCCTGGATGCTCTTCCTGTCATGACGACCGAACCCTGCCTTTCCAAACTCATCGTCCAAAGTGGACCGCGGGCGGGACTAATTACAGAGGTGCTCTACTGGGCTGTGTGCCCAGCCTTCCCCCGGGCCCCCCGCGGCCCCGCGCCCCTGCCTCTGTTCTGGAGCGACTGCCGTTAATAGCCCGAGTGGCTTCCAGAAGCACAGCCAGCACAGGGCACGCAGCCTTATTGCTGTTTTATGCCGATAATCCCATGACAAACCAGATTTCCACACTCCCAGGGTGCTTGCTGGGGCCAGGGGTGGCCCTGGTCCAAGAAGCTGTCCTTCCCACGGCGGAGCCTGAGTTATTACCAGCTTTCCATCTGCTCTGGGAAACCGCGGGCCTCCGCACCTCATCTGAAACAGGGCCCGTCGCCCTGGAAGCTGGCTGTTCCCGCTCCTGGACTCTGGGCCGTGTTGACCGGGAGGCGGCATTTCGACCTGTGACTTGCCCACCTGGTGCTCGTCGGAGAGGTGCGCGGGGATGACGGACGGTCTTCAGGAGCCGGAAGAATCGGCGCCTCTGTGCACGTGCGCGTCCCGCTAAGTCACAGGCGGGAGCTGCCCAGGTGATCTGCTCGGAGACAGCTCTCATCGCCACGGCTGTTCTCAGGTCCTACTTGAAAACCAGAAAGACGCCAAGTGCACCGAAGAGCGCCACACTTCCCTATGTGCACACGGGAGGCATGACTCAGTTTTAGTGGTTTTGTTCCCAGGACACGTAACCGTGACAACAGAGATCCGGTAGCGTCCCCAAACCCGCTGGGTGACGCAGGGCACGCCAGGAACAGCCAGCAGGGCCCGGGCCTCGTCCACCCCTTCCGAGAGCTCGGCTCGGCGGCGGGCACATCTCAGGCACGTCGGGATCGTCCTGTAAGCCAAGGGATGAGCAGCACGTCTGTGGCACCAGGGCGCACGGGGTGGTGGGGGAGGCCACCGGGCCGAGTCTGACGGGAAAACGGACATGGCATCGGGGGCCACGGTGGGGCACCGACTAGAGGCTGGGCGGCCGTGAGGACGGCCGGCCCTGTGCTGCACTTGGGGAACACGGGCGATCGCACCCGTCTCCACCGTGACCCTGGGGGGACCCCCCGCAGGAGGTCAGGGGGCACACAGGTGTTTGGAGGGGAGCTTGGAACCTGTGTTCCTGGTCTCTCCTCCACGAACCGGTCCCAGCCAGGCCACCCCGGTCACCTGCCCTCACCCTCTAACCTGCCCGCACCTCCTGACCTGCCCGCATCCCCTCGCCTGCCTGCACCCTATCACCTGCCCACACCCCTGACCTGCCCACACCCCCTCACTTGCCTGCACCCTCTCACCTGCCCACACCCCTTCACCTGCCCACACCCCTCACCTACCTGCACCCCCTCACCTGCCTGCACCCCCTCACCTGCCTGTACCCTCTCATCTGCCCGCACCCCCTCACCTGTCCGCTGTAGCAGAAGGAGAGGCTGATCCCCTGTCATCACCCAGGCTGGTCCGTCCTTCCAGCTCTAAGAACTGTCCTCATTACGCACCCCTGCCCGACCCCCCCAGGGCAGATTTGCTGTGCCCTCACAGCACCTGCTGGCTGTGCTTTCTCATCTCCCCCCGACTCTGGAAGGAAAAGAGCCATTTGTCTAATAGGCTGAGGTTCTACCCATTTTCTCCACATCCTCACCAACACTTGTAGTTTTCTGTCTCCGTAGCATCTCTGGAGAGGGCATGGGAAACAGCAGGGCCTTCCCAGGTGGAGAACAAGGGGGGGGGGGGGTCTGTCAGGGCAACAGCAAGGTCTCGGGAGACAGTTGGGGTCCCTCGTGCCATCAGAGAGCAGGTGAAGGGGCAGAGCAGGAAATTCAGCTGAGGTGACACCTTAGTGGGAAGTCCCCAAATGCCAAGAAAGGACATAGTATGAGTGTGTGGGGTCCAGGCGAGGGGTGATGATGCCCACAGGGGGTCCAGGAGAGGGGTGATGACGCCCACGGGGGGTCCAGGCGAGGGGTGATGACGCCCACGGGGGGTCCAGGAGAGGGGTGATGACGCCCACGGGGGGTCCAGGCGAGGGGTGATGACGCCCACGGGGGGTCCAGGAGAGGGGTGATGACGCCCACGGGGGGTCCAGGCAAGGGGTGATGACGTACACGGGGGGTCCAGGTGATGACGCCCATGGGGGGTCCAGGCGAGGGGTGATGATGCCCACGGCAGGGGGGTCCAGGCGAGGGGTTATGACATACACCAGGGGTCCAGGCGAGGGGTGATGACGCCCACGGCGGGGGGGTCCAGGCGAGGGGTGATGACACCCACGGGGGGTCCAGGTGATGATGCCCACGGGGTGGTCCAGGCGAGGGGTGATGACGCCCACGGCGGGGGGGGTCCAGGCGAGGGGTGATGACGCCCACGGCAGGGGGGTCCAGGCGAGGGGTTATGACATACACCGGGGGTCCAGGCGAGGGGTGATGACACCCACGGCAGGGGGGTCCAGGCGAGGGGTGATGACGCCCACGGCGGGGGGGTCCAGGCGAGGGGTGATGACGCCCACGGCAGGGGGGTCCAGGCGAGGGGTGATGACGCCCACGGCAGGGGGGTCCAGGCGAGGGGTTATGACATACACCGGGGGTCCAGGCGAGGGGTGATGACGCCCACGGCAGGGGGGTCCAGGCGAGGGGTGATGACGCCCACGGCGGGGGGGTCCAGGCGAGGGGTGATGACGCCCACGGCAGGGGGGTCCAGGCGAGGGGTTATGACATACACCGGGGGTCCAGGCGAGGGGTGATGACGCCCACGGCAGGGGGGTCCAGGAGAGGGGTGATGACGCCCACGGCGGGGGGTCCAGGCGAGGGGTGATGACGCCCACGGCAGGGGGGTCCAGGCGAGGGGTTATGACATACACCGGGGGTCCAGGCGAGGGGTGATGACGCCCACGGCGGGGGGGTCCAGGCGAGGGGTGATGACGCCCACGGCAGGGGGGTCCAGGCGAGGGGTTATGACATACACCGGGGGTCCAGGTGATGATGCCCACGGGGTGGTCCAGGCGAGGGGTGATGACGCCCACGGCGGGGGGGGTCCAGGCGAGGGGTGATGACATACACCGGGGGTCCAGGTGAGGGGTGATGACGCCCACGGCAGGGGGGTCCAGGCGAGGGGTTATGACATACACTGGGGGTCCAGGCGAGGGGTGATGACATACACCGGGGGTCCAGGTGATGATGCCCACGGGGTGGTCCAGGCGAGGGGTGATGACGCCCACGGCGGGGGGGGGGGGTCCATCAGCGTCCAGGTGAGGGGTGTCCAAGCCGGGCGCCCTCCGTGGCAGCGTGCAGGTCTGGGGACTGTACATGAGCAGCGGCCCCTCCACCGCAGGGCAGCTGGTTCAGGCGCCCATCCCTTCCCTCCCCCGCGGCCGCCGCTCGTCCGGGCGAGGGCTGCGCACGGTCACCGGCGACTCCGTGGCCCTGAGCAGATACGCCTGCGCGGTGCCCTGACGGGAGGAGGGCACGGTGAGCGCCACCCCGGGCGGCACGTTGCCAGTCACACCTGGACACCTCTCGCGTTGATCAGCCATCGGCTCCCCCACAGGGGAGGCGAGGGTGGAGGCGGGACTCGTTCCTCTGGCTTTCCGGGGGACCCGGGGCCTTGGGCTCACTGCGCCCCCCTCTCTACGAGGCAGTTGTATACCACGCAGGTGAACATCCACGAGGCTGGGGTGCCGCCAGTCCGCACGTCTTACAGCAGGACTGCAGGGTGGGAGCCTAGAGAAAGCTTCGCCAGGTTACGGGGGTTCTCACGTGGCCCCCGGGCCCATGTGCCTGCTGGGACCGCTCTGCATGGTGCCTCTGGGGAGCTGCCCCGGGAGTGCGCAGAGGCCCGGGGTCCCGTGCCCGGAGCACCTGCTTCTCATCCAGGAGCCAGCCCGGCAGGGGCAGGACGCAGTGGGGACCCTCCTCGTGCCCCAGGGGCCCCCAGGCTGTGAGAGACACAGACATCACACAGGGGCCCCGCCATGGCATGGACCAGGGAGGCTGACCGTAGTGCACAGACCTGAAGGCAGGTGGGAGGCGAGAGGTCCTCCCGGGCAGAAAGGCGCGTGAGTCAGGGAGAAAACTGTGCTCTGGAAGCTTCTAGAAGCCCCCCTGGGCCCTCCCGACCTCACGGACGATCACCCTCCCGGAGCGTAGGATTGCCCCTGTGCCTGGAGAAAGCGACAGAGTCGAGCGTTTGTCCCCAGGCCTCCTTCCCTCCGCCCCAAAGACCACGCAGTTTCCCCCGGACGCTGCCGCGGCCAGTTTACCCCGGAGACGGGGGTGCACACCGTGGACTTTCCAGCTGTCCCTGCGGGAGACGGGCTGCTCACCTGAGCCAGCTAATGGCGGCCATAAATCCCCGGCCAATCGTATAATGAGATTTAATATTTGATGTCAGATCATTAGAATATAATGAATTTGCCACTTTAATATTGATGAATAATCAGTCCTATTAAGGCTATAGGGACAAGAATTTAGTGCAAAGAGAAAATTAATTGCTGAATTAATAGCACGTATCCCTAAGCAGGACGGCCTTGTAGCACGGTCCTGGAGCGCAGCGTTCAGACCTCCCACTGGAAGGCAACATCCTTCATCAGGTCCATCCGGCCGTAATCACGCGGCCTGTCCTTGGAAGAGGCAGGAAGCAAGGACCGTACGGCGTGGACAGACTCAAACGCAGCGCAGCCCAGATCGTCTTTATGGACTGAATCGTGCCCCCCCCAGAAGCCTCTCTTGGAGCCCTGTCCCCCGATGTGACTGTGTTTGGTGACGGGGCCTTTCGGGGGTGCGTCACGTTAAATGGGGTCGCAGGGTGGAGCCCTTGTCCCGCAGGACAGGTGTCCCCACCAGGTAGGGAGGAGGCTCCAGGGTTCTGTCTTTGGGGGAAGCTCGCAAGGGACGCGGAGAGGCCCCAGGTGCTCCCCACACTCAGCGGAAGACAGAGGATGAGTCCGTGTGGACATGAAGGCGGGAGGGCGGCCTAGAAGGGGTCCCGCCGCTTTCCCACGACCTGGAGGGCACTCGCGGTTCCCGTGCCCGGCAGTGTCCCCGGGTACAACACAGGGTGGGTATAAAAGCCCCGTCCTTCGGAGCGTTATCGTGATGTGATACAACAGCAAGGGGAATGAGCTGAAATTTCATTTCGTTTTTAATTTGAAAAGTAATGCCCTGCCCAAATGTCCCAAGTTCGGCCTGCCTGCGGCGGCTTCGCGGGACACGTGGGGTGTCCCTGATGTGCGCACGCGCCCTGGTCACGGACGGACTTGCCCAGAGAAGGAGCAGGTCGAAGCCCATCCCACAGGCTTCTGGACGGGCGCGCGTGGGGGTCGGTGCCCGCGTGGGAGTCAGGACCCGCCCAGGGCCTCTGAGCGCCCGTCCGCCTACAAGCACCAGGCCGGAGCTGTGGGGATGCCGGGTGCCGCCCAGGGAAGCTGGCAAGGCTGAGGGCCCAGCCCGGATGGGAACAGACTGATGGGTGCATCCGGTCAGGAGCCGGCTCTGTCCTACTGGACAGGTGTTTGGATCCCACCCCAAATGTGGCTCATAGAAACCCATGAGCTTCTAGGAAGCCCATTCTGTCCTCGACTTACTGGCCGTGTGGCCCGGGGCCCAGGCCTGCCAATACCTGACACGTGGTCGGTGTAGGGGGGGTGAACTGTGACCCCCCACGTCCTGACCCCGCACCTACAAACCCTGGAAGCGGGGTCTGTGCAGAGGAACGGGGTTAGGATGAGGCAGGGCTGGAGGCCAAAGGGCTCCTGAGTCGGGCAAAGAAGACAGGGTGTGGACAGACACGGGGAGGAGCCACGTGAGCCCGAGGAGGGGCTGGATGACGCGGCCACCAGCCCAGGAGCTCCAGGGGCTCCCGGGCCACCGGAGCTGGAAAGGGCAAGGAGGACCGTCCCCGGGAGCCGCAGGGGAGTGGCCCTGCCACACTGGGATTTAGGACTCGGGTCCCGGCTGAGGGGACAGGTTCTGCTGTACCGGGCCCCCCTCTGCCGGTGTCCCCGGTCCGCCCACAGCTGTACCCTGCTCTCCCAGAGGCAGCACCTTTGTATCATGGATTTTATGCTTGTTTTCAGGAACCTTTCCACAACTTTTAGGACCGTCTTAGGTCTGCAGAGACGATGCCGAGACAGAGCAGGGTGCCCTCCGCCAGGCCGCTCGCCAAGGCCCGCGTTCCTCACGACGGGAGCCTCCGTCCTGCCTGTGTCTCCAGGTCCACTCCGCCTGGGCCTCCCGGCTTGGCCTGATGTCCCTCCGCCCAGGGACACGTGGGCCCGGGGGGCCTGATGTCCCCCCCCGCCCCCAGGACACGTGGGCATTAGCGTGTCCTCGCGACTGCGTCCCCTCAGGATTTTGCTTGCGTTTCTCAGGTTTTCCTTGGTTTTCCTGACCTGACGGCTTTGCCAGCTGCCGAGGACTTTGCGGGAAGGCCCCTACTGTGACATGTCCCGTGTCATCCCCACGATGCCACTGAGGTTACTGGTTCGGGAGGAAGGCCCCAGGCGTTGTTCCCGCCACACAGCCTGGGAAGGACACGTGCTGTCACCCGAGGACAGCAGAGGACAGGCTGTGACAAGCAGGATGGTCACCCCTGCGGCTGGGAGGCACCGTGTCGACAGCTGACGGCGAGGACACCCGCAGGGGCAGGGCTCTGCTTATGGGAAAGCTCGGACCCTGCATCGTCTCCGGGAGGAGAAGAGAGAGCCCCGGGCGTGTCCTTGGCCACGGGGCCCCGCTGGGTCGGGGACTGAGCAGGTCAGGCCTCGGGCTGTTCCAGGTCACCTGGAGGTAGGGGCGTGGCCGTGTCGTCAGGGATCCGCACTGCCTCTCGAGAGCGACCTGAGGCTTCAAACTGCTGTTCTGTTCCGAGCCTCTCCCAGAATGCCTGCTATCACCCGCGTGCACGTGACTGTTCGATGGGAAGCAGGAGTCGGTAAGTCAGTCACGGACACAACTGGCCACCGTTGGTCTCCGTCACCGGGATGCGGATGCAAGTTCTTCCCAAACGGGCCCGTCGGCCTCTGTGTTTCCAGTCAGAACCCGTGGACCGAGCGGGGTTGACGGAGGCGTCCCGACCGCCCATTAGGGAAACAAACAGCTGAGTCCCCATCGATGGCCGCGGGCTCACTGGTGCCCCACGGAGCTCGAGGGGAAGGCCGGCAAAGCCCGGGGCCAGCGGGCCGCCCGCACCCGTCTCTGGGACCACCCTGCTCCACTGACACCTGACCCAAACTCCAGCGTCCCCTCAGACGCCGCCTGCTCCCGCCAGATTGGGTCGATGACGAGAGAATTTGTGCACAAAGGCAGCGGCGAAGGGGGGAACGCCCCGGCCAGAATCTGCAAGCGTCTCCGAAACAGAAACAGGGAGAGACAGACACTCGTGAGGGAGGCAGCATGGGAGCCGGGCGGGGAGGCGGTCAGCGGGCCTCGCACGCACCCTGGTCACAGACGGTCCCCCGTTTCTGTCCTGCTCGGACTCGGGCGCCGGCCCGGCCCAGCCCGGGTTGGGGAGGAGTCCGCTGACGTCGGGTCAGGCCAAGGCAGACGGCAGCGCCGACGCCTCGGGCACGGGGTCAGGTTCACGTCCCCCTGCGAGACCCGGGCTGCCAGCGGGGGGCAGCGGCTCTGTCCCGCCTTAGGGGTGCTGGTGGACGCGGCCAGGAGTCGGGGCTTCTGGGGAAAGTGACACGGGAAGCAAGCAGCCGGGGTACCTGCAGATTTACATCCTCGATTTCGACTGAGATGGAACATTCGGGGGGGAAATAAGACATATCAGACAAAAGAAAATAAGCCGTTCGGCCTCACTTACAAAGCGCGTGTGACAAGAGACGCGCCCGGAGAGCGGCCGGCCGGGGCTCGGCCGTGACGGTGCCCCGAGGGGCCGGGCAGACGCGGAGCCTCGCGGGGCCACACTTGGGCAGTTCCGCGAATGAAATATGCGTCCCGGGCAGCACGGCTACTGGCAGGCGGCCAGAGACATAAAGCGAAGCTATTTCCCCTCGTTGCGGGAATGAGAGTTATCAGTTCTGATCAGAGTCGCCAGCTCTGAGGCCGCCCTTCACATTTCACTGGTCACCTAACAGCCGTCGGACGCGGGCCCCCACCGGCCGGGCCTAATTACTCCGCTCGGCTCCAATATGAGCGGGCGGCGACGTGCGGCGGGGCGGCCACGGCTCTCGTGCACGCGGCCTGCGGACCCGGCTGGCAATATAGTGACACAACAATGTAATCAGCCGGCCAGTCGGTCAACCCCAAGGAAGTGTGGGAGCTGAAATCGGCACCCTCCCTGCACCACGTCCAGACCCATGGTCTCCGAATGCCGGCGGGGGCCCCCGGGCCTCCCCAGAACCGAACCCAGGGCGGACGTCGGGGCCCCCAGGCCCGGGAGCGAAGCGAGCGGGTCTGAAAGGGACGTGCACGGGCCCAGGCCTCTGGCAGGCTTTTCCCTGTGGGGACGCAGATTCTGACCGCTGTGTCCGGCCGTGTCTGCGGGCCAGACATGGCTCGCTGCTGGGGGGCGCGTTCCTTCCCGCTGCTAGAAAACAAGTCAGCACAGAGTTAGAGGTTCGGAACAGCACACACAGGGGACCTCACGGCTTCGAGGGGCTGGCGTCCGGGCACGGCTGCAGTTCCCCAGGCCGCCCCCGCCCCCCCCCCCCGTGTCCAGCCACGTGGCCTGTCCACGGGCCCTCTCCCGACGTGGCCACTTCTTCCCAAACCAGCCAGGGAGAGAGCGAGCAAGATGGTGTGTAGGTAACATAACGCCGTCACGGGAGTGAGATCCTCCCCGTCCCCGTGTTCTGTGGGCGTGAAGCACTCTCCTGCCCACCCTTGGGGACAGGCCACCGCCCTCGGGGACGGGGACCGTCCACGGGGCCCCTGTGGCCTGTACGTCCGCACCGAACACGGAAACACGTGTGGAACACACACAGCTGAGCGTGCTCAGTCACGTCCCGGGAGAGGTTTCTGTCCCCAAACGGGCTGTGGGCGGGCCTGGCCCAAGGGCTGTGGCTTATGGGCCCGCGGGTTACATCTTACCTTTAAGAATAAAACTAAAGATTGTGAAACGAGCACATTTTACCTTCCATTTAATGAAACGTGGGTCATAACTGCACCCAAAAACAACATCGTTGTCAGACCAGACAAGGGATGGAACACAGGCTGATGCTGACCGTGGGCGCGGACGCACAGGCCGCGGGGTCGCGGCACGCGCACCCAGGTCTGCGGGGCGCCAAACATCGGGGCCAGTGTTACGTCCCCCCACTCCGTGGACCCTCCCTGCGCCCACCCTGTCCCCACAAGCGGGGCGTTCACGAGGCGGGCGAGGCGCCCCCACCCTGTGCGGGCCGATTTCAAGCGAGCGCGTCACCGTGCAGGACCCAGCGCTGGGTGGGGATGACGGGCGTCTGCGGGAGGACCACCTGCGTCTCAGGGAACCTGTAGCACTGCTGTCCAGCCAGAGCGGAGACCGGAACAGGGACAGCTCTTCCAGCTCGATGAGAACCGCACTCGAACCTTCCGAACTTTGAGATTAATCGCAGAACCGAGGAAACGAGCCTGTGCTCCACGGCCTCTATTCGTACCAGCACCGTGTCACTCCTGGTCCCGTTTTGGGGTCCGGCTCTGCGGGGAGAGGGCACACTCGCCGAAGGGAAACCGCTCAAGGGGACTCGGCACCGCCCGCGCCGACCCACGCGGCCCAGCGGTGTCGCCTCCCGGCTGGGCTTCACGAGCCCCGTGGGCAATTTGAGGTCCACTCATTAGTAGGTCCCCAGCCGGACGACAGGGAGCCCCTTCCTTCCTCCCAGGTGCGCGATCCCTCCAGGCTGTCCCCTGTCATCACACGGGGGCCTCCTGATGTCCCCATGTCCCTGCCCAGGACCTCCCAGGGGATCCCGCACCTGCCACGGCCGTGGGTACGTGGATCCCAGTCCCGCTGTTCCCTGGATGGTCCTCAGCACCTCCAAATCCGCTGAGGATTTCTTTATTTAACTTATGAAATAATAGGTGGGTTTTTAATTCAAGTGGCATGATTATTCTGCCCTCTAACTACGCGGGAGAAAACTGAGGCATTCACAGGAGCGCCCACCCCAGCCCCAGGTCATGGCTCTGCACGCGGGATCGTAATATCCACTCCCGGGTGTTGTTGGGAACAGAGCGGACCAGTGCCCGGTGTACAAAAGGTCCCCACCGACGGCCGTCTATGCCACTGTGAGGGCGGGATTATTCCCAGAGGAAGGCGCCGTTGCCCCCTGAAGGCCAGCATCGCGTCTACACGCACGCGTGGCTCTGACCAGGGCTGGTGGACAGACGGCTCTTAACTCACTCGGGAAACAGGGCTCTGGGGCAGGGGCCCGACTTGTCCAGGCCCAAAGAAAACGCCAATGTCTGGGCTCTCGGCCCCCTCTCCCTGCCCGCCAGCCAGCCTGCTGGGGCCACCGAGTGCCAGAGCCCGAGGGATCCGGAGCGGCTTGTCCCTCGCTGCCTTTCTAAGGCCACGTTGCCATGGAAACCCCACAGGCTCCGTGGAGAATCCCCAGCTGTTTAATTTTAAGCTGGGAATCTCCAGTAAACACCCAAGTAAAATAACCTTCTGTTTAAAAAGACCTTTGCTCCCATTCGCAACACAGTGAAACGTTCTCTGAATGACTGTACACGCTGCGGGGGAAAGCCCAGACGACGCGGACGTCGACAAGTTAATTCAAGGAGCCAGGCCCTCGGGAGGAAAACGCTGGATGAGCGCATGTGGGGGAGGCCGCTGTGTCTACATTCAGTGCCAAGCCCAGACTCCGGCACTTTCTCGGGATTCTGGGCTTGGCGTCCGTGTCCCCCACACACGACAGCGTGCCAGCTCTGGGGACGCGAAGGTGGAGACGCGGTTTCTGCGTCCTAGAGGTCCACGCTACGGAAATTAGCTCACAAGTAAGACAGTGTTTGCACACACTCAACTCTACATCCGGGAAGGTCACCACTTGTCCATGGTTTAGTCATCAAATATTTATTGAGGACCTGTAACCTGCCAGGAGCACCACGAGGCTGCCTTCTGGGGCCGTGGGGGAGGATGTGAGGGGACCCCGTGCCCATCCCAGTCCCAGAAGGCTCTGGAGTCTGGGAGGGGAGTGCGGGTCCAGTCAGGTGCGGGGTGGGGTGGGGGTGGTGGTCAGGATGCAGGTAATGAGGGACAACTGGGATGCCCTGCGGAGACTGACGGGGCAGGAATGTGGGCCATGAGGAGGGTGACCGCGTGTCCGGCTTGTTGGGACACCCCGTGGTCTGGCTCCCAGAAGTGGCCTGGCTGGATGAGAAAGTCTGGTTGTCTTCGCCGTGATGGAATTAATCCTGTGGTCTAGTCACCTGGACAATCCGTTCTTGCAAAATTTAAAAATCTGCACCTAATAACAGAAGGTAACCGTTCAAAGCTTGATGGTTTTTAACCTTAAGAGAGCCCAGAGCCAGACTGCAACTGCAGAATTTTTTAACGTTTATTTATTTTTGAGACAGAGAGAGACAGAGCATGAACGGGGGAGGGTCAGAGAGGAGACACAGAATCTGAAACAGGCTCCAGGCTCTGAACTGTCAGCACAGAGCCCGACGTGGGGCTCGAACTCACGAACTGCGAGATCATGACCTGAGCCAAAGTCGGCCACTTAATCAACTGAGCCACCCAGGCGCCCCACCACAGAATTTTTAAATTAAACATGCTACCCCTGTTTTTGTCATATCTTCAAGCCAGCTTTCTCGAGGGGAAATCGACGTGTCACATCCTGCACGTCAGGTGTGCACTTGCTAAGTTTTGTCACACGTGCAAGTCTGTGGAACCAGCACCACAAGCAGGAGAATGAGTGCGTGAATCCCCCCAACGTTTCTTGTGGATTTTCCTGTTTCTTCCTACCAGTCCTTTCTGCTTTCCTCCCACCCCTCTCCGTGTCTCATCTCCCTCCCAGCTGCTCTGTTCCTGACGTTAGTTGGCATTTATTGGAATTTATAAAATACCTACACGTGTTCTCCTGTCCGCATGCTTTCACCCTGCACCAATATCTTGAGATTCACGCGTGTCATTGCGCGTGTCAATACCTCGTGCGTTTGCCGGAAAGTGTATGCACACACCAAAAGTCCTTTATCCACTCCCTCATTGATGGACATTTGGGTTGTTTTCAGTGTTTGGCCATTACGAAGCAAGCTGTCGTGAATGTTCATATTCAAGTCTTTGTGGGGACACACGGCGCCCTTTCTTCTAGGGAGACCCCTAGGGCTGGATCACGCGGGACAGCTCGCTGCAAAGTAATGGCGGTTTTCCTAAGTGGTTACAACTTTCTTCTTTCCCATCAGAAATGTCTCTGCACCCTCCCCACTGATGAATGTATTTTGATCTTGTGTCCTTCAGTCTTTTAAAATTCACTTATCAAGGGCGCCTGGGTGGCTCAGTCGGTTGAGCATCTGACTTCAGCTTGGGTCATGATCCCACAGTTCGTGAGTTCAAGCCCCACGTCGGGCTCTGTGCTGACAGCTCCGAGCCTGGAGTCTGCTTCCGATTCTGTGTCCCCCTCTCTCTCTGCCCCTCCCCCACTCATGCTCTGTCGGTCTCTCTCTCAAAAATAAATAAACATTAAAAAAATTTTTTTAATTCACTACTAAGTTCACCCATTGCTTCTAGTAGGTCTTTGGAAGATTCTACTGGATTTGCTACATAGATTACCACGTTGTCTGTGAATACAAACAGCTTGCTTCTTCCTTCACAAAACGGATGTGTTATACTCCTTTTATACTTCTTATTCTTGCCTTATTACACTGTCCAAAGTCTCTAGTCCAAAAGTGAACAAAAGTGCTGAGATCAGACACCCTCTGTCCCTCCTGATCTTGGGGGGTGAAGCATCTGCTTCCATTATTTAATATGATCCTAGCTGTGGATTTTCTTTTCTTATTAGTTTAGAGAGAGAGAGCATGGCTGGACAAGCAGGGTAGAGGGGCAGAGGGAGAGAGAGAGAATATTAAACATTTCTGCACTCAGCACAGAGCCTAACACGGGGCTCAATACCATGACCCTGGGATCATGACCCGAGCTGAAATCAAGCATCGGACATTCAACCAACTGAGCCACCCAGGCTCCCTGAACTGTGGGTTTTCATAGTAAGTATGTTGCTCAGGCTGAGAATGTTCATTTCCGTAGCTGCCCCACTTAGGCATTTTATCAGGAAATGTGTGTTGAATTTTGCCAAGTGCGTTTTTTGTTTTTATTGAGATGATCATATAGTTGTTGTTGTTGTTGTTGAAGTTTAGTAATAGGGTGAATTATACTGACTGATGTGGAAAAAGAAAGTGCTTGCATTCCTGGCCTAAATTCCACCAGTCAGGATATAACATCCTTTTTATATACAGTTGGAATCAGTTGGCAAAATTTGTGTTTAGAATTTTTGTCTCTTCGCTCGTGAGGGACATTGACTTCTTTTACAGTAGTGCCTTTGTTTTTGTATCAGGGCAACAGTGGCCTCACGGAATTAATTGGGGAACATGTTTTGGAAGAATGTGTGTGGAGTCCGTATTTATTTCTTCCTTGAATGTTTGGAAGAATTCGCCATGGAAGTCATTTGAGCCCATGCTTTCCTTTGACGTAAAAATTTTTCACTTCAATTCAACATGTAAAACAGCTGTCGGGACACTCAGGAATCTAGGACTTCTGGAGCGATTTTCCGTCTGTTGTACGTCTGTCAATTCTATCAAGGTTGTTTAACTTATTGGCATAAAGTTGTTGATAATACAGCCTCGTGACCTTTCCGCATTTGTGGTGTCCCTCTTGTTCCCAGCAGTGGTGATATACGCCTTCTTTCTTTTTATTATAAGCAGCATGGCGAGAGGCTTATCGATTTTATCGCCCTTCACCACGAACCAGCTGTTAGCTTCTGTTATTTTCTCAATTATTTCCCTGTTTTCTTCTATTTCATTTATTTCTACTCTATTATTTTCTTTCTTCTGTTTACTGTTTTCTAATTTCTTTAGGTAGAAAGAGAGGTCATTGATTTGAGATCTTTCTTTTCTCAAATATAGCTTTTAGGGCCATAAATCTCCTAAGTCTCCTTTGGTGACATCCCACACATTTTGATTTTTTTTCACTTTTATTCATTCCCAAATATTTCTTAAATTCCCTTTTGACTTATTCTTTGATCCATGAGTTATTTAGAAATGGTGTATCTGTCATTAATTTCTCATCTAATTCCGCTGTGGTAAGTACACACGCTTTCCGTGACTTGAATCTTTTTAAATTTTTTTGAGATCTGTTTTATTTTTTGAAAGTTTATTTATTTTTTGAGAGAGAGTCAGAGAGAGAGCACGCCCATGCACAAGTGGGGGAGGGGCAGAGAGAGGGAGAGAGAGGATCCCAAGCAGGCTCTGCATTGTCAGCATGGAGCCCGACGCAGGGCTCAAACTCACAAACCCAAGATCATGATCTGAGCCAAAGTCAGACACTTAACCAACGGAGCCATCTACTCCCTACTGAGATTTGTTTTATATCTCAGAATATGGTCTTCTTGGCAAATATTTAATGTGGACTGGAAAATAATGTGTGTTTTGCTATTAGTTGGTAGAATGGTCTACACATGTCAATTAGGTCAAGTTACTTGATAACGTTGTTCAAATTTTCTGTATCTTTACTGACTTTCTGTCTACTGTTCCATGAATTACTGAAAGAGGCATATTTAAATCTCTGATTATAATGGTGGGTTTTTCTATATTTATCGACCTCTTGCTGTTCTATCAATCTTTGATTTATGAGTTTTGAGGCTCAGTTTTATTGTTGGGTGCATAAAGGTTTAAGAGTGTTACGTTCTCAGGGGGCCTGGGGGCCTCAGTCGGTTGAGTGTCTGACTTCGGCTCAGGTCATGATCTCACGGTTCATGGCTTCGGGCCCCGCGTCGGGCTCTGTGCTGACAGCTCGGAGCCTGGAGCCTGCTTTGGATTCTGTGTCTCCGTCTCTCTCTGCCCCTCCCCAGCTTGCACTCTGTCTTTGTCTCTCTCTCTCTCTCAAAAATGAATAAATATTTAAAAATTTTTTAAAAAAGAGAGTGTTACATTCTCTTGATGCTTTAACCCCCTCTCTCATCACAAAATGACCTTTTATGTCCTTTTCTTCTAATTCTAACATCTGTGTCTTTGGGGAATAATTTCCAATTAGTTTATTTTTCTCCTTATGAATCATATTTCCCTGCATATGTCCATTTATCTTTTACTGGCTACCAAACATTGTAGAGTTTTCCTTGTTGGGTAATGAATATTTTTGGCTTCCTAAAAATACCACCAAGCTTTGTTCTGGAGCGCAGTTAAGTTTCTTGGAAACAGCTCCGTCCTTTTGGGTCTTGCTTTTAGGATTTGTTGAGCAGAACAAAGCACCGTTCGACGTGTGGGCTCTTCCCACCACGAGGGCAGGCCCTTGTGAACGCTGTGCCCACGGCCCGTGAGGCTGGGGTTGGTCGGCTGCTTTGTGGTCTGGCAGGTGGGACAGGCACAGTTCGAGGTCATCTGTGGGCTCCAGGCCAGGTAGTCCCTTTCCTGGCTTTGGGCACCTGGCTGAGCTGCAGGTGCTGACTGGGACTCACACGGCTACTGTCGGGGCGGGGGGGGGTGGACGGCCCTGCAGGTCAACGCCCGCCCTTCCTTCTCCTGGGGGGCCCCAGCACACTCCGTCCTAGGACTCTATCTGCCTTGGTCTCCCCGACTCTCAGGTCCATCTCTTCAGGTCAGGGCCTCCACTGGGCTCTGCGTGGAAACCCCATCGTCCCCCCTGGTTGTGCCCCACCCGTCAGTCATCACTGTCTGTGTTCATCTCACGAGCGGTGCCAGAAAATTCATTGGCTCATGCTCTGTCCACTTCCGATGGCGTCTGACGTAGAGGTTGTATTTGGTCTCTTTGGCCCCATCTTTTATGAAGCAAACGTCCCCACGCAGAAACTTCCGGTGGCTCTCCACTGCTTATCAGAATTACCTTTTTCCTCCTCCCGCTCCTTCCCCTCCTCCTTCTCCCTTGCATTTTCTCCTTGTTCGTCTTCCTCCTTCTCTAATAACTGCCCTGCTCTTATCTCCTGAGAAGGTGGCTTTGGAGCCACAGGAGAATCAGCCCGGCTTCTTCCTGGCCCCGCGTCACACGTGCTCTTTCTCCAGCTTTTCCTTCCGTCCTGCAGCTCTGCCAGACCCTCCCGTGAACACCCTGGCCCACCCGCAGCCCCGGGGCCGGGGCTGGTCTGTCTCTGCCGCCGCCTCTCTCCAGGGCCTTTGTGGCACCACCACCCCCCGTCTGCCCAGCCTAAGGACCCCGGGCCTCAAATTCTCTTCTATTTAGCTCTTTTTTAAAGATAAATTCCGTAACCCGTCTAACGAGCTATTCGTTATTGCCCGCAGTGCCAAAGGTAGGCGTGTGTCGTGTGTGAGCGTGTCTGTGGTCGGGCAGGAATGACGCCCCTGGCCCGGGAGCCGTGTACTTCATGCTCAGGGCTCAGCGTCAACTGTCGTGTGGGTGACTCAACGTGAAGCCAATCTGCCCAGGAAAGACACCAGCGTCCCTGCCGGCGATCCCTCGGTTCCTTCCGGGGCCCTTGCCGAGTGCGGTTTTAGGGGTCTGACCCACGCGTGTTTCTGGGGTAAATCGGCAGCCGCTGCTGGCTGGGGCTGCTCGGGGGCACGGCAGGCTCAGAGAAGCTTCCTCTCCGCGGGACTGGCCCAGCACGGCTCCCGGCCCCCCTTGGCTCACGCGTGAAAACCCCAGGACGGGCGCGCCGCCCCCCACGGCAGGAAGCGCTTCATTCTTCCCTTTCCAACCTCCACTCAGGGCCAACTTTACGACTTTTATTATCCTCTACTGTATGCGCAACCGTGAAACTTCACCGCGGCACGTGCCCCCTGCATATATTTGCGCGTGAGGCATCTTCTAAAAACCCCCAGCCAGAGGCTCGGGACGCGCGGTATTAAACCCACTGCACCTTCCACACATTCATAAGAAAGCGTCCCGTCCTTTGGCAAGTGTCGTCACCAACTCTGACTCTGGGGCACAGGACGCACGGCGTGGGAGCGTTTTGCCGAGCAGAGTCCCACGGCCTCCGCCCCCACGGCACCCAGCGGGTCGCGGCTCCCGACCACCTGCCTGGAGCGCCAGCCCGGTGTCGACAGTCTTTTCTCGACGCCAGGACAGCCGCGAGGCGGGGACTAAGGGCGGCGGCCTCTGCTTCTGTCTGGGAAATGAGGTGTCACTTCAGAAATGACACGCGGTCATTTATAATCAACCGGAGACTTCCGGCAGCGTAGAAGGAATGGAAACAACACCGCCAAGTAATTCCAGCCCTTTCTGGATCAGCGTCTGGTCCCAGGAAAGCCCTGTAAGCCAGGTGATTCCGACGGTTACAAACTGGGGGGTTTTTCCCTCGGTCGACACCCAGCAGATTTATCTTGAGATCCTATCTGACATTTTGCGTTGGATTTGTAACCGGGCCCCCTGTACCCGCCAAGGGCAAAACAGTCGTCTTCCTCCGGCAACTTCACCCTGTCCCCCGAGATGCTGGGAGCTGGCCACCAGCCGGCACCCCCAGTGTCACACACACACACACACGTCTGGCCTTAAGGGCTTATTTTCTGAAGTTGCACAACCTTCTCATGTGAAATCATGAGAAACTATCTGCCGATACTCGGAATGCGGCTTCTCTTTCCTACCAGGACCTGCTTTATTGGCTTCCAGAGGAGCCCAGGGCAGGCACGTGCACCCGCACGCACTCGTGTGCACACACGCACGCACACATGCACACCCACGTGTGCACATGCACACACGCACACACCTGCGTCTCAGGTGCTCCTGCACACTCAGGAAAGCCACACGCCGCTCTGGCTCACAGCTGCCCGGGGCTTCCCGAGGGGCAGCCGCCGGCGGGAGCCCACACGGCCGTGGGAAAGGCCGCGGGTCCCCACAGGCTACCCTCCACACTCTGTCCACGACTTCCCACCCAGCTCTGTTCTTCACGGAACGGGGGGACAGAACATCCTAAAACAACAAACACAAAAACGAGCATATTACCGCCTTTGCGAGGAGGCTTTTGGACAATCTTGGTTGCGCACACACCGTGGTGCCCGGCCGTCCAGCCTCACCCTTGCTCTGCAGTGGGAGGGCCCCCCCAAGGGAGGAGAAAAAGCCTCCAGGCAACCTGGCTACCCGCGTATGTGACAGCATCCCTCACGACCTCGTGACAGGAGGCCAGTCAGACTGCGTGTTTGCGTGTTACCAAATATGGGAGGCAAAGAAGTAAAATATGGGAGACAAAGAAGTAAAAAACACACGAAAAACTACGCCACGTGGAGTTTGGGCTCAGTTCTTTGGGTACGAACCCAACTGAGCGGTGCCGGCAGGAATCAAGCTGCTTCCTGGAAAGAAAAGCCTGGATGTCACGGCTCTCTGCGCGAGAATCCCGCTACACTGTGACCTCACTCCCTTGCGTCCGACTGCCTCCGGCCTGTTGCCAGTCCCTCCAAGCAGAGGCTGACCTTCTCCCTGCCTCAGGACCTTTGCACGGGTGGCTCCTCTGCCTGGAAGACCTCTCCTCCACCTCCCTAATCCTCCTCGCCTTTGAAATGTCGCCAGAGATGCCAAGCAGCCCTCTGTGACACCCAAGACCAGGTCGGATGCCATCCAGTTATCTCTGGCTGGGAAAAAACTTCCACCCTGACACTTGGTGGCTTACAAGAACCATGCATTACTGTTTCCATTGATGTGGCAGGTCGACAGGGCTCAGCTGGATGGTTCTTGCCAGAGTCCTGCTTGGAGACCCAGCCACGGTGCGTGCGCGTGTGCGTGTCTGCACGTACGTGTGCATACTGGCAGCTGGGATGGGAGTCCTCTCAAGTGTCCACTGGGCTGGACGTCCAAGATGGCGCGTTCCCAGGTTGCTGAGCTGGGCCGTCAGCTAGCAGGATGGCCTGGGACCTCTGCGTGGGGCTCTGGCAGCCAGCTTTTGAGGTGGGACGATCTGAGAGCGAGCACTCGAGGGACCGCGCAAACAGGGACGGTTTCCACGCTCTGGCCTCAGAGGTCCCGATGCCACTGCTGTGCTCTGTGGATCCAGCAAGCCCAGGTTCGTGGGAGGGAACTGGACCCACTCGAGATGCGAGCCGCACTTGGTGAGCACACGGCTGGGGGGGGCGATGCTCCCCCTGTGGGGGTGACGTACTGAATCCCCATAACCCTGTTCATCTCCCCAGTACCACCCACCACAACGGAAAGTCGGAGACAACATGTAGTGTCTAAATTGAAGCCTCCACGGGAGGAAAGGCTCTGTGATTGTGCTGCCCACCGTCCCCGGAGTTCAGGCCAGGTGGCCACTCGGCCGCCGGGCGCATTTCTGAGTGACCCAGGACAGCGCACCTGCCAGGGGGAGGGGCCTGGTGACAAACCATTTTTCCGTCCGGGTCCTGATGACGGAGAAGCAGTCACTCGCCACCATTTCAGGGCTAATGAAAACACACAGGAAATTGAAAACCCCACAGCGTTGATATAAATCAGCGAGTCAGGCCACGTGTCCTCTGTGCCACCAATACCCTCACTCTTTCCGTTACCTTTAAAACTCCTTCCCGTCACTAATTAATAGTTTCTACCATTTGGCCTCTTACGTGACTGTCATGTTATTTGGCCTAAGAGGAACCGTGTATTTATTACGCTGGACATTAACTACTGGGAAAAATAAATAACCTGACAACCTTTGCTGCATGTGGGTAGCATTTCCTGGACTGTCTCTGCATCACACAACTTCATGCACACACACACGTGCACGTGCACAGGCACACGCACGCACACTTCCTTACACACGTGGCACACGCACGCACACACACACATATATTAGATGGTTTGTCACCAAATTTCCCAGTTATAAAACGTGGCTAGGAATACATTTTTAAAATTTTTTAATATTTATTTTATTTTTGAGAGCGAGCAGGGGAGGGGCGGAGAGGGAGGAAGACAGAATCCGAAGCAGGCTCCAGGCTCCGAGCCGTCCACACAGAGCCCGACGCGGGGCTCGAACCCACGAACTGCGAGATCATGACCCGAGCCGAAGTTGGATGCTTAACCGACTGAGCCAGCGAGGCGCCCCAAATCCATTAGTTTTCAAGTTGACTTGTGTAATAGTGGTTTAAACTGCAGAGATTGTGTGGACTGTTAAGGAATTGCTGCGTTTTTTCTCTTTTGCTTTTTTTCTGACTTTCTGGAAGTGGAACTGACACACGGTGTCGTGTTAGCTCCAGGAGTACGATACGGTGACCCAGCACATCACCAGCTCGCATCCCGACAAGTGCCCTCTTCATCCCGTGACCTGTCCCCGCCCCCGCCCACCCGCCCCCCGGCAGCCACCTGTCCGTCCCCTGTGGTCGAGCCTGCTTTTTCTTTGCCTCTTCGTTTGTTTCCTTTCTTAAACTCCACACATGGGTGAAGTCATGCAGTATGTGTCCTCCTCTGACGACTGACTTTCTCAGCATCGGTGCTCTCTGGGTCCATCCGTGTTGTTGAAAATGATGAGATTCCATTCTTTTTTCATGGCTGAGTGATAGTCCATATATATTTTATACATAAACCACAGCTGCAAAGATCCAATGACTCCGCTACTGTGTAGTCACCCAGAGGAAACAGAAACGCTGCCTCAAAGGGATACGTGCGGCCGCGTTCACACCAGCAGCCTCTACGACCGCCGGATTCGGGACACCGCCCGTGTCCATCCACCTTGAATGGATCCGGAGGTGCGGTGTGCTGTGGCCCTTTCTCTGATGACAACGTGCAGAACTTGGAAGAAGAGAGAACAGACGGAGGAGAGACCTCCCGTGATCCCACCTTTTCTCTGCGGAGGACCCCCCCCCCCACCGCCTGCCCAACGCCCACGTGCTCACTGTCAGCACCGGGCTTGGGGCAGGGCCCGCCCCCACACGGAAGCCCGCCCACACAACCCATAAGCCCACAGGCCGCAGGATCCAAGGATGGACCCCCTGCAGGGGCCACGGTGTGGCTTCCTCCTACCGCCAGGCTCAGACCCACCCGCCCCTGCGGAGCCTGGGTCCCTCAACCCAGCCGTGTGGGCGCCTGGCCCACCTCAGGGTCCAGCCCATCTGCTGAAGGCAGGCTCTGGGCCCTTCCCCAGCCGTGCTTTCCACGGAGAAGGGAGAGCGACGGCCGTCCGTCTTGGCCATCCACAGGCAGGGCCCAGCTCTTGCTCGGGGACCAGTAATGGCCCGACAGTAATGACGCCCAGAGACTCCCCAGTAATGCCTGCTCATTCGTGTCCCTGTGCATGTCCCCTCCCCCGGGGCAGAGAGGGGTAAGGGGTTTTACATGTGCTTCCTGGGGGTGAGGAGGGCTGAGAAATTTACCAAGAAATAGGAGGGAAATAAGTGTTCCCTATAATCTTGCAAATTCTTTCAGATTCGTTAATTCTTTGCGCTTTCACACACGTGTGCACACGTGTGCCACACGCGCCTGAGGCTCCGAAACCGTTCTCTGTGTTCATCCCTCTTCACCGCGAACTTGTCCCCGAAAGCCCGTTTGTGCGGACAGCTGCTTGGAGAGCGTCAGGGATTTGCTCCCGAAGGTGGAGACCCGTGAGGGCCCCACCCACCTGCTCTGTCCTCGCAGAAAATTAAGCACCATTTTGGGCAGGGCAGAAGGGGGGAGGCTGGGAGCCTCCAAGGACCAGCCGCACCAGCAGCCCTGAGCTCGGGCCAGCGGTTTTGGGCAATGCAGATTCTTCAAATGGATGGAGCGAAATGGAATAAGGGAACTTGCTGTGCCATTTGGGACGGCAAAGTCCCCACGGTCCCCACTGAACCTTCTCCTGTCTTCTGACTAAGATATTGACAAATGATACAAAATTCAGTTTTTAGAAAAAAGCAATCAAAAGCCAGTGTGACAGACAGTCTGAAGTCATCATCTGGGGATGTCACAACAATTGACGGAGATGAACAACTAAGAAAAATTCCCTCCAGCTTGAGCATTTCTTAATTCACATCACTCGTTCATTCATTCATTTACGAGGTCTGGGGTCTGCTGAAAGCTGGGTTTTTAATGCAAAGTCTAGATGAGAACGGGGCCAACTTCCTGACGTGACAGGTCTGCCCTGGCCAAGGCGACGGGTTTCCGAAGGCATCTTGGAGGCCACAGCTGTTTGAGGAGAGGACCATCGTCCCCAGCAGGAGCATGGGAGCATCGGCTGTGTGGCCTGCTGTTCAAGAGAAGGGGATTTGGGAGACGTTTCTGGAACAATGATGCATATATTTGTAGCTTCCTCTTCCTGGATGAGAACCCCCTGGCACAGTGGCTATGCGGGTGTAGACAGCTGAGTGCGTGTGGACACTGTCATCCTAAAACCAAAGTAACAGGAGACCACCGGCGAGAAACACTGAGAGATCTCAGCAGACACTGGCAAATCCAGGGACTGGAGAACAACGCAGGGGGGACCCGAGGCGCTGCAGGGGGGTGGGCGGGGCTCCAGCCCAGGCGCCAGCGAGTCGGGAGGCGTCTCTGCGGGTCGGAGCAACCCCACGTCCATCAGACCGGCATTGGTGTCACCACGGACTGTTAACCTGAGGGATGAGCCGGACTGGAATGCTTCCGACAGCCGTAAAGGGAGGACACAAGGACAAGAAGGTGATGACAGTGACATATACAATCCGCGTGCGCATAAAGTAGACCGTGAGGACGCCAGGTAATAACCAGCACATATCGTATGCCAGGTACACCTGTGATATCAGGAATACAGTGATAACACACGCCCTAAATGCTCCAAATGGGTGTTACCTGTGCAGTCGGGTGTCGACACAGAGCTGTATAAAAATCACCTAGTTTACACGTACTAGAAAGGTCTGCGAATGCGTACGTACATCTGTGTGCTCTGTATGTCTGTGCCCGCACGCGCCCTCCAGGAGCAAAACAACAGATGGCTCTGAGTTCACGTGATCTCTTTCAGAGGATGGAAGCTCGTTTGGTGAGGCCAGCGGAACCAGAACCCCCATACCAGATGACGCCTCCGTGGGGCTAGCCCCTCCCACGCTGACGGCAGAGTCACACACAAAACCCTCGGCGAACCGAATAGAGAAAGAAGGACTCAGGGTCAGGTGGGCTTTACCTCAGGAAGGAAGGCCGGTTACATCGGAGAAGGAACACACAGAATTGAGCAATGAAGGAAATGAAGTTAAAGGAGCTTCCGGCCACGTCAGTAGATGCAGAAAATTCCTTAGAAAGGTCAACGTTCATCCGTGATAAAAGTTCTCCGACACCTGGGATTAGGCGGGCACCTCCTTTACCCGGTAAGAAGCAGAGACAGTGCCAAATGCACACACGCAACCTGTGAGGAGGACCACACGCCTCCCCCGTGGATGGTGGCCACGTGGAGGTGGCCTCTCCCAAAGGTGTGGTCGGCAGGGTCCCGGGGAGCCATTCAGGGCGGTCCTGCCTGTGCAGCGAGAACCAGACCAGAAAGAAGGAAAATGGGCATCGTGTGTGCACGGCGGGGCAATTCTTAACAGATTGTCTTAAATTAGCTGCGATAACCACAGCCTAGAAAACAGCGAATAAATGTAGGATCTGGTGCACAGGAGGGGACACCGTCACTTCCCTGAAAGACCGGAAGGTACGACGGAATACGTGGCCGATATAACGCGCTCCCACGGGATGACTCAGGGGCACGAAGGTGTTAGTCGTCTGAACAGTGTCTGTTGACCCGACACAACTTCAGTCCAAATTGTCACAGGGAACAGGTGACTCTAAAGTTTAACTAAAATTGGATTTCCACCACACAGCGCACATAAAACCCGCCTCTGCCGGATCAGACTTGCGTGTGAAAGGCAGAGTCAGCGGTCACTGTCTTCGAGACACTGACGATTTGGGGGAATGATGACATCTCCGAAGACGCGGAAAGCGCGAAAGCTGACCCAGTTGGCAACGTTAAAATTAAACGTGTGTGCTCGACAGCGACGAGAAAGGCACAAAGCTTCTGGAAACGCTGGCCACAGTCCGTGGACACATCTGCCGTGACACTAACAGAGAAGACGAGAGCGGCTCATGAGTTCTATGAGAATGTGTTCCTTCCAGTTGTCAGAGGAAAGCAAAGGAAGACGGGAACGAGGCAGCACCTCACGCTCACGAGCCTGGTGAAACCTGTGCAAAGGTGGTGGGAGCTTCCACTCGCTCCGTGGGATCGGCCCCCACCCTGGGAAGTGCCTGCTGCCTCACAAAGTGCGACTGCAGAACGATGGCCCCGCGTGCGTCCACGTGCTCGTCCCCAAGCCCAGGGCATCGGTCAGGCCACGTGGCGGACCGCAATTTGGGCAGCGTTCACGGTTGAGGTGATTTTAGTTGTCAGCTGAGGTTAAAATGGGGAGAGTGTCCGGGTCATCCGGACAGGTGCAGGGTCATCACTGATGCTCTCGTGTGGAGGGGGACTCAGAAGAGTGTCAGGACCCTGAGGTGACCAGCCCGACTGGCTGTCTCCGGCTCTGCGGACGCAGAAAGGGCCACAAACCAAGACACTCGGTGGCTCTGGACGCTGGAAAAAAGTGAGGGAAGGGATTCTCCCCAGAGGCTCCGCCACCCACAGCTCGTCAGCCCGAGAGACCTGACCTCCAGGATCGCAGGGGAGTAATTTCGTGCTGTTTTAAACCACCAAGTTTATGGAAATTTGTAAGAGCAGCCACGTGAAATTAAACTTAATTGTGCAAAAAGGCGACTCCTCCACTCCCAGGAGGACGATGTGGGGAAGGGGAGGGGGTGCAGCCAAGAGTCCTGAGAGCCGTGATTCTGTACCAGCTTTCTGCAGGTGTCGCTGAAACGACGTAACGTGCACATAACTCAAAAGGGGAGGTTGTGCTCACCTGTGAAATCACCTGCTGGAGGAGGGTAGAGTCCTATCCAAACTCCCCACACGCTTCCTGGGGCTCCTTTCTTCGTTACTGTTTTTATTATCTTCATTTTTTTAATTTTTTTAAGATTTTATTTTATTTTACTTTGTTTTAGTATGAAATTTACTGTCAAATTGGTTGCCACCCAACACCCAGTGCCCCCTGGTGCTCCCTTACACGCGCCCCGCCGCAGCTCCCCTCCCAGCGCTGGCACACGCTGATCGCTGACCCTCTCCCCGCACTGGAAATCAGGCTGCGTTTCCTCGAGTTTCCCGTCAACGGGACCACGTGGGAAGCACTTGTTCAGGGCTGGCTTCTTCCACTGGGCGGAATTGCTCTCAGGTTCATCCACGTTGTTTCCTGCGTCCGACTGGGGTTCCATCCAATGGACGGACTCACTTACTGGTCCTGTCACTTTCTGCTTTCAGTTTTAGCAATTCTAACGTGCGTTTTCTGGGTTTACTTCACATTTTCCTAACGACTAATGACCTGGCACGTCTTCCCTGTGCTGAGTGGCCGTCTAAAGACATTCCCGGGACACTCGTTGCCTATTTTTTGTGGTTCATTCTTCTTTCCTTATTGGATTTTGACGGTTCTTTGTATATTCTGAATCGAGTTCTCTGTGAGGCGGGTAATTTGCAAATATCGTCTCTCAGTCTGTCGTGTACATTTTCATGCTGTTAATGGTATATTTCAAAAGTAGAAGTCAGTGTTTTTGTATGAATCTTTCTTATGTCAATCACGCTTGGGCTTCACATCTAGGAAATATGTGCCCAACCCAAGTACGAATATCTTCTCCCGTGTTGATCTCTATGTTTTATAGTTTCAGATTTCCCCTTTAAGAAGTCTGTGACCCATTCTGGGTGGATGTTCCCATGTGATGCGTGCTGTGAGTGGAAGTTCACTTTTTTGCACAGTGATGTGTAGTCAATGGTTACGCACCATTCGTGGACAAAACCGTTTTTAATCTACTGGATTCTCTTTGCACCTTTGGCTAACACCAGTTATTTATTTCTGTACAGGTCTACACCTGCTCCTTGGATCCACGTCTCTACCTTTATGTCGAGACGCCATTCTGTCCCACTGACCTATTTGCGTATACTGAAGGCAGCATCATGTAGCTTCGTTACTGGAGGTTCATAAAAGTCTTGAAACCAGGTAGTTCTATCCCTCCAGTTTTGTCCTTTTAAACATTGCTTTGGGGGCGCCTCAGTGGCTCAGTTCGTTGAGCATCTGACTTTGGGTCTCTCCCTTCAGTGATGATTGCCCCTCTTTGGTTCCCAGCATCTGGAAAACTGTTGTCCCATATGTCAGGTCTGTTCCTTGCTCTTGTCTGCGATTTCAGACCGGAGAGTAAACCTGGTCTCTGTGATTCCATCCTGGCTGGGCACTAATTTCGTGGGCACAAAATCTGGAACAGCCGAAATGTCCGTCAACAACAGCGGAATATCAGAGTGTAGCAAGCCTACCGATGAGATGCTATGTGACAGTGAAAACGCTTCATTCTATTCAACATGAATGAATCTCAAAAAAAATAATGCTGGGCACACGGATCAAGTCAAAGAATGATAAACAAAATTCTTCCATTTAAAACTCAAGGAAGACAAGGTCAGGAAGTATGTTTAGGGATGGATTGATGGGAGCAGGACCGTGGAGAAAACCCAGACAGTGGTTAGCAAGAGGTTCAAGAACGCATTAACTCCGGGGCCGAGCTGGCGGTGTGGTGGGAGACAGGTTTTCAAGCGATCAGATGCTTCCAAGCTGGGTGATACCCTGCACAGGTATTAATTTTATGATTAATGTTTCAAAGTGTAGATACAATCTTGTTACCTTTTGTACCTATCCAAGCACATGCTGTGTCTCACAAGTGAAAACAGTCTTTCAAAATGTAAATGACCTAATACGCATTAGAAAGAAAATCTGCTCCAACTGTAACAAAACAAAGTGTACCTGTTCGCTACTTACAAGGGCCATGCCTGAAACAAAACACCAACATTTTTAACTTCCAATATTAATAGGCCAATAAATGCAAGAAGACGGAGACACACACACAAACACAAGATTATGGGAGACAGTAGCCCATATATTTCTGGGTTTGATGTAACAAGCAGAAATGAGATTGTAAATGTTCAGAACAATGTAATTAAAAAGTAATTCATTTGCTTTAATTGCACTAGAAATACTTTGAAAAATAGATAATATATCGTGTCACGTATACAAGACACAGTTCAGTAACTTGCAAAATCAGAAATTACACGGAAAATGTTCCCTGACAATGTCAAAATAACTATAGAGGACATTATGAACAAACTGAAAGTGAAAACGACAAAAACCTGGGCGAGAAGAAAATATATCTCTTCCTCTGAGCCCTGGGTTGGGGCGGGGATCGAATCTGCAGCCGTGATTTGCTAAGAAAATAATTCCCCCGAGGGCTTTGGGGGGGAAGCTCCAGGCAGGCCAGATTTCGCTGCTTCCATAAATAGTTCTGTTTAAAAATAACCACAAGGAGGGCCGCCTGGGTGGCTCAGTCGGTTGGGCACCTGACTTTGGCTCAGGTCACGATCTCGCGGTTTGTGGGTTCCAGCCCCGCTTCAGGCTCTGTGCTGACAGCTCGGAGCCTGGAGCCTGCTTTGGATTCTGTGCCTCCCTCTCTCTCTGCCTCTCCCCCACTTGTGCTGTCTCTCTCAAAAATAAATAAACATTAAAAAAATTTTTTAAATAACCACAAGGATACACAAGGAGCATCGAATCTAGGAAATGAGGAAGACACCAAGGAATACTCAGAGGAAAGCAGAAGTCACAGCTCGGGAGCAGCGATGGCGGCGTCCCAGAATCTTCTCTGGGAAGACGGTCGGTCCCAGCGGCGAGCAGGGTGCCGGGCGGAGAGAAGACGGGCGGAATCCACGGGCATGGGAGGGAGGTATCTCCATTTATAGACCAAAATACGGACCATCTGGTTGAAATGGGCCATTGGGGGAGGAAATGCTAATTGCCAAAATTGTCAAAGAGAGGAACAGATTGGCGGCCAGGCACTGACGCCAGGGCATGTTCTTGATGAAGAGCCCAGCACAGCGTGATGGGAGCAGCCCCCGACAGGAGGTGCACCCAGCAGGGGGAGCAGGGTCCTCCCAGGCTGGGGAAGCACACCAGCTAAGGCAGCGTCTGCAGGCTCAGAGCCGGGCAGGGGTGAGAGAGGAGGGGAGGCAGGGCTTCTAAAGCCGGATTGAGGGGTGCCCAGGTGGCTCAATCGGTTAAGCATCTGACTTCGGCTCGGGTCATGATCTCGAGGTCTGTGAGTTCGAGCCCCGCGTCGGGCTCTGTGCTGACCGCTCAGAGCCTGGAGCCTGTTTCAGATTCTGTGTCTCCCTCTCTCTGACCCTCCCCTGTTCATGCTCTGTCTCTCCCTGTCTCAAAAATAAATAAAACGTTAAAAAAAATAATTTTTTTAAAATAAAGCCAGATTGGCCTCTGGGTCCCTTGCGGGGCCTCTCATGCGTAGAGGCTTTCTGCAAATTAAGAGGCTGGTCCCTCGTCAACCCTGGATTTTCTGATATTCCAGGATTTCCAATTCCACAGAGATCTGATGACTCTTGTTAGGATTGTTTATTAATCCTGATGTTGACCCTTTTCTTAGGTTTATTTGTTTATTTTTGAGAGAAAGAGAGAGCGGGGGAGGGGCAGCGAGAGAGAGAGAATCCCAAGCAGGCTCCGTGCTGTCAGCACAGAGCCCGACACGGGGCTCGACCCCACGAACTGTGAGATCAAGAGTCAGACACTCAAGGACCCGAGCCTCCAGGTGCCCCGCCACCCTCCGTGAGGTTGACCCTCTTTTCTGTTTGCTTCCCCTGCTTGTATTTTCCGTCTGTTCTTTCACTGCAGCTGCATTTTCGTGCTGACTTGGAGGCGGTGTGTGTGCTCCTGGTCCAAGAAGGACTTCAGAGCCAGCCATGGGGTTCCATCCACCACGAATCCAGCCAGGGCTCTGTCGTCCCAGCAGGGCAGCAGCAGGGGGCCTTGGCTGCCCGTCCCCTGTCCCATGTCCCCTCCTTGAGGAAGGGGCCCATCAGGAGTCTGCGGGGGAGACACGAGGGCAGAAACCGAGAGCGTCGGGAGTGGTCGCTGCCTCGCGGGTCGTGTCCCCACCGATGTCCAGACTCCAGGGACTGATCCAGAAGGTGCCCTCTGACCTTGCCCCGAAACGCCAAGGGCAGCTGGGGCCCACGAGGAACGCACACTGTCCACGAGTGCCACACCAGGACACCGAAATGGTAACCGACGGAAGCAAGGACAGACGGACTTAACACAAGGACGGCCGGACCCGTAAGAACATACGAGGAGAGGCTGAGACCAGGAAAACTCACCGAAAAAGAAGCCAGTGAACGTGTGAGTTGTCTCAGAAAAGTGTGATCTCTGAAGCCTGCAACAGTGCGTGTGGTCAGTGGGTGGAGGCTGTGGCTGGGGGACAAGGTCACGAGGGCCGCGGCGCGGGGCCTCCCCGAGCTCCAGATGGAAGGGCCCACGGGCTGCAGGGAGTGGCCAGGCTGGCGCCACAAAGCCCCGACGCGACCCCAGAGGGCAGCAGGGGGAGGGCTTCAACGTAGAAACCCGCTTACGTGTGAGGAGAACAGAAAACACAAATGGTCAAACTCTCAAATTCCCAAATAAAATCAACAAATCCAGGGAAGTCACCAGCCACACGGGGAGTAAGGGTGGCCTGATACATCCAGGTGTTACGTTTGTCTCGAAACCTAAAACGTAAACTAAGCAAAGCAAAGAAAAAGAGAATGTATATTCACAACAACCGGGGAAGGAGCAGGAATCTGCTGGACCAACTGTCTTTGTAGAGGAACAACCCGAAAACCGATAAGGTAGAAACTCAACGGGAGATGGTCCTCCGCACCTGCACCCCCGCTAACACGGTCAGATGGGACACGTGAGCGAAGGAAACACAAGAAGAAAGGGAAGGAAACGACAGGTGGAAAACAGGACATAAGTCGGTAGAATTCCCGGCAGGTAACAGCAGTCGAAATAAAGCCAAAGATGGGCGCCTGGGGGCTCAGTCTGCTGAGCGTGGTCGCCTTCTTTACGCCACTAAGCACACCCAGGTCACCCGCATGTGTGTGTGTGTTTGCACACTCACTGCATCTGGAAGAGTGCACGCGCCCCGTGGTCTTCCGCGGTTTTCTCCCCAGCGGACGGCCGAGAGTTTAACTTTTCTCTATGCCCATTTCTGTGATGCGGTGTTTTTACGGTGAGTACGGGTCATTTCCGCGAACGCGTGCGTGGGTTTCCACCGCAGAAGGCTTGAAGGAAGCCTCACGAAAAGGAACGGCGCACGGAAGGCCAGGCACTGATTGAGGGCTTAGCCCAGATCACGCGGCCCCAGGGGACGCTGGTGGGACTGGTGGGCTGGACACGTCTGCTCGTGCACCCGGGGCAGAGCTCAGCCACACCCGGATCCCGTGGAAGGAGTTTGCTCGGCTTTGTTTCCTCGCTCGATGAGGGGAGCTGCGGGCAAGAGGCTCCTCGAGGAGCCGTCTTACTTAATTGGTCTTTAATCGTCAGACGAAACAAACAGGAGAGGTCCTGCCCAGCCGCACACACCTCCTGCTCACGTCTGTGACCCGCGCACACAGCGATCAAATGTCTGTGCCTTTCCAACACGAGGAGCGAATAATTAAAGTGTCCATAAAGGCAGCGACGTCTTAACAGAGTTTAATTGTGCGTGAAACCTACGCGCAGTGGGGTCCGCGGGGTCCGAGGGAAGCTCGGTGCTGACCAGCCCCCCTCCCTGCCAGGCCGCACCGCTCAGGGCTGGGCCTCGGCCCCAGATGCCTGACGGCGGACGGCCAGGGCACCGCGCCGCGGACTCGACGCGCCCAGGAGTGTCGTCGGCGATCCACCACCCGAGTTCTGATGCGGGCTCACCGTCCCCGCCCCACGAGGGGACAGCCTGCGGTGTCCCCACCAAATCCCACTGCTGGCGCTTCCCCGACACCAGGAAAGGGAGGCCATGCGCAGAAAAGGGACCCAAACCACCGGACTCCGGTTCCCAGGGGCCCGGGGAAGGTCAGAGCCTGGCCACGTGCCACAGCTTCTTACAGTCAGCTGGGTGCGAGCTTCAGCGCCGCCCCCAGGGACAGAGACGAGCAGGAGAGAAATCCCATTTCAGTGAGAGGTGGGGCCAAGAGTCCCAGTGTCTCGTGGGACCCCCGCTCTCCCCCACATCCAGTCCACCGGGAAACCAGGCTCAGCCTCCAGGAACACCCAGAATCCAGGCACTGACTGTTTCCAGCGCCTTCACCCCAGGGCCGTCTCCAAGGTCTGGGCTTCCCGGCTCCACAACACAGGGGAGAGGGCCTGTCACGAGAAACCCAGACCCCTCCTCCTCCGCCCCCCACCCCTGCCCCCAGGCAAGGGAATGTCTCTCACCTGCGGGGTCTTGCGAGATCTGACCTTGTGTCTCTCATTCTCTCCCTTCTGTTCTCACCAGGCAAGTCCTGCCCCAGGGCCTTTGCCCAGACCAAGCCTCTGCCTGGGATGCTGACGCCCACCTCCTGACACAAACATTTGAAGACACAAACGTCACCTTCTCTGGGAGGCCCCCTGACATCCCTGCGAACACAGGGTCTGCTCCCTCTGCACACCCCAGTGCCCCGACCACCCTGTGTTCCGTTAAGTACTGACGAACACGTGTCAGGGAGTTAAGAGAGAGATGTACAGGTGCTGGACCCTGTGCAGAGCCAGGCTCTGGCACTCAGGTCCCCGCAGGGCATCGCCAGTGTGCAGGTGGGGGGCGGCACGGCTTGTGCGTGGGGGTTAAGAGCAGGACGTGGTCCTCGGGTGGCTGGGAAGACGGCTGGCCTTCCACGGGCAGGACAGGAAGCAGGACGGGGGCTGGGTGCCCGTGGGGGACATCAGACACGGGTTGTGCTCGAATCTACGGTCTCTGTCTGAAGCTCAGGGACTCGCGGGTGTAACAAGCAGCTCCGTGAGCGGAGTCGGGGGGGGGGGCAGTGGGGGCAGTGGCACAGACCCTCGTGGTTAGGTTCTCTGTGGGCAAAGGGAACGAGGGTGCTGTGGACAGTGGCCGTAGGGGATTTTGGTGTTTTATGAAATGATTAAATTTACAAAACAAAATTATTGAATACATCTTCATATTGCAAAGTCACGACTGTGCCCGTCCCGTGTCTGTCTGTAACGTGAATTACCCTCCACTTCCCCGCCTGGACTCCACGGGTCTACGTCACTGGAACAATTTCTAACGACATCGTCAAAAAAGTTGTTTTTCGTAACTCGCCCACCTGTCGGAGCTGGGCTGAACTAGTCGGTAGAAGAGCCCAGGATGTGCCCCTCCCACCAGAGCCTCTGAAAGTGCGAGGTTACAGGGCAAAGGCCAATGAGGTCCTTTCGTGAGGAGGACCACCCGGCAGGGCCAGGGTGGAGGCGGCCGGCTCCGAGGGTGGAGGAGGGGAGGAAGGGCCGAGAAGCTGCAGACAGGAGCCTCTGGACAGACGCCCCCCCACCCCCCCACACCAAGACCTGAGCCCAGAGGGACCCAGCTCGGACCTCTGACCCCCGGAGATAACGCGTCTTGTTTCTTGCTCCCTTCACCACTGCGTCTGTGGTGGTTTTACGAACCAACACGGTGGATAACCGATTGCCGATTACCGGGCGCTGAGCTCACCAGACCCCACGCGAGGCCAAATGTGGATCCGTGCCAGGGGGCTGAAGGTGGGGCTGGGGCGTCAGCCTCGGGGCCCCATCTGTCAAGGGGGACACGCTGCCGGTGAAGTGCCCCGGTGTCACCTGACACGTCACTAGCACAGGACGCATCTTCCTCTCTCTCCTCCTCCTTCTCCTCCCAGAAGAAAGGGTGAGATCCACACCAAGAAGAGGTGACAACTGGGGAACACCCGCCCGAGGCCTCCCGGTGGGCAGGACAAAGGTGGGGGACGGCGCTGGGCATGGCCTTGCTCAGGGAGAAAACCCCAAGGTCACGTTCGGAGCATGTTGGTGCCCGTGGGAGATCAGCCGGAAACTTCTAGAAGGTCGGCTGAGGTTCACGCCTCTACCGTGGGAAGATGCCGGGTCTGTTGTATTTGAGGTGAGTGACTGCAGACGTGGGCCTTGCGATTATGGATGAAAAGACCAAACTCACCACGCAAATCTCAACTGAAGTTGCTCAAGATCGACCATGGTCCAGGATGTGCACTCGGGGGCCACGGCAGGGCTCGTGGAGGCCACGGCAGGGTGGGTGGCGGCATGAGGACAGGGCCCTTCGGGTCAAGGTCTGTGAGGAGAGCAAGGGTTTGCGGAATCAGCGGGCAGAGTGATGCCAGGGACAGAGGGCAGATGCCGGGTACAAGCGGGATTGCCTTGTGAGTGACCCGTGCGTGTCCCCGTGTCCCCAGAGCCCAACGCTGCCAGGACCACACTGGGGGTGAGCAGCACCTACGTCGTTGTTCTGGAAATATCCAGGGACAGGAGGAGGAACAGGCTGCAGCGAGGGTGTGGGAGGGGCCCGTCTACTGAAGGGAGGAGGGGAGCGGGCTGTCAGAGGAGGATGGTTCTGGAAGCAGCGACCTGGACGCGGGGGCACAGGTGAGAGCAGGGCCAGGGGAGGGACCTCGCGGGCCCCCAGCCGAGGTGCCAGCAGTGACTCCCTCAGCCGGGCCGGACAGCCTGCTCTGCTGGCAGCCGCCTCTGAGCATCCCAAAACCCAGCCACCCTTCCCGCCTCTCGCCGGGTTGGCAGTTAATGGGCTGAATAACGCGCTTTGGCTCTGTGTCCGCGAGCCCCGGCGTTCCATGCTGTCCGTCCACACACAGGACACTCACGGGTAGATCTTCGCCCCCGGAAACGTCACATCCCCCTGGCGAGTCTGAGCGTCCTGATGCTCGCGTGCGGGCCGGCCCCCCGCGCCCCTGGCTCCCGTTTCAACACGTCACTGTCTGGCTACCGGCCTGCCCGCGCCGGGAGGGGGGCTTCCTGGAGTCAGAGATAACTGAACGTGACCTGTCCTGCTCCCAGACAGACACTGGCCTCTGTAAAGAGTGGGGGTGGGACCCGCGCCCCCGTCACATGTCTGTGATGCGCCCAGAAGCACGTTCCTAAAACCCAAACTCACCAGAACCAACTGCAGCGTGAGCGCCCCACCCCCCCCCCCCGACACACACACACAGGAACCAGGACCCGCAGCACAATTGCTCTCATTGTGTGAGACACACACACCATCAGCGACACTTGGTACGTCCGCCGTTTGGGGCCAACGTCACCGCCGTCTAGTTCCTCAACATTCCGTCTCCCCGAAGGGGAAGCCCAGGCACAGTGGGGTCACCCCCGCTGCCCGCCCCCAGCCCCTGGTGACCACGAATCGGCTCCTGTCGCCTCGAGTTTGCCCGTTCCGGACATTTCACAGGAACAGAATCGCACGGCACGCGTGCCCCTGTGACTGTCTTCACGCCCCGAGCATTTTTCCAGGTTTGCCGTGTGGTGGCAGGTGTCCCGAGCGTCGTTCTTATTTACGGCTGAATAACGGTCCCTTGTGCTCAAACAACTTCACGGCCGTGTTCACAGCAGCATTATGCACAGCGGCCGAAAGACGGGAACAGCCAACCGGCCATTAACCGGTGAACGGATGAACAAGACGTGGCACAGCCTGTGTTTGTAACACTTACGTGCGCGTCACACGGCGGCTGGAAACCAGGAAGTCCTCCTGCTGGTGGTGTCCACAGAGCCCACCGGGGCTCCGCCCTTCGCTCGAGATCGGTCTCATCTTCTTCCCGCCAAGCGTCTGACACACGTCACGTACGAAGCCCCCCCTTCCCTGCACCCCCCAGGTCACCGACACGATCTCCATCCGTCCCGTTGTCCGAGACAGAACCCCCAGCCCCCGCCCCCTCTTCCCCCCATCCTCACGTCCAGCCTGCAGACTCCCCTGCCCTGGTCACCCCACTTCCCGCACGAGCTCGTGGTCGCCGCTGTCTCCCTCTGCAGTCCTGCTCTCTGGCTCTGCTCTGACCTAATGTTCACAAGATACTCAATCCGCCCCGGGATACCCGTCTGGCCATGATTCTCCCCGGTGCAAATCCCTCCTTGGCTCCCCTCTGCCATTGGAGAACCCCAAGCCCTGCGCATGCACACGTGGGTACAAGGCCTCTGTATCTCCCCAGACACCCAGTGGATCCGGGCACTGACTGTGCCCGCCGCTTCCCTCTCCCCATCCAGTGTGCCCTCTGCCCCGGACAGGCTACAGGACCACACCCTCCTCGGAGGACTCGCCCCATCCTTGCAGACACACCGTCCCGTCCTGGGCAGGTTCTCTGATTCTTCGGACACCAGGATGGCCCCCCCACCGACCCTCCAGAATTCCCCATTTACTTGTCCAGGTGGAGCTGGGAGGCTCGGAGGCCGACCGTCTCTCGTCTGCAGCCCGGTCGGGCCCTCCGACAGCTGTGCACCTGTGGTCACACACCTGCTGCGTGTCTCACGCTGGCTGTTGGGACCAAGGCCCCCTCCCGCACAGCCCCCAGGACCTGAGGCTCCCTGGTTCCAACCTCACCACCCGATGCTGAGCAAACACCTCTGAGAGCCTCGCCTCCCCCCTGCAGCCCCGCCCCGAGTTGCTGGTGGAGGTCCCGGCGAGCTAACGCACCAGCTTCCAGCGGCCCGGCCCGTCGTCCCTGCCACCACTACCCTGTACCGGGAGCCGCTGGCTTTGTGCAGTCACAATGACGATCGCGGGACAGCAGGGTCAGCTCCAACTATCCCAGCGGGACTCTGGCTGCCAGACGCCCCGGGAAGTACCTCACGTCCCTCCGAGGGGAGCTCCCCACCACTCAGCCCTGCCTCCAGGAGCCCTCTGGCCATATTACTGGGAGGGAGACGGGCCACCTCCTCCCTGGGTCCCCACAGAAAAGCAACTCTCCCCTCCCGTGTGCCCCTGGCAGACACGCCTTGTAACCCCAACAGGTACCTCCTGGGGCGCATCAGCCCTCACCATGTGAGACACAGCAGCTGCCTGCCCTGGGCTGTCTGCGGGGGGCCCTGCGGGTCTCTGCTCAGGTTCCCACCGGGCCACTCTGTGGAACTGCCGTCAGGAGGTTTGCCACCATTCCCAAGTCCGCTTCCGTGGGCTCCAGATTTTCCTCATTAACCTATGACTCCAGTCCTCACCCACAGTGGCTGGGCCCCAAGCTGCTCGGGAGGGAGCCCCAATCCCTGCTGTTTGCGGGGCATCCTCGCAGATGGAAGGGACCCAGCAGAGGATCTCAAAGACACTGGGGACTGGCTGAGCCTTAAAATGGAAGAAAACCTGGGTCCCAGAGTCACCACTTGGAAGTTGCTGCTTAGAGCTGGAAAAAACAAACCACCCCTTCCCCTGGGCCGGACTTGGGGGGGACGACAGAATCGCCACCTCCATCATTCGAAGAGCACGGTCCCTGCCGAGCCGTGCTGGCCGCCCAGATACACAGGGAGCTCAGCGCTTCCCCCCACACCTGGACCCACGCCTGGACCCACTCCTGGGCCCTCACCTAGACCCTCACCTGGACCCATACCCCACCTCTCCTGGCAGGCTCCCTGAAGCAGAGGACGGATGAGAAACTGACGCAGGGTCACAGTTCAGCTTCCAGGCTCAGGAGCCTATCATGGTCACGGCCAGGCCAGCAAGCCTGCAGTGGCAGGCCTGTCTCCCAGCCCTGGACCTACACGCACACACCAGGGCTCAAGACCGCGGGGAAATCAGCCTTCCTTTCCTGGCAGGACATCTGAGAAAAGTGGAGGACAGGACGCTGAACGCCCTGCGCTTCCGTTCGGGTGACATTCAGGAACGGGGAGTCTAGGCCAGCCATTCAGATCTGGGAGTCTCTTGAGGGAGGCAGAACAGAGCCGTGTGCGTGGTTGGCAGAAGGGTGTCCAGGGCTGGGGGCCAAGGGCAGAGTCACAGGAAGCCTGAGTGCACTGCATAGGCACCACTGTCTGAAAAGAGAGGCTTCTGGGAAACAACAGGAGCAGCCCGTGGAGGACAGACAGGTCACTCGGACCAGTGGGGGCGGCTGTGATCCGGGCTGCACAAAACCCCAACAGGGATGTTTCTAGAAAACTCTGGGCGACCTGGGCTCCCTTCTCCGATCTGGGCCCAGGATCCTCTCCCAGAAAGGGCTGCCATCACCAGCTCTGGGCTGCTATGCGGGTAGGGGGTACGGAGGACCCCCCAGGTCTCAGAACTGGGTGGTGCGCAGGGAGACAGAATCCCAGGGCAGGCCCTGTCCAGGCAGGGCACTGAGCCAATGCCCTGTGGCAGCCTGCGTAGTGGGTGCTGGGTGGAGGAAATCCCTGCAGACAGCCTGGAGGACACGCAGGGACACAGCTCGTACAGTCTCTGCTCCGTGGGGTCCAGGAGACGTGTCCAGGCCACTGGCTTTGGCATTCATCTCCAGTCCCTGCTCAGTGACCACCAAGGCATCAGGTTGCGTGGACGTCCGTCCACACACACACACACACACCCAAACTCAAATTCAGCAGCATTTCATTACTGCGCTGGTGCACGGGGCACTTTCCTCTGTGTTGCAAATTTATTTCAGACTAAATTATTAAGCAGGTTTTAATAATGCAAGCCTTCCCATTGTAGCTGGAAAGGCAGATGCCTTGTTTCAAAGCATATTGTTTCCAGGAAGCAGCGGGCGACCTGAGCTCCCTGCTCTGATCTCAGCCCACGAGGCTCTGCTCCTGGAGACAGAGGCTGTTTCTTGGTTAATAAATGAGGGTCGGCCGAGCCTGTGCTCTTTTCTAATTTACTTATTCACTTTCGTTTGACAAGGTCCCCGGGAAAAATACTGACCGTTTCGGTAGTTTTCAGAGAAAAGCGGACTCACCCGCACACAAGTTGTTGGTTCTCACCACACTGAGCATGCGCGTGCAGGGCACGGTCTCACCCACTGCGCACGCGTGTGGGGGGCGCGTCCTCACCCACTGCGCACGCGTGATGGAGCGCCCTTACCCACTGCGCACGCGCCCTTACCCACTGCGCACGCGTGACGGAGCGCCCTCACCCACTGCGCACGCGTGACGGAGCGTTCTCACCGTGCTGAAGAAAGATTTGCAGACCTACTCGTTGTCGGTTCGCTGAGAGCCCTCCCAGCCCCGCCCTCCCTGCTGCCGCAGCAAGGCCGGCCCCCGCCAGGCCTCTAGGGTCTGCGGGTCACCGCGGAGGGAGCGGAGGCCCCGTGTCATCTTGCGTGGGGTCGAGACCACGCAATCCCACGTCAACCGAGCACGAGCTCCAGCGGACCTTCAGCCAGAGGCGCCCGTCCCAAGGTCCCGCTTGTCCTCGGCGTCCCTTGCCGCCCCCGGGAGGCACCTGCTGCGGGAGCGTCCACCAGCCCCGCCAGGACTTTAGAGCAAGAAGGCGTCTTGGTTGGGTTTCTCTGGCCACGTCTGAAACCCCACAAGAACCTTGGGAAACTCCGAGGTGGCAGGACCTTCAGCTGCGAGGGGCCCAGGCGGAAGGCCACTGGCTCATCCTGTACGGGGCACTCCTGAGGGTGGAAAGGGGTGCTGGGAGGAACCATGGGGACTGCAGACGGCAGGTGTTTCGGGATGGGCTGGTGCACCAGGCACCCAGCCCCAAGAGCTCATCTGGACGCCTGTCATGACCTTGGGAGCAGCTTGGACCCCACAGGCTCCTTCTGGCTCTGCAAAGTCTGCCCGAAAACCCCCAAAAGGGACCACACCCTCCCTTTGGGGGAAGAGGGGACACCGTGGAGGGAACAGGTGTTCACGTGCTCTCTTCTGGCACCTTTGTCGTGGTACCTACCGTGGACATGACGCCGCTGAGCACAGCAGCCTGCACCTGCCTCCCTCCGGGTTGGGAGGAAAACAGGCAGGTTACCCCTCCCCGCCCCACACCAGCCCCCAGGAAACGCTTTCCCATCATCCAGTCACAGTGGAGCTGGGTTTTTGCAGGCCTCAACCACCAGGGTCCTTGTCCCAAACAAGCAGGGGCCATGTCACTGGACAGGGACATGCAGAAGAATGAACCTGGACCGCTTTCTTACACCAGACACAAAAATAAACTCAAAATGGATGAAAGACCTAAACATAAGACAGGAAGCCATCAAAATCCTCGAGGAGAAAGCAGGCAAAAACCTCTCTGACCTCAGCCCCAGCAACTTCTTACTCAATGCGTCTCCGGAGGCAAAGGAAACCAAAGCAAAAATGAACTATTGGGACCTCATCAAGATAAAAACCTTCTGCACAGAAAAGGAAACAATCAGCAAAACTAAAAGGCAACCGCTGGAATGGGAGAAGATGTGTGCAAATGACATATCAGCTAAAGGATTAGTATCCAAAAGTCTATAAAGAATTTACCAAACTCAACACCCAAAAAACAAATAATCCAGTGAAGAAATGGGCAAAAGACGTGAATAGACACTTCTCCAAAGAAGATATCCAGACGGCCGACCGACACATGAAAAGCTCAACATGGCTCATCGTCCGGGAACTGAAAATCAAAACCACAATGAGATACCACCTCATGTCAGAGTGGCTAATATGAACAACTCAGGCAACGTTTGAGGATTTTATTAAAGTCTAACTCTATGCTGAAATTATGCATATTTTTTCCATCTTACTACAATCTCCCTGTATTTTCTTCAGCATATTTATAAATACTGTCGTCCATACCTCATTGGCTGACCTCAGCACCTGGTCATCGCTGGCATTTCGGGTGCTTCTCTCTCTCACCTGTTGGTCACAATGGCATTTTCCCCATTTGTCTCCCGAGAAAAAAGAGTATCCTGGGTGTTACGTGTATAGTGTGTGTCACACACAGAGTGCATGATTCCGCAGAGGGAATGCTCTTTCCTCCGTAGGGTGGGGGATTGTCACGTCCACTAATCGGGACCCGGGTCAGGTCGGGGCTGGGACAGCTCCAGCCTGATGTCACCCACCTGTGGAATGCCTCCCGGGTGAGACGTGACCTCTGTGTTTCCATCCTGCCCTTCAGTGAGACCGTTTTCTCCGAAGCACAGAAACCCTAAGTGATCCCACCACACCTGTGCAGCTCAGGCTTCCTCGCCTCTGCCTTTCTTGCCGGAACCTCAGTGATGAGAGGGCACGACAGGTGAGGAGGGGTCCCGGGGTCCTAGGAGGCCAACGACATCCAGAAATCATCCGAATACAGTTTCAGTATGCTTTCCATTTGGCATTTCATTTGTTTTTCTGCTTCTACTGATTTAGTTTTCCTAAGTGTAGCTCATTTTAATTCATTGGATTTGTTTTGATCCACTTAGCAAGTAACAATGTAAAGAATAAATATTACTAGTCTCATAATAGCAATGGCAGCTAACACCTGTACAGGCCCAGACTTTACCAGGTCTTGTTATAAGTACACTAAGTACACTAATTTTTTTTTTATTTTTTAATGTTTATTTATTTTTGAGAGACAGAGACAGAGCACGAGCGGGGTAGGGGCAGAGAGAGAGGGAGACACAGAATCCGAAGCAGGCTCCAGGCTCCGAGCTGACAGCACAGAGCCCAATGTGGGGCTCGAACTCACAGACTGGGAGATGGTGACCTGAGCCGAAGTCAGATGCTCACCGGGCTGAACCACCCAGGCGCCCCCACTGACTAATTTTTTAAATGTTTATTTACTTATTTTGAGAGACAGAGAGAGGGGGAGGGTGAGAGAGAGAGAGAATCCCAAGCAGGTTCCTCACTGTCAGTGCAGAGCCTGATGTGGGGCTCAAACTCACGAACTGGGAGATCAGGACCTGAGCTGCGATCAAGAGTCAGATGCTCAACCGCCTAAGCCACCCAGGCGTCCCAGATGCACTAATTTAACCAGCGAGTAACCCAGTCCCCCCTGTAAGCAAAATGTTTCATCATAACTTAATGCCTTAAACGTATTCTATCCCATTTTCTTGATGTGGCTAATATAAAAATGAGATTTCCTATTATTGTTATGAAATCACACTTATCACTCTTACCAATTCATCGCTGTTGAAGATTTAAAACTACACTCGTAGCTTTTCTTAGCCATTTATACTAGAAACATGAGTGCAAATGCTCGTTCACAGTTACAACGGGAAGCCTTTTCTCTCCTGAGCGGTGGGATTATCTGGGCTTCTTTTCTCCGTCTGGGATCCGCTCAAGCCTTCACCCCCTGAATCCGTCTCACATTCCCCGCACAAGTAGTGCACAGGAATCGTACCTACAAAATGCGCACACCGTGAATTACTTTAAATCCATACGTGCCAGGTAAAGTTTACGTGGGGCAGAGCGCAGAGCGTGGGACCCCTCCCCTGGTCCCCGCTGCTTTCAAAGGGGAGGGGTGGCGATCGGCGCCAGCATCCGCACAGAGGACAAAGCAGTACCAGTAGCCACCAGGCTAGCATCGTGCAGGCCAGGTGGGCAAGACGAGTGACCGCGGGCGGTGGGAGAGGGGACAGGCAGGCCCGGGACTCCGGGCCACGAGAGGGGTGAGCACAGCCCGGCACGGCCCATCCGGCAGGGGGAGCACACGGAGGGCTCCCCTGGGGCAAAGACGCCTCGTCGTCACCTGTGTGTCCACCAGCCTGGTTTTCCCCCCGATGAGAGAAGCTCGGGCACGTTTACGTTGCTGGGGAGCGTGCGGGGACCCGCAGCGAAGGGGCTACGCGACCAGGTCAGGGGATGGGTGTGCAGCCAGGACGGTAGGGGTGAGGGCAGCGGGCGCTGCCAAGGTCGAGAGACCCTCCTGCTGGAGGGCCGGTGTGTGTGGGGGGCGCTGTGGGTGGTGGGGAGGGTCAGCCGTCGCGGGGCGGGGGGGGGACCACGGCGATCAACGTGGCCTGTCGTCGGCGCTGCGTGATCGCGTGGCTTTCTCCAACAGCTGAGCAGGTGACAGTGACGTCCGAAGTGAAGGCGTGGCCGGTGAGTGTCGCCCACGGCCTGGCGGGAGCACCATCAGTCGTGGGCACGAGCCGACACGGCGGGCGTGAGCTACACGTGTGACGTCCACGTGCGCGTGTGGGAGCTGCCATCAGACTGTGGAGATGTGTCCGGGCTGGTCGCCCCCTCTGACTCACCCGCCCCAGTGCGGGGGCCGCGACCCTGCACGCCCACCCCCTTCCGGAACCACGCGCTCTCCCGCCTTCCTGTCACAGGACTCGGGGCTCCAGAGCGGCAGGCCGGCTCCCTCCCCTCGGCCTCTTCCCGGCAGAGCGGGGGCAGGACGGGTGGCGCAGCGGTGGGCAGAGCGCAAGAGGTGACACGAGGGTTCCGAGGCACAACGAGAAGGGGCGCGAGGCACGGGAAGAGCCAGAGGGAGACGGACACCGTGGTGCCCCTGACGGGACAGGAGCCGGTGGTGGCTGCTGCTCGTCCAGATTGGGCGGAAGCGCCCGGGTCACGGGACACAGGGACGGAATTGACGGTGACAGAGGAGACGCAGCGGCGGCCGAGGCCTTCGGTCGGGGGATGTCGAACCGGCTCGGGCGTAATCCGGGGCGGACGGAGCCTCTGGAAAAACCACGCTCGACACGTAGCCACCTTCTGTCTCTTGCCTGGTCGGTGGCGGTGCAGCGGGTGGGGTGGGCTCCCAGCTCCCGACCGGAGTGCAGAGGACACGCGCCTGCGGTGGCCAGACTGCGCCGCACGCGGCTGACCTCCACGCCCCACGGAGGTGCCCTCCCTGCATCACAGACAGGACCCCGGGCAGCGGGCCGAGCCCCCACGCCTCCCGCACCGGCTCAGAGGATCCGGGCCCCAGCGGGGGAGCCCCCAGCCCACTTGTCTTAGGGGTTGACGGCCAGGGCGCGAGTCTGCCCGCCGCCAGACGTTCGCCATCTCTTGGGGGGGGGGGGGGGGGTACAGCCGAAATATTTAAAAGCGTCAATTCTGCGTCCCCACAACATTATCAACAGGGAACAGAGAGTCATTTCACCTCATTTTGTCAGCAGCCGAAAGCACTCGGGGGTCGGAGGGAACGTCGCAGCCAGTGCGGGCCACGTAACAGATCGCATGTCCTTTGAACAAGTCCAGCTAAACCGTCCCCTAAATAATTGGGCACGTGTGACAGCAACCCGCTTACGAGTCGTTCCGGGAGCCCGGGGCGCAGAGATGGTGCTCGTCGGCACGTGTGCCCCCACGGTGCCCGCTCCGGATGCCCGCGTCCCCGATGGAGTCCCGGGGGCCGCGTCCCCAGAGCGCGGGGTGGTGGCAAAACGGGCCTGGGAGGAGGGCAGGCTCATCCCCGAGGGTCCCAGAGACTGGAGACCGGAACCCGCGAGGCTGCGGGTCAGCGAGGACGGCAGGGCGCCGGCTCCCCCTGCAAACCGGTACGAGGCGGGCGAAGGGAGGACCAGCCGCCCTCGGCTCCTCTCCGCTGAGCGGGGTGACCAACGCCTCACACTCAACACCTCCAAACCCTCAGTGACGGTCTTCCCACGCCGCCACGCCCTCTGCTGGGTGTCCTGCTGTGGGAAGGGGCGACAGGCCCCCAGGCCCCGTGCGAGACCTCGAGTCAGCGTTCACCCCATTGTAGCAGGTGAACCGAGCTCCACACGCTCGCATCGGTCGTGTCCTTGACCCCTGACCTCTCCTCCCACGCAGGGCGTGAAGCGTGGCTCTGCCGCCCCCGAACACGAGACCTCCAGGACCCTCGTCCCCTCAAGCCCCGTGCCCTCCGTCCCTTCGCCCGAGAGCCCCCCTCTGGCGGAGGCGAAACAGAAGCCACACCGCGGCCATGCGCGCCCTCCGTGGATGCTGGACTGGTTTCTCCCGCAACATTTTCTCTTCAGAGGTCACGCACACCCCTCATTCGACGTATCCCTGTGTGTTTAGTATTTCTGACACTGTTTATATATAACGTTCTTTAGACTCCGTTTCTAATTGCTGGCTTTTCTGTAAAAACAAACCTGATATTTTCCTTGTTCCAATAACCACGGTAAATGTAACTTATTAATTCTAATGACTATTCCGTGGCCTTTTCAAAGCTTTACGTCATCAGTTGTGTTGTGTTCAAACAAGTCTCATTTCTTCCGCTCCTATCCCCACACTTCAGTTTTCACCCCCGGCCTTGCGGCACCGTCTACAAATCTTAGGCCGTGCGAAGCCTCCTTTTCTCAACCCCAGTTTCCGGTAGAAAGGTTTCCGGCTTCGTCATTTCCTGTGTTTCTGTCTCAGACTAAGGAGGCTCTGTTCTCCTTTCACTTTGCTGAGAGTTTTTATCGTGAACGAACATTGATGTTTTCCAAATGCTGTATGCTGCATCGATTAAAGTGACTATTTTTTTAGCTTTTTCTATCAATGTGGTAAAACACATTAAGTTATTTTTGTTTCTTTTTTTAAGTTAAGGTACAAGGGGCTGCTGCGGATTCTGTGTCTCCCTCTCTCTCTGCCCCTCCCCCACTCACGCTCTGTCTCTGTCAAAAATAAACAAACATCTAAAAATTTTAAATAAAAGACACCGCTGCCATACAAAAACACAAAAGCCTTAAATGTTCAGCTCGGTCAGTTTTAGCAAGGGTATATATCTGGTGTACCCAGCACCCAAAACAAGATATAAAACACTCCCATCCATCCAGAAAGTTCCCTCCCGTCCCTTTCCATGCGTCACCACCCCGGGTAACTGGTTCTGCCACCATACAGCAGTTGTGCCCGACCCGAGTTTGGTAAGACGGGAACACGCCGGTCGCACACTCTCACCTCAGCGCCTCCGCCAGATATGTCTAGAGATGCGTCGATGCGGCTGTATCCCAGACGCGAGCGCCCGGCCTTATCGCTGAGGAATATTCCGTGGTACGGCTGTTCAAGCTGTTCATCTGCTCTCCTGTTGGCTGGCTGTTTGGCCATTTTCAGTTTGGGGCCATTGTGCATAATGCACCATAATCAACCTTACTCACGTCTCTGCAGGCAAATCGCTTGGAGTGGAATTGCTACCCGTACGATAGAATCGTATCCGGGAGCCCCGCGGAGAGGACTCACTCTGTCTAGCGGACTTTCTGTGCACACAGTCATTTTGCCAATAGCTGTAAGATGTAGACTTTGTTTTTTCCAATTCTCTTTTTATTTTCTTTGTTTTTCATCTTAACTTACTCATAAGAGCCTCCAGTATAATTTTTGAGCAGGAATAGAACAAGTAGATAGCCTAAATTTATTCCTGGATTTTTTTTCCACACACATAATAAAATTTACCACCTTAACTATTTTTAAGCGTACAAGTCAGTGGTACTGTGTATGTTCCTAAGGTACAAACATCACCACCATCGTCTCCAGGACGTTTCCATCTTCCCAAATGAAACCCTGTCCTGTTGAACACTGACTCCCCAGCCCCCTCCCCTGCCCCCAGGGCCAACATCTACTCTATGTCTCCGTGAATCTGGTGTGTGTGTGTGTGTGTGTGACTGGCTCAGGTCCCATCACGCCCATGTTCTAGCAGGTGTCAGACTTGCCTTGCGTGTGAGGGCTGAGTTCTGTCCCGTTGTCCGGATGGGGCACGTCAGTTCATCCATCCGCCCACTGGTGGACACATGGGTTGCTTCCATGCTTGAGCTGCTATGAACACGAGCGTGCAAATATCCCTCCAAGACTCGGCTTCCAACTCTTTGGGGCGTGAACGCACAAGTGGAACTGTTGGATCACGTTCAGCGTTTTACAGTTAATTAAGACGTCAGTTTCAGGCCTTTCCTAAATACCCTTTATCAGACCTGGAGATCCACTGACACACTCTTACTCTGCAGAGAGATTTCACTGCGTAGGCTGCTGAACCCCATCAAATGTTTCTACCGCATCTGTGAAGATGATCACATCTGTTTCTTCCTCCTATTGTCTGCATGAGGTAGCACATTGATTTTTTTTTATGTTTAGTTATTTTTGAGAGAGAGAAAGACACAGACACAGCATGAGCAGGGGAGGGGCAGACAGAGAGGGAGACATGGAATCCGAAGTGGGCTCCAGGCTCCGAGCTGTCAGCACGGAGCCCGACGCGGGGCTCGAACTCACAGACTGCGAGATCATGACCTGAGCCGAAGTCGGTGTTTAACGACTGAGCCCCTCAGGCACCCCTTTTAAATTTTTTTTAGTGTTTGATTTTTTAATGTTAAACCGATCTTGTGTTCTTGGGATAAAACCCACTCGGTCACGGTTTTAATCTTCTCATCTGTTGCTGGATTTGAATAGTCATGTCTCGTTAGGTATTTCTGTATCTCTGTGTACAAGCGATGTTGGGTCTCCAGTTTCAACCCTTGATGGCTCCTTTGCCAGCACTTGGGTCCCTCATACGCTACTTATGAAAGGGCTTGTGTAATATTGGCATTGATAATAAATGTTGGGTAGAATTCTCTGATGAAGCCATCAGAATATGCAGTGTCCTTCTTGGGAATATTTCTGATTATGAATACAACGTGCACGATAGACATAGGTTTATTCAGGTTTTCTATTTCTTCTTGCGTGCAGTTTGCTACTTCGTATTTTTCAAGGAATTTTTTGTTTCATCAAAGTTGTTGAGGTTCCGTTCATAAGGAATTGATAATTTCCCCTCACCAAACCTCCAAAGCATGTAACGTCCGTGCTTCCTGAAGCTGGCGATTTATACTTCCTTCCCTTTGATGCACTTGATCAGTGTTGTTACAAGTTTATTACTATTATTTTTTTTCAAAGAGTCACCCTTTGTTTTTGTTGATTTTTTTCTGTTTACTTCCGGTGGGTTTATTTCCGATCTTAGTTCCGATCAGTTCTTCCTCCAAGTTTAGATTAAGTTTGCTTTTCTTTTACTGTGTTTTTGCAAGGTGGGATCATAGTTTATTTTTTATACCATTTTATAAAATATAAGCCATAAACTCCCCTGTAAATTCTGGAAGCTGCATACCACTTACTTTGATATGTTAGGTTTTCATTATGATTCCATGCAAAATATGATCTCATTTCCTCTATGGTTTCTTTTTCCAGTTGTGCTGTGTTCAGCAGTTGGAGATTTAATTTCCAAATATTTGTGTATGATTTAAGTATCTCATCGTTTTTCATCTCCAATCTAAAACCATTATTAGAGCATATATTCTGTGCATTCTTTTTGTATTTAATTCCTTTGTGTCTGTCGGTGCCCATTTCTGCAGCCCAGATAGGGTCCATGTTAAAGAACGTTGCATGTGTGTTTGCAAAGAACATACATCATGCAGTGGCTGGAGAGAGGGTTCTATCAAGGTCAAGTAAGTCACGTTGGTTGGTAATTATTTTAATATTCTACAGAGATATTTTTCCCCATTCGGTCAAGTAATTGAAAGATGGGTGATATTCATGCTGGCCATGGTTGTGTATCTGCACATTTCTGTCTTCGTTTCTGACAATCTTCATGCATTTTGAATCTCTGTTGCTAGGCCAGTACTTACCTCATAGTATTATGTCTCTTCAGTGAATTTATCACTTTTCCATTATAAAATCACCCGTCTTTGTGTCCAGTAAAACTCATTCTCCTAAACTCTGCTGTTTGGTAGCAGTACAGCGGTTTTGGTGTGGGTCCCCTTCCCTCCGCCTCCCGTCCGTCCATCCATCTGTCCTGTATCTTACAGTGAAGTCTGTCCCTAGGGGGAAGCATTAGTGGGTCTTTGACTTTGTTGTGTTTGTTTTGTTCTGCACCCACCTCACAGCAGTTAACTTTCACTTTGAGTGCCTGGCCAGTGTAGACTGGATTCAGATCCTGCTAGGAGAGAGGTCAAGTCTCATGTTCTGAAGTTTGTCAAACACTGATTCACTTCCATTTTTGTTCCACTTTATTCTGCATCAACGTTTATTTTTAGTATTCTGTTATTCCTTCAGCTATTTTTTTTTTTAAGAGGCGGGAGGGAGAGGGCAGAGAGAGATGGAGACAGAATCCCAAGCAGGCTCCACAGTCAGCACAGAGCCGGACACAGGACTCGAACCCACGAACTCTGAGATCATGACCTGAGCCCCAGAGTTGCACATTTAACCAACTGAGCCACCCCAGCGCCCCCTCTTTAACTACTCTTGTATTGTGCTCATTCACACAGAGACTGGCTCTGTCTCTCAGTAGCTGTGCTTCCAGGATGCTGTCCTGTCTCACAAACCGGGGAAGAGCCCGACGGCAGCCTGTTCCCCTCAACCACCTCCCGGCCGGTGGTGGCTCGTGGCTGCGTCGTGGAGCCCGACATGCTTCAGAGCACATGGCGATTATTTCTGCCTTAAATAATCATTTTCTTAAGATGTATGAACTTATATATTCATACCAAATATATACAAATGTGTGTGAGAAAGAGAGGTCAGACCTGTCCCATTTCAGCTCCGGACCCACAGGTGTCGTGTCATTTCTCTCCAACCCCAAGACCTTCACCCAGCGTGTTTGGCTGGTTAGGCCCGGAGGGGACAGACTCTCTCCACAGCTGACTGTGCATGTCTTTATTTCTCCTCGATCTTTATGGGACATTTCCATTTGTTATAAAATTACAAATTAACAATTTTTATTATTTTAGGACCTTAAAGATGTCATTTAACTGACTTCTGACCTTCTTTGTTTCTGACGAGAAGCCATTTTTCTTCTTTCCATCGTAAACCTGTCTCTGGTTGTCGGTGACTCCGCTCTTGTCTGTGAGTGACAGCGTCTTCGCTGGGACGGACCTACATCCCCACCTGGGGATGGGCTCGGGGTTGAGTTTCTTGATTCTGCAGGCCGAAGCATTTCGCTGACTCTGCAAAGATCTCGAAAATTATCTTTGCAAATATTTTTCGCCACTTTTTTTCTATCTTTTCCTTCTGAGTCTGCAGTTGTATTTTTATGCCATTTAATATTGTCTCCAATGTATGGGCTTTTTTTTCTTTTAAACTTGTTTTGCATTTCTCTTAATTTAAATCTATTGTATTGATCTGCCTTCTAATTCGATGATTTTGTTCTCTGTATTATACGTTTTTCATTTTTGTCATTCTTAGCACATATCTTTCCACTAAGTCTTGGTCATTTTTAACTTAATTACTTCAGAATCCCTTCTGATGACTCAACATTGCAGTCTTGCATGGCTCTTCTGTTATCCACTGTTTCCTCTCTTGAAAACGGGCCACATTTCCGTGTGTGTTGTGTGCACATGATTTCTCAATACCGTGCTGGACATGTACCCATAGGACGGCCCGGACTACAGTCATTAATAGTCACATCCAGGACAGGCACGGTCCCGATGCCAGGCGGCTACACTGGGAGGAAAGTCTGACCCGTAGCTGAGCTGGTTCTGGGCTTGGCATCAGTTAATCATTGGTTTCAAGTTTTTTGAGAGGATGTATCACAAAAGTCCCTTGTCAGAGTCTAGACTGTGAGCATTAACGAGAATTGTGCCTCTGTGGATGATCTTTTCCTAACGTGGGTTTAGTGGCCTGTGTTTGGGTTGTTGGGGACCCCAGCCCCAGTTAGAGCTCTCCTCTAGTCCTAACCCAGCCCTGGCACCTGCTGTGTGGGCACCGCCCTCGTGTTCCTGACACCTTGACCCACTGCAACTCCTTAAAGGGATTCTTACCAGCTCTCCCCTCCCCCTTTCTCTGCCGGTTAAATTTGGAGGCCTGGAGTGCATCTGGGATTTGTCTCAGCAACCCCAACTCTCCCCAACCATGCCCAGCATCTGGGGGTCCTCTTGGTGACCCCACCCCTCCCCAACCACGCTCAGGATCTGGGGGCCCCCCTCAGCTCTCCTGCCCTGCATCCCACTTTTGACAGCATCTGACTTGTACTTAGAGAAGCCCCCGCCGCTGCACATCATCCAGGGGCCATCTGGTGCCTGACGGCTGTTGACGAGAGTCTGTAAGAGCCAGGCCGTTTCTCCTGCAGGCATGTGTGGGACTCCTTCTGCCCCCACAGCCCCACCAGGAGCAGGGCCAGCGCTGATCCCTCACTTTCTGGACTTTAGATCATTTGTGTTGCTTTAGTCCTCGACTCCAATGTTCTTCCCTCTGACATATATATTTTCAAGTTTCTGGAATGCTTTCATTATTACTGCGTAATGCTCACTTGTGACTTTGTATATCTGAACCAGAAGCAGGATATTAGCTAATATTCTAGTGTTAATCCATATCACGTTCTTGGAATAAGCCAGCCTTGGCTACGATCACTTATCACATTATATGTGTTCAGGTTTAGTTGGCTAGTATTTTGCTTAGGATTTCTTTGTCTATGTTTGTAAGAGAGGCCACTCTGTAAATTTCCCTTTTAATCCTCCTGGCTTAGATGTCAAGGTTATGCTGGCCCCCTAAACGAGTTGAGAAAAGTTCTTTCCTTTTATAATCTCTGGAACAGTTTGGTTAGAACAGACTTAAGCTCTTAAACAGTTAGAATACTTGGGGCGCCTGGGTGGCTCAGTCGGTTGAGCATCTGACTTCAGCTCAGGTCATGACCTTGCAGTCCGTGAGTTCGAGCCCCGTGTGGGGCTCTGTGCTGGCAGCTCAGAGCCTGGAACCTGCTTCAGATTCTGTGTCTCCCTCTCTCTCTCTGCCCCTCCCCTGCTCACGCTCTGTCTCTCTCTCAAAAATAAATAAAAAAAAATTTTTAAGTCTCTATTAAATAGTTATAATACTTCACCCATGAGGCCACTGAGCTAAAGTGTGTGTGTTTACATGTGTATGTTGAGGATTGTGATTAGGGGCAATCATTTCCTTTGTTAGGTTTGAAACAATTTGGATTTGCTGTTATTTGTGCCAATTTAGCAAAAGATTGGTTTCTCTGTGGGTTTGTCTATTTTATCTATTTCTTCTGTCTTATTGATAAAGGGTTTCTTGACCTCTTTATTTAGACACGATGCATAGACTGAAATCCTTAGTGAACCGCTTGGCTGGCCACCAGCTCCAGGAAACCCTAACGAGGGCACTTCTCCAGGGTCCGCACCCCTCTGTCCTCCTGGGCCTGTACCTGCTCGTGATTCCATGATTCCTGGACATGCCTGGCCGGTCACTTACCTCTGCCTCATCTGTCTTCATTTGTCGCAAACTCCCACCACCCCCAAAGCTACCCCGATAACCCACCCCCTCTGCTTGCCTCAGACACCCTGTCCACACCGCAGCTGCTGGCCGGAGGCTTGACACTGACTCACGTCACTTCCCGGCAGGACCGCATGGCCTTCCGGGACTCTTTCCAAGTCCCTATGTGTCCACGCTCTGCACACCCCGGCCCTGCCTGTGCTCGGGGTCTCTGCCTCTCTCCCCTGCCCTCCCCGCCCCGCGCCGGGCACGTCCTTCGTGACCCTCACCACCCGCTGTGCCCGGACCTCCCTCCACAAACCCTAGTCAACGACACGCTTGCCGATGGACGTACAGCTTCTTGCTCTGAGTCACGGACACACCTCGTACTCTCGGAACCTGGGGATCGTGAACAGTCATCACAGGGAATGAGTGGGGGGTCCCTGGGTGGCTCAGCCGGTGGAACACCCGACCTCAGCTCAGGGCATGATCTCACAGTTGGTGGGTTCGAGCCCCGCGTCGGGCTCTGTGCTGACGGCTCGGAGCCTGGAGCTGCTTCGGGTTCTGTGTCTCCCTCTCTCTCTGCCCCTTCCCCACTCGCTCTCTCATTAAAAAAAACTGATTAAGCAGGGTCACCACAGCCGTGGGGCCACAACCACGTGCTTCTTAGTCAAGTGGCTGGTGCTAGGACCGTTCCTCCCGTGCTGGTTCTCAGAGTTGGGGCTACGGAAATGTCACCGTGCCTGTCACAGGGGCTTGGAGGGTGTCAGCACCGCGGCCAACGGCAGTGACACGGGCTCGCCAGTCACCCGCAGGGAGCAGCCCCGGGGCCACGGTCACGCTCACCTGCCAGGACGTGAACAGGGCCCCATCTGCTCAGACTGTGGGTCCCAGGGTCACCAGGGAGGTCGGGACAGGGGGCGGTTTTCCACGCTGATGTGGACTCGGGAGACACAGCTCCTATCCCGGCGGGCCAGGCTGCAGGAGGCAACATTCCCACAGCACAACTGTCGTATCTATTCTTGTGGACCCCTGCTGGTACCCCACCCACACTCCGATCGCGACTCTGGACACTGAGGCTCCAGGCGGACACGCGTGTGTGGAACACGGTTCTGGGAAGAAAGATGCGGTGGGTGCTCTTGGGTCCCCAGAAGGACGTGTCCAAGCCCCGCCAAGGTTTAACAGATGTGATTACGTACGTTACGGGACCCGACATCAGATCATCCTGGACCAGGATGAGCCCTAAATGCAATGACTGGAGTCCATCCACGAGAGGAGAGAGACGGGGACTGGCAGGGAGAGGCCACGTGATGAGGGAGGCTGAGAGGGACGCAGCCACGGCCCAGGAGTGCCCGAGGCTGGAAGAGGCCGGAAGAGGCCGGAAGAGCCCGTCTTGAGGCCTCAGCAGGGAGCACAGCCCTGCCCCGCCTGGATGTCTGCTCTCTGGCCTCCAGGCTGTGCGAGATAAATCTTCACCGCCTCCAGCCACCTGGCCTGTGGCAGTTTGTCACCAACACCCTGGGGAACGAATACACCTGTCACCTGCTTCAGAACTCCTTGACAGGCAGCAGCTGGACCCAAACTAAAGGAAGTCACTGGGCGCCAACCAGGAGCCGTCCCAAGAAGACGGGGCCCCAGGAGGTTAGGAGGGGTGATGACCTTCCGCCAGAGCGCTGGGGGGCTGCGGGGGCCCAGAGCCGGGAGGCTCCCTGCAGGGGAGGGACCCTTAAAAGAGGGCTGTGGCCCAGACGGGAAAGCTGAGGGCCTGGGTTTGGAGAGGAGGCCCAGGCAGGCCAAACATGGTCCGGCATCGCGGCTTCCCCACAGCAGCCCCCCAGCGGCCGGCGGGAGGCTCAGCTCACATGCAGCCCGTGTGTCGGGGGCACAACGCCCACAGTTGTGCAGGAGGAAGGTGGGGGCAAGGGTTTGGATGCTGGTGCCCACCCAGGGCTCCCGGCCCCCGCGAGAAGACAGGAGCGCCCAGGAAGGGGCCCTGGCATCGGCCGCATTGATATGGAGGCACTCAGGTGACCACGCTCCCCACTCAGGGACGCTTGAGGATGCTTTTCAAAAGGAGGAGAAAATAAGGCCAAACGAAGTGAGTCTTCAGGCGTCTGACATGATGAGGTGGATGGTTTCAGGAGAAAGAGACAAGTGGACTCATTGGCAGCTCAGGAGCAGGGATGCGGGAGGGCGGGGAGGGAGGCCGGGCCAGGCCCCAAAGGCACAGCTGCAGCCTGAGCCCCCCCCAAGGCCCCCGCCTCGAGCAGGTGCACAGCGCCACGCCCCCCTTCCTGGGAGCCTCCGGTCTCCAAACGGATCCCACGCGGGTTCAACAGGGGATTCAAAACCAACACAACTGTCGTAAATCATTCTTGAAACAAAAGCCAAACGCCGGTAAGAGAGGCTTAGAACGGGGCGCCTGGGTGGCGCAGTCGGTTAAGTGTCCGACTTCAGCCAGGTCACGATCTCGCGGTCCGTGAGTTCGAGCCCCGCGTCAGGCTCTGGGCTGATGGCTCGGAGCCTGGAGCCTGTTTCCGATTCTGTGTCTCCCTCTCTCTCTGCCCCTCCCCCGTTCATGCTCTGTCTCTCTCTGTCCCAAAAATAAATAAAAAAAAAAAAAAAAAAAAAAAAGAGAGGCTTAGAAGGATCGCGTGTGAAAGGCTAGATTTTACCCGCAATCCCAGCGAGGGGAGGGCAGCTGGCGGCTCCTGAGCCGTCAGTCCTCGAGGGCGTATTTAAAGGAAAATTAAGGATGACCAGCAGGAAGGATGGAGGGTAAAACACTTCCCACACCAGACGCACAGCAAAGTTCGGGAATCTGTCAGAAAGGAGGCGAAAGAGAGAAACGAGAAAAAAGCGGTATTTTTTTGTTGGAAGGAATGAAGGCGGAAAGCCGTGGAGGCTCGTCGCTGGCAGTGACACGGCGTCCCGTCCAAGCGGGGACCTAAGTCGGGGTTTGGGGCGAGGCACAGGGTGTGGTCGCAGCCCTCCCACCAGGCGGCCTCGCACCCTCTCGACCTGCAGGCCTGACTTCGGCCACCTCACCCTGGGTGAGGCAGCTGGAGCCGGGGAGGCCCTGGGGCCCCGGACTCATTTTCCTCTTTCAAGCAAATGAGAAAAGAAAACAGAGTGAATTGGTCTGAGTAGAGTTCTGTTAACACCGCACGAGGAGAGAGACTGGACTTCATGGGGTGTTCCAGCCCTGGGGACTGGCCCTTGGGGATGGGGCCGTGGGGACAGGGCCCTGGGGATGGGGGCCTTGGGGACGGGGCCGTGGAGACGGGGCCCTGGGGATGGGGGCCATGGGGATGGGGGCCCCGGGGATGGAGGCTGTGAGGAGGGAGCCGTGGGGATGGGGGCCTTGGGGACAGGGCCGTGGGGACGGGGCTATGGGGATGGGGGCCGTGGGGATGGGGCTGTGAGGACGGGGGCCGTGCGGACGGGAGCTGTGGGGATGGGGGCCTTGGGGACGGGGCCGTGGGGACAGGGGCGTGAGGACGGGGGCCGTGGGGACAGGGCTGTGGAGACGGGGGCTGTGGGGATGGGGGCCTTGGGGACGGGGCTGTGGGGACAGGGACCGTGGGGACGGGGGCCATCGGGATGGGAGCCATGAGGATAGGGATGTCCCCGCTGGCCTCAGCAGGGACACGGCCACGCCGCCCCCTTGCTACGAGAACCGCAGCAGCCCCCGCTGACAGGCCGTCGTCCCAGCCACACGGCAGGAGTCAGAAGCCACAGGACACACACAGGCGTCCATTCCTATGAGCCTCACTGAGCAGGTCCTGAGAGCAGCCCCTCGGGGACACGGGGGACGGGCTGCAACCTGCCGGTCTGTGAAAGAAGGAATTGTCACAAGGTCACGAAACTTCGGCGATTGCATCTATCCACAGATCTTGTCGCGACTTCATATTCGGTGTTCCAGCCACAGAATGTCCGCCACATTCTCTCCACCGACTGTGGTGAAGCACAGGAGACGGGCCACGAACCACGCCCACGCGTCGAGCACGGTCGGCGGCGTGCAGGCGAACGTGTGCACCCGCGTCCCCGCGTGGCCGGGGCGGCGACCACGCAGCAGCCAGTGCGGGGGCAGGGACCCAGGGGACCTGTGGCCTGCCACGTGACATCCCAGCGCGGGTGGGGCAGACCACGCTGTGGCGTCTGCGTTTCTCTGACGGTGAGCGGCGCCTGCTGCCCGGGTCTGTTCCGTCGTGACTGCGCAGCGTCCATTCCTCTGCTGGGTTCTCCGTCCGGAGGCCGCGAGCCTTAGCCCCTAACCACCGAGACCACCACCAATACGCCCAGGCGACGGCCGCCGGTCCCGCCCCTCGCTCCGCGGGCAGCCCGAGTGAGTCCTCTCGTGGTGGGCGGACGTCCCGTAGCTGCAGGAGGTGACCGTGAACCACACCTCGGCCACCGAGTGGCCGCTTCGACAGGGCTGGGTCCTCAAGTGCGTGAGCAGGTGCCCGTGGCCGCTCTGCCCGCCGTGGGTCCCCGTGTCCGACCAGCCGCCGTCGGTGCCTCTCGTCTCGTGCAGCTTCAGGAATGTGCTGCGCAGGGATCGGCCGAGCTCCCCTTCAGATCCGAGAGTGCATTTTTGTAATTCTTTGAGTGGAGCAGGCAGGCGGACCTTGGCGGATTTATGGAAGCGTTCACGGCGGAGGAAACACGGGAGGAGCTCCCCCGAATGTTCGATATCGAAGCAGAGGCGTCTGGCGCCCTCCTTCCCAGGCTGCTACTAACCCATCATCGGATTGTCACATAATGTGCAATACACAGGGAGGCGAGATAGCCTGGTCATCACTGAGGCAAACTGGGTCCACACCCGGGAAAGGGACACGGCTGTCCCTGTGAGTGAGGGAAGCAGACGCTCTTAGGGAGCGTGACGCACGTGGACGGACCCTCTGCCCTGCTCCAGATACACCAGAATTGTGGAAAATATGAAAGAAGCAGAAACACGGCCACGCTCTGATGCAGGGACGCGTAGCGCTGTGGGGGAGGGGGAGGAAGGGGAGGGCAGGGAGGGGAGGAGACAGAAGTCTCACAGAAAGGGGAGGGATGAGAAGGGGAGGGGAGGGAGGGGAGGGGATGGGAGGAGAGGAGACAGAAGTCTCACAGAAAGGGGAGAGAAGGGAGAGGACGGGAAGGGAGGGGGGGAAGGGAGGGGAGGGGAGTGGAGGAGAAGGGAGGGGAAGGGAAAGGAGGGGAGGAGACAGAAGTCTCACAGAAAGGGGAGGGGAGGGAAGGGGAGGGGAGGGAGGGGAGGGGATGAGAGGGGAGGAGACAGAAGTCTCACAGAAAGGGGAGAGAAGGGAGAGGATGGGAAGGGAGGGGGGGAAGGGAGGGGAGGGGAGTGGAGGAGAAGGGAGGGGAAGGGAAGGGAGGGGAGGAGACAGAAGTCTCACAGAAAGGGGAGGGATGAGAAGGGGAGGGGAGGGAGGGGAGGGGATGGGAGGAGAGGAGACAGAAGTCTCACAGAAAGGGGAGAGAAGGGAGAGGACGGGAAGGGAGGGGGGGAAGGGAGGGGAGGGGAGTGGAGGAGAAGGGAGGGGAAGGGAACAGAGGGGAGGGGGGGAAGAGAGGGGAGGGGACAGAAGGTATTACAGGGAAGGCTCATCACCGCCCCTACCCCACCACTGACATGATTCTGACCGAATCAGGGTCGCCCACCATTGACCCCGCCCCCCGCAAGGCCAGTGGGGGTGGGGGCTGCGATCAGTTGCCTCCTCAGGTGTGGACCTGGGCCCCCCCCCCCCAGAGCCTAAATACCAAAATGCAGCCCTTCCCCGCGAAGCGGCCCAGGCTCAGGCCTCAGTCCCCCTGGAGCCCCCCGCACCCGTCAGGCCGGGCCCCGCGGGGTCCCGCGGCGAGGCGTTCAGGAGCACACGGGGACGGGGTCAGAAGGCCCAGGGGTCCGGGCCCAGCCTGGGACGCCCGATGTTGGTGCCAGTCTGGCTCCACAAATGTTCGTAGCCTTGCGATGGGCAGCGCCTGGACACAGGGACTTGGTGAACCTCCGGGCGCTGTTTAGTCGGGCCGTCCCCACACAGCCCGCTCCCCGTCAGATCCCTCCTCACGCGCCCTGTGCCCTAAAGCCTCACCTTATTCCTGAATGTCGTAGGCGCCCGTCCAGTTCCGGGGGACTCGGGATCACAGACGCTGCAGGGGCTCCTGCAAGGGGACGGCGTGCCTCTGGAGCTGGGGACCAACACGGGGCGGGCCGGGGTCTGCGGGGGCCGGGCTGGGGCGGGAGCTGGGGGCACAGCTGCGTGCAGGAAAGGGCAGGTCGGCCTGTGTGTCCACCAGCCAGCTGTGCTCTGTGCCCTAAAGACTGAGTGAACACGATTTTATGAAAGCAGGTTTTGCCACCGTGATGCATTTTCTCAGACTTTGCCCACAATGGAGTTTCGCGGAGCTCCAGGCTGGCCCGGAGCCTCCTGTAAATGATGCAGAGAGAAGGAAATCGTCGTTAAAGTGGATTCCCGGTGCCCGACTCCAGAAACCATCGCGTTCCTCCTTGTCATGAATCAAGACGGGTTAGCACTTGGTACAGCCAGGTCGGCAGCCTCGGAGCTAAAGTTCTGACGAGTCCAACTGTAAAATATTCACAACCTGGAAATCTACAATATGACTCCTATTTTTACCATTTTTTTTCTCGTTGGCCCCATAAATGCGACAGACGGTATCAGTCACGAGTGTTACACGGGGACCACCACGGGGGAACGGCGCCTCCCGAGTAAATTAGATCGTCCTCTGAGCGCCCAGAGCTCCCGGGGAGCCACGTTTATTCATTTTACGGAGGGTCAGAATGAGTAAGCGCGACGCTGTGCGGCGGGGGGCCCTGGTCTCGCGCTCCCGCTCCGTCTTGCTCCGGGGACGCCCCGAGATGAGCTTGCAGCGGTGAGTGGAGTTTGAAATGGCCCGTAACTCACAGTGTCAGGCAGATGAGAAATGCCCCTTTTAATGGAAAGAAACACGAATGGGTGATTACTTCCTGATGGACGGTTGTATTATGTCGCTCAGATACAAAGGGGTATGAATAACGGGAAGCGGGAGACCCTCACTGCAGGGTGGCTCAGCGACGGCGGCCCCGAGAGGGGTGGCCGTTCGCACAGGTGGCCAGGCTCGCGCCACACTGCCCCCGTCACCGTCATCAGCGCACCACGCCCGGACTCCTTGAGAGCGGCCACCAGAGGACCTCCCAGGGGTCACCCGTGCGGGGAGACTGAGGCCCGGCGAGGCTCCACCCTGCAGCCACAAACACGGGACCCACACCCAGGTCTTCTTGGGACCTAGAACATTCTGTCCCCTTTGTCACGACTCGTTCTCAAGGAGATGGCTGGAAATGAAAGTGGATGTCAAAATTACAGTGAAAACTGCCTTTGGGTTTCTTCGGAGGAAGCCGGGCCCATGAATTCGGAGAACGGTCACCGTTGCCCACGGGCTCCAGAGGCGTGGCTGGTGTCCTGTGTCTGTGGCGAGCACGGGACATCAGGGACACTTGGCGTGTAGTCTCTGCTCCTTCTTCCCGAGTCTGGGGCCACCAGTGTTCTCGGACGGGCTCCAGGGGGCTCCGCGCGGTGATGGGGTCTCCCGGGGGCCGGAGGCGTCCCGGGGTCTAGGGCACAAAGACTTCTCCTCGTGCAGGTTCACGAGAGCAGCCTCCTCGGGTGTTTGCCGTCCGCCAGTGGAAGGCGTGAAGAGACACACGAGATGTCAGGGCGCCCGGGGGTCGGTCGGTCAAGCGTCCGACTCTTGGTTTCAGCTCAGGTCGTGATCTCAGGGTTCATGGGACCGAGCCCCGCATCAGGCTTCGTGCTCAGTGTGGAGCCTGCTTGGGATTCTCTCTCTCCCTCTCTCTTTGTCCCTCCCCCGCTCACACACTCACACTCTCTTTCCCAAAAATAAATAAAATAGGGGCGCCTGGGCGGCTCAGTCGGTTGAGCGTCCGACTTCGGCTCAGGTCATGATCTCGCGGTCCGTGAGTTCGAGCCCCGCGTCAGGCTCTGTGCTGACAGCTCAGAGCCGGGAGCCTGTTTCAGATTCTGTGTCTCCCTCTCTCTCTGCCCCTCCCCTGCTCATGCTCTGTCTCTGTCTCAAAAATAAATAAACGTTAAAATAAAAAATTTTTTAAAAATAAATAAATAAATAAATAAATAAATAAAATAAACTTTTAAAAAAAGGTTCTCTCTCTCCATCTCTGCCCCTCCCCTGCGCTCTCTCTCTCTCCCTTTCTCTCTCTCTCTCTCTCAAAATAAATATACATAACGATCACCCCTGCATTCTAAGGTGACAGGGTTCCGAGCTTCTGTTTTGCATTTGCCACTGTGTCCAGGGGCTGGTGGGAGACATACCTTCCCTTGGAACTCGGTGCATCCATCCAGGGCCCCCGCCCCCCCATCCAGAGTTCATGAGATGTTCACGATTTACAGTAAATATTCTTCCCGAATGGGCGGGGCCGCCGGCAAGGGCCACTGGACATACGAGTGAGAGGCTGGCGACCAGGAGCGAATGAGCCGTGCACCCGCACGGGGTGAGACATCTGCCAGGGTTCCCGCCCCGCACGTGTCCTGTTCCCCCGCGGCTGTCCTGTGACCCCACCTGTCAGAGTGGAAATGTGTGTCTCCAGGCCTGGCCGTGAAGGGCTCCGTGCAGGGTCCTCCACAGTCCATCCCCGTCTGCCCGTCTGCAGCTGGTCCCCGAGGCCCTGGGTGCAGGGGCAGAGCTCTGGGAGGGAGGAGCGGGGGCCCCCTGCCTCGCCAGGGAAGTCCCACCGCTGGCCGCTGGCCGCCGGCCGGGAGCCCTCTGCCTGAACTTGACCCGGAGCAGAAACAGACCCTGTGTTTCTAAGCCACCAGGATGGCAGAGCTGACCTCGTTGGGCGTCCGGTGTCAGTGACAACCCAGGAACCTCCCGGCAATGTGGGGCAACAGCTTAGGGGGTGAGGACGTGCCAGGAGGCGGAATCGGGAAGGGGCCAGGCGTGGCCGGGAGGAAGCTGCGTGGCTATTTGGCTTGTAAACTCTGCGTGCACAACCTTGAGAACAAAGAAACGCCAGTTTCAGAAAGATCCGACGGCCGGGGCCCCGGGCCGTCCTGACCGTCACCTGTCACCTGTCCCTCCAAGCAGCAGCAGAGAATGCAGACGATTCCGCCCGGGGATGAACTGGCTTAGAAGACACACGTGTGCTTCATTCCTTGGCTGGCTGGTTTGAGCGTAGACCTTCCTAGAACGTGTTTCTGAGCCAATGGAAGAGAGGCACGCGCTGAAGTGGGAATGTCAATGGGGGTGAAATCCTCGAAGACTCGTAAGGGTTTGGACCGAGGTTTCGGAACCTGGGTCGGGTGAGGGACTCTCCTGCGTCGCAGCAGGAAACGGTGGGGGCGGTGCCGGGTGTCGGGGTTTGGTGGCGGGAGGCGTGAGAACAGCCCCTACGCGCCTGCCGGCGACGCGCAAAGCAAGGCCGTCGCTAGGAGGGAGGGGCGGGGGAGGAAGGGGCTGTGTGTGGAGCGGGGCTGAGCCAGCCCGCCAGGAGGGCGTGCGAGGCGTGGCCACGCCTGGGTCCACGCTTGAGCTTGGCCATCAGCTCCTGCCCGAGATGCCGGCCCCAGCACCCCCCCCCCACTTCCTTCGGAGGCACTCAGGGCGTGAGGCACCACCACGGATGCTGGGATTTGCCCAGAGCCGGAGTTTTAGGCGAGTGTAATGCATCCTGCTGCATCTCAGCGGGAAACGGTGGGGACTTAACAGTGACGGGGACCACGGACGGAAGGAAAGCTCTGAGGACGAACATGGAGCGGCCAACGTTCAGGCAGCACCGGATCGTTTCTGCCGGCTGCGTTGTCTACACTCCACAGCAGCGCCCTGAACTGGGTGCCATGACCGTCTCCATCCTGCAGGTGAGAAAACGGGATTCCGTGACCCCCGTGGCCGCCTACCTGGGAAGTGGCTGAGTCAGTGGTGTTTCTACACGACAAACCGTCCCAGGACGGTGGCGCAAAGAACACGCGCTACTCTTTCTCTCGTCTGTGGGTCACATGCGCTGTTCTGCCGACCCGGGCTGGCATCACGGGTCAGCCCTGCTCCCGGGTCCCTCCTCCCAGGCCGGCTCGCACGTGTGCTCCTGCTGGGGTAACGAGCATGTGTCAGCGCCCCCCCAGTGTGCGGAGAGCAGGCGGGACACCCCCAGACCCGGGCCCCAAGCCGGCGAACCGCCCCGCATCCCGCCGTTCCGGGAGCCCCCCGAACCCACCGCGGCACAGATCGGGGCGCGAAGACGGCAGGCACAGGCGTGGCGGGGCCACCGTGCGGCCAGCGCACCCCGGGGCAGGCGGCCGGCACTGACATACGGGGGTGACTCTGCTGCTGTGGGCGTCTGGCCAGGAGCTGGACGTGGGCTCTGTCCACCTGCCATCTCGATGTAGGGGTGGGAAATGTGTCCAGTTAAAGAACAGCATTCAATGTTTTCCTTATGAATTTGAAGAGTAAGGACCAGATAAAAACACATTTCATGTTTCACGCCCTCGGTGACATAAACTTTGTGAAGGAAAAAATATGGAAATGATTAACCCAACAGTTAGCAATGATCTGCCCCCGGGGGACAGAACCGTGTGATGGCAATTTGCATTTTCTATGAGTATGGATTTTCCAAATGCCCTACAATGGGAATGCACTAATTATATGTTATCCAAAGGTAATTTAAGGAAAATCACTGGGCTTTGCTTGCTGGGTGGGGACATAGCTTGACTGTAAATACCAGAAAGTGACCCCCTGTGACTGAGTCGCCCGGGCAGGGCACGTGTGGTTCCCAAGCTGCCGGCCGCCAACCCTGCCCAGGGGTTCCGGACCTTTGCGGGGAGGTCCCCACTCACGGGCCAGGGTCTCCGGGGCCCGTGTCTTCGTGGGCTCTGCAGCCAACGGATCCTGGCATCGGCATCCAGGACCCCGTGTTGGGTCCAGGTGTGGGGCACAGAACCCAGCAGATCTTTAATGAAAAGGAAGAAGATTCATTCCATTGAATAACTCATGACGTGATTTATAGGCGACATAGGAGCCCCTCCTCTGCCTCAGACCCTGTGCTCAGCGTTTTGAACACACGGTCCGGCCCCACGCCCGCTCCGGCCACAACGCCTGGTAAATCATAATAAAAACAGCAGCCTTTACCTGTGTCTGTGGTTATTCTACGCCAGGTGCTCTTTGGGGGACCTCACGCGCCTCCCTCTTCACAGGCCCTTTGGGGGCGACCACCTCCCCCTCACTGAGCACAGAATTCCAGCACGGAGACCGGCTGACCTGTCCAGGGACACAGCGAGGTTTCGAGCTGAATCCCAAGCTATATAATTCGGAGACGGAAGCCACCGTCCCCAACGCACAGCTCACTGGGCAGAAAACAAGACCTTCCTTAAGCCAGTTCTTCCGGAAGCCGAGCACGCGGAGACCAGAGCGGCCGCCTCAGGGCCGCTCACGGGGAAACTGTGCATCGCAGGGACCGGAGACGCGGACCCCAGGGCACGCCCTGGCTGACCCATCACGCACGCTCTCCTGACCTCGGTAGAGGGGCACACGTGGCCAGGGGAAGGGTTAGAGCTGGGGTCACAAACCTTCCCGGTCGACCCGACCGAGGGGACCGCATTCTGGTTTCTGTCCTTGGCCCTTCGAGGGGACTGGCTCCAGCAGGGGACGTGAGCGGTCCCCTAGAGCGTGCGTATCGCGCTCCGGGCACGGCACAGGTGCGCGCAGGTGGGCCGCGGCCGTGGGTCGCCAGGGGGGGGACTGACTGCACTCTGACTCCTCCCAACAGTCTCCCAGGGGGCCTGGGAGCATCCCTGCAGGTGACAGATTTGGCTTCTTTCTTTACAAATTAGAAGCTTGCGAATCCTTAGGAATGAGTAGTCGTCTGACTTCCTGTTGAACTGCCCCTTTTATGGTAATGAACTGCTCCTTTTTGTAAAAATTTTTAATGTTTATTTATTTATTTAGAGAGAGAGAGACAGAGCACGAGTAGGGCAGGAAGAGAGAGAGAAGGAGACGCAGAATCCCAAGCAGGCTCCAGGCTCCAAGCTGTCAGCACAGAGCCCGACCCGGGGCTCGAACCCACGAACTGTGAGATCATGACCTGAGCCGAAGTCAGTTGCTTAACTGACTGAGCCCCCAGGCGCCCCAGTGAACTGCCCCTTTTATCTCTAATATGTATTTGACCTCAAAGTTCACCTTCATGTTTGTGGAGCCGTCCAGTTTTCCTTCGCTTACATGGTACAGACTTTTTCCTTCCTCTTTTATAAATTCCCAAATTTCCCGTGTCCTGATTGAAAGTGTATCTCCCGTGAACAGTCTCTCCTTGCTGTTTCGATGCTGGTTTTTTCATTATTGTCTTTACAGCATCGACAAATAGTGGGGCTACTTGGAGCTAGGATTTCAGGGGGACATTGTCACTCTCTGCCCCCTACCTCGCCCCTCTGTAATTTCTTTCTTTACTCTCCCTCCTTGTTCTTATTAAAGACGTTGATGATTCCATATTTTCCTCAGTTTCTTTTTTAGGAATTTATAGACTTAAGTTTCCCTTGTGCATTTTCTGAGTCTGAAGTTATTTCAAAATAAAAAGCTTAAAACAACAAAGTAAAACTCGCCTCTAAACTCGGCGCCCATGCACCCCTGCCACCCCATCCAGTAACCGCACTAAGGACGAGCCTCCCGCCGTCCCCCGTTGGTTACGCCATCAGTCCAGCTACCATAGTTGTGAACCACAAACTCCTCTGTCAATGATTTATACTCATTCTTGCCCGTAACTACCTGGATGTTTTCGCTGCCCCAGACGCGTCCTTGGGAAAGACCCCGCGAGTGCGTACCCTCCCCGACGCAGCCCTGGAAACGCCGTCTTTCCGGGACGGATGTTTCCATACAAATACTTTTATCAAAATCAGGCCATCCCTGTGAGCCTCCACAGAGTCAGAAGTTTCTAAATTCTGTTGAACCAACTTAAATGTTTCACCAAATTTCAAGACGTGGAGAGAGAGAAGACATTCCCAACATATTCACCTTCCTTATGGTTTTACCAGAGTATTTTTATCGGGATCACACATTTTACATTTTTAATTTTTCAATAAAGGTACAATTAACATGTCCATCATGCTGATTACAGTTTCTGCCTTCAGGGGTTTTTTGAGGCGGTCGTATCCATAGAGCCCAATCTGAAGGCACGAACGCAGGTGCCTCCTTTGTCCTCGGGCGTCCCTGCGTGGATCTCAGCTGCTGCTGGGTTCCAGGCTCTGTCAGTTACCCCTGGGCTTCGCCACCTCTAACCATCGCCACCACTGCAACCTGAGCGCAAACTTGAGGGGGGCGTCCGCTTCCCAGCTAACGTCCCGCCTGGCCCCGCAGACGCCCTCCTCCCTCTGGCTGGGCTGCAGGTGCGCGTCTGGACCCAGCCACTTCCTCTCCGGCTCCCCCCCCCCCCCCCGCCCACCCGATGTGTCCCTTGTCCCTTCCGGTGCCCGCAACCTCTCCCAGTCCCAGCTCAGCCTCCTGGGACCGTGGCAGTCGGTAAAGCCCGGCACGTGCTCGCGGCCTCTGCCGGCCACACGGCCCTCCCCGGGTTGTGCTCTTGACTACCCCCATCATCAGACGGCAGTCTCACCCCTTTGCAATGCATACACACGTAAAATGTGCATGAAATGTGTATACACACATAAAACGTATGCACACACGAGACGCACACACATATTTAAAAATATTGTTTAGATACTTGCAAGGATATAGAATATATTACAATTTATTTTATATAATACACTTAGTATATATTATATAATTATAATACATATATGCTATATATAATATAAGCTATAATATAATAGAGCCTATTGTGTCATATAAAATACTATATATTAGGGGCGCCTGGGCGGCTCAGTCAGTTGAGTGCCCGACTTCGGCTCTGATCGTGATCTCACCGTTTGTGAGTTCGAGCCCCGCGTCGGGCTCTGTGCTGACAGCTCGGAGCCTGGAGCTGCTTCGGATCCTGTGTCTCCTCCTCTCTCTGCCCCTCCCCTGCTCCTGCTCTGTCTCTCTGACTCTCAATAATAAATAAATGTTAAAAAAAATTTTTTTAAATAAATAAATAAAAATAAAATAAAATATTATATATTATAGTATACACAATATTATATAAAATAAAATATGTTCTATATTCTCTATATTATATGTAAAATGTTACTGTGTTTATATTATATATGATAAATAATATGTACTTTATATAACATACATATATGTGACATGCACTTTATATAATATATATTCTATAAAAATATATAAGAATCATATAATTACCAAAGAAGATTTTATATGCAATATACACACACACTTCAGACACGTTAGTATAAATATAAACCGGAAAAGACCAGGACCTAGGTGTGGCCAGCACGGACCCCAGGGCCCTAGCCAGTCCTGGCCCTACCGCCAGAGGCTCGTCCTGACCACGGCCCAGCTGCCTCCCCGGCTGGCCTGAGAGGAGGCAGGCGGGGGGCGCCTTGTGTGGGCCCAGTGCATGCAGTGGAGCTGGCACAGGACGGGTACCCAGGAAGCGTCCATCTCTTGACCGGCCAGAGGGCAGCCGTGTACTGTTTGTCAAATAAATCACCAAAGTCGATAGGTCTGGCTTTGTCAAAATTACAAGGGCGTCATTTTAAGTCCCGTCCGAACGACGGGTTATTCGTTAAGTGATGGCGGCTACGCCGTGGGGGTGGGGACGATCCCCCTGAATACAGGTTACATTTGGGGAATTAATGACCTGGTTATAAAAAAGATCCAGAGTAAAATAATATATTTTATGCATTTTGGAGGGAGGGTCTTTTTTATTTTAAAGGCACTTAGGGGACCTGGGGGGTTCAGCTGGTTGAGCGTCTGACTTCCACTCAGGTCATGATCTCACAGTTCGTGGGTTCGAGCCCCGAGTCGGGCTCTGTGCTGACAGCTCGGAGCCTGGAGGTGCTTCGGATCCTGTGTCTCCCTCTCTCTGCCCCTCCCCTGCTCACACTCTGTCTCTCTTTCGGAAATGAATAAATGTTAAAAAAAAATTTAAAAAAAAAAAAAAAAAAGAGTGACAGAGAGAGAGGAAGAAAATACAGGGGAAGGGGGAAGGGGGGAGGAAAAACAGCGAATGACCAGGAAGGAAATTCGGCCCCAGAAGAAGTAAGCGAGGACAAGGGGGAATGATTCAAAGGTGAGGTGAGCCGGCAGAGCCCTCGGGGGCTGGCGGGGGGCAGGAGCAGGGCCCAGACCCTCACGCGTCCCCGTCCCCCGCGGTGCCCATCGCCGGCCGCTCTCGGCGGGACCACAGGCGGGAACGGGGCGGGGGAAGCCAGACACTCTGCAAACGGCACCCGCACGTCTGAGGTCGGAGCCCAGTGAGCCTGTCCCCGGGGCGGAGGTTCTGGCCTCGCCGCCCGGGCTGGGACCCGAGCTCCGCCCCTCGGGCACGCGGAAGCTTGGCGGCTGCTCACCCCTGGGGCTCCTGTGCCCCCGTCTCTGAGTCGGGGCCGCCACAACAGTTCCACAGACGGGCGGCTGCAGCAACGGATTTTCGTCGCCTCGCGGTCCTGAAATCCGAGGGCAGCGCCGGGTCTCCCGACGCCTCCCTCCCTCCGTGCAGACACCGTCCGTCCCCGTGTCCTCGCACGGTCGTCCCTGGGTGTCTGTGTCCCGGTCCCTCTTCCCGCAGGGACGCCAGTCGCAGGGGGCCGCCCCACGTGACCCCGTTCTCCCTCATCGCCTCTGCAGAGACTGTCTCCAGCACGGTCCCGTCCCGACGTCTGGGGGGTCAGGGCCCCAACATAAGAATTCGGGGGACACAGTCCGGCCCTCGTAAGGAGTAACGATGGTGGGGCCTGTTCCTCGCGTGAGCGGGAGCGCCAAGTGAGGGACTACCCACAATCCCTGAAGGTGCCGGAGAGACCGCCCGTCCCTGACCCAGGTTCAGGACCCCGAGGCCCAGGGCGCCCACCCGGGCCAGGATGGGCAGCGGCCACGGCTCGACCTGTCGCCTGAAGACGCTGCATCTTCCTACGGGACCAGTAACACTGGAAACAAGGGTACTGGTGTCTCTGGCTGTCGGACCCAGCGTTCAAACCCCGGCCGCCAGCGGCCCAGCGCCCTTTCTGGACCGTGAGCCAAACTAAAATGGCACGAGACCACTCAGAAGCATCTTGCCGGTGCCCGCCGTTGGGAGGCTGGGGTCCAAGGTGGTTTCCAAGTCTGTCTGCAGCCTCAGAGGAGCCCCCCGGGCACCGCCTGGTGTCTCGGCCTCCCCGCTGTCCTCTCCTCACGCCCCAGGCTCTCCCGGCCGCTCCCGATTGCCAGTCTCCTCGTCACTGAAACTGTCAAGTCCCCTAGTTGACATCCTTGTGGCTTCGTCCTTCGGGGTCAAGAAATCAAGTTAATACAATCGCTAACAGCCCTGCGGGGGGACGCGCCCTCCCCCCAACTTTCGGTTTCCGTAATTGCCGTGTGAGCCTCAAAGACTAGAAATCGTTTTTCGTCTCATGCATGAAGAGGTTCATCTGATTGATGACAGCCACGGAACCTTCCCGAACCGTGGAGCCGCGCTAATTTGCAAGCTAAAACAATATTAGCAAATTGTTAATGGTCCGTGAAACTGCAGCAGCGGCCCGAAGTGTTGCGCTCAGAACTCTCTGGCAAGTGCAGCCGCTCACCTGCCTTGCCACGCTGGCAGGAGGCTATTAAACCCGGTCACCGAGGGAGGACGCGGCTGCACGGGGCCACAGAGCCCCCGGGATGTGCGTGGCCGGCACCCAGCACTTGCCGTCCAGCCCGGTCAGAGGGACCCGGTCCCTTCCCCGTCACCAGAGCGGAAGCTGGCGCCCGACCCCCCCCCCCCCCCGCGAGCGGATGCCCGCACGTCCTTCCTCATCGAGGCCAGACGCCCACCTCCTCCAAGCTCTTCTTCAAAGGAGGAGCCCCCCCGTGTGGCCCCATTGCAGCCGGACGTGGAGCTCGGGGCCCTGTGGTGTCCCGGGTACAGCCGGACACCGATCCCCAGAGGGGAAAGCGCATCCCTGCACGAACAGACGGCAAGAATGATGTCATCTCAGGATGCCATGCCAGGTGGCCTAGAAGATTCCGTGGGGAAGGATCTTGCAACTTTGAAAACGCGAGGCCTGCGGCCAGTGAGAGCGGCGTTGAGGCTAAGAGCAGGCTGCTTACTGTAGGGCAGGAAGGTCCGGGGGTCCAGACGCTGCCCGGCGCCTCCCGGAGTCTGCTCAGCCCGTGGACTTCCCACCAGTGCCTCTTTGCGCCAGGAACGTCGCCAGCTCTGTGTGGGGACCACCTTCAGCCTGTCCCACGGCGACGCTCCCCGAGCTGCAGCCTCACCCACCTAAGCGGTCGGGGAGACAGCTCACCCGAGCCTGACATCCACCCCCAAGCCGGGTCGGCCTCGGGCTCTGCACACACAGCAGGGGTGGGGGGGGCAAGCGCGACTGGGGCTGTGTTTAGACCGTCAAATCCCCAGAAACGCTAACGAGAGTTCGCATCCCGTCGCTGCTGTTTCTGTTTGGGGCGTGTGTGCAGCAGGCGGGCGAGGGGATCGGAGGAGTCGGAAAGAACAGGCCCGTTTCCAGGAACACGCAGTTACCCCCTCTCGCCGCGTCCAGTTCCGGCTGGACTCAGGGCCCGGGAGCCCAGAACTGGAGCCACGTCCCTCCACGTGGACGCGTGCACCTCTCCGAAGCTGGCTGGAGGCAGGGCCACCGCGCCGTGCCGGGACCCCGACAAACCTCATCCTGGAGACACTTCTAGAATATTTCTCGGGGTTGCTGGGCACCAGCCGAGGCCGAGTCCACACGAGGAGCCCCATCACCACGAGGAAGCCCCCGTTCTCTCCCCCCGAGAGGCCTTAGCTGCCCGAAGACCCCCGCCGCCTGCCCCAGGCCCAGCCCCGTTCCCTCATGCCCTGCCTCACAGCCCTGGGGTCCCGGCACATCGGCCCTCCCGCCAGCCCTGCAGTGACCCCAGAAACGGGCACCTGGGGGCACTGAGCGTGAAGCCTGCTGGGAAGACGGCCACCGTCCTGGTTCAGACAGACTCTCTCCAAACCTACTCGGGTCAATGCCCAGAAGGTGGGTCTTTTTGGTTGTTATGGTCATGATCTTAGTGCCCATACTGGATTTATGAGAGTAAAAATGAGACCCAGATGCGTTCGTATGGGACACACACGTCCATACGAATCGCCATCCGTGGGTGGCTGCCACAGGCCAAAGCGGTCTCACGTCGTGGACTTTGCCTTACTCGATGCTGCACAAACCGGCTGGAGATTTTAACACGACTGTGTCCATCTCGTGCGGAAGATGTGGGGACGTGGACGCGGGGAAGTCACGTGTGGGGCCCCGTGGCTGGTAAGGGAGCCGCTCCTCCCGTCTGTTCACAGCAAAGACACGGAGCGTCTGCTTGTCCCCACGGAGGCCGGACAAGCGCGCGTGGTGGGCGGGTGTGGACGCACCGTCGTCGCCGGTGGCCTGGGGGCCACGTGGGCAGCGCCCTCCGAGTCTTGCCAGCAGGGCAAAGATGAAGCGCCAGAACTCACGCAAAGAGGGATTTTCTTTTGTTTTTGTTTTTAATGTTTATTTTTGAGACACAGAGAGACAGAGCATGCGTAGGGGAGGGACAGAGAGGGAGACACAGAACCCAAAGGGGGCTCCAGGCTCCAAGCTGTCAGCACAGAGTCCGACGCGGGGCTCGAACCCACGAACCACAAGATCATGACCCGAGCTGAAGTCAGACGCTCAACCGACTGAGCCACCCGGGCGCCCGAAGAGGGATTTTCTGGGGGAAAACCCCAATCTGCCGAAGCACGTGGCAGAACTTCACGTGAAGCCAAGACGTCTCTGAACAAACAGGTCACAGAAGCACAGGCAGCTGTGACGAGTGTGTGGGTCCAGAGGGAAGTTGTTCCGGCCGCCGACGTCTCAGGGACGAGCTGGACCGATGAGCCTCCTGCCATGGCGCCTCCCCTCGCGGGTGCACGGAGGCGAGGAGAGAGCGCCGCGGTGAGGACGGGTCCCCCGAGCCGTAGGAACAAAGCTTCACGTGAGGCGTCAGCAGCAGAAGCTCACGGTCCCTCTGTCCGGAGACCGGGAGTCCCAGACCCAGGTGTGGACGACCCCGCCCTCTGAGGCCCTGCCGTCCCCTCGGCTCCCGGTGCCCCGTGGCCCCGTAGACACGGCACCCCGGCCTCTGCCTGGGGCCCACCTGCCTTCTGTCCCCTCCTGTCCTGTGTGTCCCTGTGTCTGCTCACGTCCCCTCTTCTTACAAGGACACCAGCCATTGGTTCAGGCCCCTCGATCCAGTGTGACCCCGACGCAATCGCATCGGCAGAGACCCTCCCTCCCCGGCTCACGTGCACAGGTACCGGGGTCGGGACGTCGACGTGGCTTTTGGAAAACACAGCTCAGCCCGCACATCACTGGACACACGCCGAGGACGGGGACGCTGGAAATAATATTGATGTGAGTTATCAGATCCCAAGAGGGGACAGACCCATTAACATCTCACATCACCCTGTTTTCACTAAAAAGCCTGATCGCTGCATTACAACCATTTTGCCAAAAGAACGGTCAGCAAAAATTCATCTCAAGATCAATGACCTCAGAAGTACTTGTGATTCCAACGAAAGCTTAAGTCTACTGAGCAGAACTCAGCTGACTCAGATGCGCGGCTGAGACCGTTTGGCATGACGTCCAAAGACATAAGCTCATTTGTGACACAGAATACGTCCCATCACGAGAAATCGACTCTGGCAGCAGTCGGCAGCCACGCGGGTCACAACTAGTCCCCCGCGGCCACCCTGAGGACCCTGCCGCGAAGCCCCCCAGGACGTCGTGCGCATCCCCGCGCCCGCCTGCGCATCTGAGGGTCTCACCAACGAGTCACCTGCGAGGGTGCACGGGCTTCGGGGCAGACTGCCAACGAAGGGGACTCGGGCCTGCGGACAAGCCTGGTCTCGGGGTGCAAGAAAAGACTCACCACTGAGACTCTGGTCACAGGAGAGTCACAGGTAGGCTCCCCGGAAACGATGTGTCCCCCCAAGGACCGGGAGGGAGGGAGCGGGGAGCGGGCCACGCAGAGAGGTGGCCATAATGGCGGGCAGTGGGCGGCCACCGGAGGGACGTCAGGGACGCGGCCCAGGCCCGGCCACAGAGCAGCCGGAGGAGCAGAGCCCTCCTGACACAGTGGTGTCCCCACAGGAGGGCGGGAGCAGCCCAGGTGGTCATGAGACCAGCACAGTCCTCTCTCCAGGGTCGTTCCCCGCGTGACCTTCGTGGCCCGTCCACAACTCCCCTCCACACGAAGAAACACCTGCGTGCCCGAGAGTGGGCAGGAATCACGAGGGGGGCGTCACATCGCACATCACGTCCAGGGAGGGGTGTCTGTGGGAGCGCACGCGGGCGTGATGCCAAGAGCGAGCAGGACGGACGATTTCATCAGACGTGATTTTTTACCCACACGTGAAACACGTTGCTAACGAAGGGTTAAATTTCGCAGCACAGGGGAACTGAGAGACGCTCGGCCGTGTATGTACCTCGGATCAGCCCACGTGAGATCCTGGAAAGGGGCGCCCTGAGGAAGGGCTCAGGACGCAGACCTAGGGGGCAGAACACCCAAAACGCAGGCAACACAAAGCCGGACGATGAGAGAAACGGAATGTAGGAGAAGTGCTTGGCGGGGCTCTGGAGGAAGAACACACAGGGGGCAGGACAGCGCAGTGGAGACACCGGTCAACGGCGAGGCCACAGGGCAGGAGAGCAGGTTAGAGATGATCAAGCATCTCAATCAGCCGACCGGGAGACCAGCTCACCGTAGCAAACACCGGGAGGGGGAAAGAGCGACAAGGTTGCAGGGGGCACTTGAAAACTTCAATACAATTCTCAAAAACCTCAAAACCTGAGAAAAAATAGAAATTCTCACAGTTCTATGCACAGTGAATAAATGTGCTGCGACTCAGGAACACCAGATCCCGGCGGTTTGCGGAGTAAATGCCGTCAGCCCTCCGGGGACAGGCCGTCCTGCATTGATAAACACTGTTGCAAAGACTAGAAAAGGAATAATTATCCCCCCAATCCTTCAGTTGGGCTGAATGTAAGTCTGTTACAAAACAGAACGTAGATGTTAGAACCCCCAAGCAAAGTATTAGTAGAATTATCCAGTAATCAATACAAAAAATAAGCTTTTTTTAAAGCCAAGATGTGCAAGAGTGGTTTTACTTGGGAAAAATACACAATTGTCACACGGCAAGTTTATTTATTAAGGGGAAATAATAACCTTATAATTGTCTCAATGTATGCAAAAGGGTACTTTACAAAACCCACTATTCACGGTTTGCAAAAAGCCCTTAGAAAAACGGCGGTAGAGTAAATCTTCCGTAACCCAACGAAGGTGCCGACCGGACACAGGCAGCGAAGGGGACCTGACCCCAGGGGGCGCCAAGGACAAAGTGTCCTGTCCGCTGGTGAGCGCCTGTGAAAGGGGATCCCAAATTCTGAGAACATGACAGGAAATCTTCCCGGGCAGAGATCCGCTGCCTAAAGCAAATAAACCAACACAAAACACCGACTGGAACATGAGACACCGATTAACTTAACTGCATTAAAATGTGAACATCTGTACATCAAAAGACACGATAAAAACTGCAAAAAGTGACGACTTATGGGTGGTCAGGGATGCGGAGACGCCAATCGGAGGACACACAAAACGTCAGCGGGAAAGACGCGTACCTGAACCGAAGGGGAGTGGAGATAATGTCCTCGTTTATGTAGGTAATTTATTGACCTAAAAACGTAGATAATTTTTGATCATAATGTTTTGTGACTTACGTTTACCCCACATGTACTGCCTCGTGTGCATCGAACAGAGAGGAAGTTTATTCACAAGAATTAAAATCCCAGAGTCAAGGGGAGCCTGGAGTGTGCAGCATGGGGGAGGGAGGGAGCGTGCAGGGAGGGAGGAGGGAGGGAGGGTGCTGGGTAGGGGGGTAGTTTTCGGAGAGGGAGGGTGCCAGGTAGAGGGAGGGCTGGTGCAGGGGGAGGGCAGGGGGGGCGGGGGGGGGGGGACGCAGTCCCGGTTCGTCAAAAGGGTGAGGGAAGGTCAGGAGGGTCGAAATCATCTTTGAACCTTCGCAGGGACGCTGGGGACGCTGGGGCCGCCGTTTCCTCTCCCGGCCGACCTCGTCCAGACCTGACACGGGCAGCAGGGGGCTGTCCCAGAAGGGCTGGCACCGTGGCCGTGGCTGAGGCGCACGCACCTTCCCTGTGGGGCTCCCGTGGCCCCGCGCCCTCCACACCTCCACGGGTTCCAGAACACCGTTCTTGCAACGCTTCTCCACTGCTGAGCTCAGCTTCGTGGCTTCTGCACAGAGCGGAAAGTCGGAGCTGGGAGGATAGAGCCGTTTACGAGCTGCCCCTCAAGCCTTCCGGAAGAATCCACACTGTGGACTCTGTGAGCACGCCCGCCACTGCCCGTCCCTGCCCTCTAGGGACACCCACTGCTCCGGACCTCAGCCTGCGCCCCCCTCACTCAGCCCTGCCCGCCCACACACGACGCTCCTTCACGGGACAGATTGTAGGGCAGAGAAGGAAGGAAACGCACCTGCAACTTTGCTCCCCAAAAGGCAGAGCCCACGTTTACATTACCCCGTAATTACAACCTTTCTAGGCATATGGCCGTCAAAACATCAAAGCAGGAGCGGAACCCACAGCCTGGGTGTCACCAGGGTCTTGCTTGTAAATAAGGCTGGTTCAGGTCTAGAAACAGCTAAGGATCGTCAGGGACAGTCGCCCCGTCTCTCCTTGTTCTCTTTGTAACCTCCTGCTGGTGATGACGTCCCACGATATGAAAGACCAGAGTAGTTGGGGTGGGGGGGAGTCACATCACTTATGTGCAAGGACCAAGTCTAACCCTGTGTCACTGAGACCATTCTTGTTAGATTTTGATTCCTTTTGTTAAATGGGTCTTTAGAATTGCCTTCCATTGTGTATAAAAATATCTCCTCCCCACAGACTTGCTGACATTAGGGAAACTACCTGTATTAATCTTTGCTTAACCGTATCAGCAAGATAAATATAGAATTTGGCTTCTGAAGTAATAATACCTCGATTATACAAAACCTATATTAGAAATGTTTATTTCATCTTTTGTCTTTGCTGCTTTGCACAGTTTGTTTTCAAGTCTCCAGGAAAAGCCGGAGCCGTCGGAAACCCGGGAAGAGCCCCTCTGAGACTCTGGAAGTAAGATTTCCCACCTTCTTATCCGAGGAAAAGCTCCTGAGACGCCACACGTCTCTCCGTCCCGGGGACAGATTTCCCCACAGAAAGAGAACGAGGCCCTTCTCTCTACCCTTCTTCTCGGAAAAAGTAAAATCAGCCTAACCTTTAATTCCCTCTGTGAAAAGGGAGGGAAGAAAATACAGTTTCTGGGATCCCCGCGCATCCCATCCTCAGCCCCGACTCGGACCCGTGAACCCACCAGGCGGGGGCATCGGAGCCCAGGTGAGGGGCAAGGGCGCCAGCCCGCCGGGAGCAGCAGCCGTGTCCCCGCAGTCACCGTGTCCCCTCGACGCTCGCGCCTGAGACCAGGAGTATGTGTCGCACACCTGGGCTTCCTGGGAGCCGCACCAAGGCTCCTGGGGGAGCAGACACGCCCAAGCTGGAAACTTCTGGAACGGAGTGACAGAGCATGTGTGTGTGTGGGGGGGGGGCTGTGGGTGTGGTGTCCATGGTGTGCGGTGTGCAAGGAGATGTGTGTGCAGGGAGGGCCCAGGCCGGCGGCACCTGCGGTCAGAACCGTCCCCTCCGGGGGCGTCGGGCCAGCTCGTGTGGCCAGAGTCACTGAGGGACACATGCCACCCCACGCTGTGTGACTCCGGCGTGCGGAGCTGGAGCGTGCACAGACCCCACCCCTCGCACGACCGCCCCCTTGGACCCCGCACGGCCCCCCCACCCCCACTGCCCCCCACTGGACCCACACAGCCACCTCCTTGGACCCCGCACGTCCCCCGCCAGGCCCCACACAGCCACCTCCTTGGACCCCGCACGTCCCCTGCCAGGCCCCACACAGCCACCTCCTTGGACCCCGCACGTCCCCCGCCAGGCCCCACACAGCCACCTCCTTGGACCCCGCACGGCCCCCCCAGGCCCCATACAGCCACCTCCTTGGACCCCGCACGGCCCCCCCAGGCCCCACACAGCCACCTCCTTGGCCCCCGCAGGCCCCCGCTGCCCTCACCCTGGACCCCGCACGCCCCCCACCGGACCCACACAGCCACCTCCTTGGACCCCGCACGGCCCCCCCAGGCCCCACACAGCCACCTCCTTGGACCCCGCACGGCCCCCCCAGGCCCCATACAGCCACCTCCTTGGACCCCGCATGGCCCCCCCAGGCCCCACACAGCCACCTCCTTGGCCCCCGCAGGCCCCCGCTGCCCTCACCCTGGACCCCGCACGCCCCCCACTGGACCCACACAGCCACCTCCTTGGACCCCGCACAGCCCCCCAGGCCCCCGCTGCCCTCGCCCTGGACCCCGCACGCCCCCCACTGGACCCACACAGCCACCTCCTTGGACCCCGCACAGCCCCCCAGGCCCCACACAGCCACCTCCTTGGACCCCGCACGGCCCCCCAGGCCCCACACAGCCACCTCCTTGGACCCCGCACGGCCCCCCAGGCCCCACACAGCCACCTCCTTGGACCACGCACGGCCCCCCAGGCCCCACACAGCCACCTCCTTGGACCCCGCACGGCCCCCCAGGCCCCACACAGCCACCTCCTTGGACCCCGCACGGCCCCCCAGGCCCCACACAGCCACCTCCTTGGACCCCGCACGGCCCCCCAGGCCCCACACAGCCACCTCCTTGGCCCCCGCAGGCCCCCGCTGCCCTTGCCCTGGACCCCGCACGCCCCCCACTGGACCCACAGCCACCTCCTTGGACCCCGCACGTCCCCCGCCAGGCCCCACACAGCCACCTCCTTGGACCCCGCACAGCCCCCCAGGCCCCACACAGCCACCTCCTTGGACCCCGCAGGCCCCCGCTGCCCTCACCCTGGACCCCGCACGCCCCCCACTGGACCCACACAGCCACCTCCTTGGACCCCGCACAGCCCCCCCAGGCCCCACACAGCCACCTCCTTGGACCCCGCACGGCCCCCCCAGGCCTCACACAGCCACCTCCTTGGACCCCGCACAGCCCCCCAGGCTCCCGCTGCCCTTGCCCTGGACCCCGCACGCCCCCCACTGGACCCACACAGCCACCTCCTTGGACCCCGCATGGCCCCCCCAGGCTCCCGCTGCCCTTGCCCTGGACCCCGCACGCCCCCCACTGGACCCACAGCCACCTCCTTGGACCCCGCACGCCCCCCACCGGACCCACACAGCCACCTCCTTGGACCCCGCACAGCCCCCCAGGCCCCACACAGCCACCTCCTTGGACCCCGCACGGCGCCCCCAGGCCCTACACAGCCACCTCCTTGGACCCCGCACGGCCCCCCAGGCCCCACACAGCCACCTCCTTGGACCCCGCACGGCCCCCCAGGCCCCACACAGCCACCTCCTTGGACCCCGCACAGCCCCCCAGGCCCCACACAGCCACCTCCTTGGACCCCGCACGGACCCCCAGGCCCCACACAGCCACCTCCTGTGAGACGCACCTTCCCTTCTCCCGGCTGCACGGGCACCAGCGGGTCTGGGCTCAAGAGCCATACTCTCCGGCCAAGGCCCGTCCTCTGGCGAACGTTTCGATGGTCCCACGGCGAGACGAGAGTCGCCTGGGTCCCTCCACAACCAGCCCCCCCCATCAGGGTCCCCGGCACTGCAGAGACGCCACCCCACCCTCCAGCCGTCGCTCCGGCCCCGCGGCCCCACCCTCCTGTCTGCGGCCTGGGCCCCCCACTCCCGCGCTCACCTCCGGGGCAAGTGTGAAGGGAGGCGAGGGTCGATCTCAGTTCCAGCTGCTGCCCCACCAGCGGGGCCCCCAGATCCCTCCTCCGGGCCCGAGGGAAGGCGCGTCCCAGCGGCAACTCGTGAGCTCGGGACACTGACGGTGAGCTGGGCCCACAGGCAACACGGGGCTGAATTCTGGGGGAGGCCAGAGAGCTGGCAGCGTCCTCATCTGCACGTGACCAAGAAAAGCCTGTTCCTGGAGCCGGGTGATACTTTCATAGCGTCCAGAAACAGCCGTGGTCCAACTGCCCAGCACACGATGAGGGTGACGGGGACACCGTGCAGGGTGGGGGTGACGGGGACATTGTACAGGGTGGGGGTGACGGGGACACCGTGCAGGGTGGGAGTGACGGGGACATTGTACAGGAAGGGGTGACGGGGACACCGTGCAGGGTGGGGGTGACGGGGACATTGTACAGGGTGGGGGTGACGGGGACACCGTGCAGGGTGGGGGTGACGGGGACATTGTACAGGAAGGGGTGACGGGGACACCGTGCAGGGTGGGGGTGATGGGGACATTGTACAGGGTGGGGGTGATGGGGACACCGTGCAGAGTGGGGGTGACAGGGACATTGTACAGGGTGGGGGTGATGGGGACACCGTGCAGAGTGGGGGTGACAGGGACATTGTACAGGGTGGGGGTGACGGGGACACCGTGCAGGGTGGGGGTGACGGGGACATTGTACAGGAAGGGGTGACGGGGACATTGTACAGGGTGGGGGTGATGGGGACATTGTGCAGGAAGGGGTGATGGGGACATTGTACAGGAAAGGGTGACGGGGACACCGTGCAGGATGATGGTGACAGGGACATCATTTCGCGCAGAAATCAAGGCAGCGTAATGTGACCCTGAGTTGAGGAGGTCAGAGCAGGAAGCCCAGGAACAGTCCCCCACACACGGAAGCATCGTCCCGAGTGCCATCGTAGAAAGCTCGTAGCCGGGACAAGTGACGCTCTGAAAAGGCAAACAGACCTGGGAGCAGGAATTAGGCCTGAGGACGAAGGGACACTGGGGTCACCACCCTCCCGTCCCCCTGGGACACCGGAAGACGACATTTGCCCGCCGTCCCAAGTTTGGCCACTGGGCGCAATGACGTCACATGCCACCCACTCTAACCCTGAGGACACCCCGCGAGCCCCCCAGCCCCCTTCTCCCTCTGCGGTGACTCTCGGAGCCTCTTACTTAAGACGCGATTTGCAGGAGGGAGCGTCCTGAAGCCTGAGTCAGACCCACCAGCCTCCGGAAGGGGCCCCTGTGCTGCCACTGAGGCTCCTTGCTGTCCCCCTGCCACAGTGTCCCGCCCCGATGGCCCACGGCAGCCCCGCACCTGCCACGTCAGCAGCTCCACATAACTGTAGCCTGAGGCGAAGAAGGCAAAATTTTACGAATTTCCGTACAAAATACAGTGAAACATCCACAAGAACGGAATGACAGAGGTTTCCTTTTTCAGCATGGTTTCCCTACTCTGGGTCCTTGGAAGGACGGTCTGTTTTTTAGAGCCAGTTCACCAGTTTCTGCTTTTTCATACAAGGGCCATTGGGATGAACTAATTTGGAGGGAACAGTTCTGTCACAAACACTTGTCTCCCGACCCGTAAATACAGCTTCCGCGTTTTCTGGAGATCTGACTTAACTTCACTCGGCAAAACACTGTCATTTTCGGAGAGGCATCTCGGACAGCCTGCACCAACGTGTTCCCGGGTATCTTCTCCTGCTGCCAGAAATGGATTTTTTTAATTTACTTTCCGATTGTTTATTGCTTATATCCACTAACGCGACGTTTTTTGCCTGCTGACCTTGTTACCACGATAACTGGATGGTGCTACGTTCTGGAAGGTGTTACCTCCTGGGAGGTACTACCTGGAGGGTACAAGTGATTTTCAGGCTAAAATTTCATTCCATCCTATGTTTCTGAGGTTTTTTTTTTTAATCACGAATTACATGTTAAGGGCTGCCAAATGATTTTTCTACATCAATTAGCAAGAGTTTATGTTTTTTCCTCTTTTTCTGTTATGAGGAAAACGCCTTTGGTTCATTTCTGAACACGGAGCCGACCTTGCGTTCCTGACGAAGCATCCTTGGCCGTGAGGTGCTCTATACCTTTGTTCGCTGCCACATCCCGGTTCCGCGTGGTTTGTGGAGGACGCTTCCGTCGGTGTTCATGAAGACGGAACTCTGCGGTCCCCTTTCTCGGGGGACGGGGCAGGGCTGTGCTGAGAGCTAAAGCAAGGGTTACCCTCCTCTCCATTTGCTGGACCGGTGGGGGAGAGGCAGAGCTATTTCTGCCCGACATTTTTCTTCTGGGATTCCTGTGGATGCGGGGTTTACTTGGGGAAGGTTTTCTATTGTCTTCTCTAGTAGATTCAGAGCTCTCCAGAACCCATATTTCGTCCTGAGTCGCGTTTTGCCCTGTGAGGCATGTATGAATTTTATTAATGCTCACACAGATTTTTCCTGTTTACTCGTGTTGTGTCGTCTGTCACTGGCTTTTATTACTCACGCACACTCTGGTCTTCACGTATCTGCTGATTCTGAAAACCCAGATCCCGAAATCTTTCCGCGTTTTCCAGTACAAGCGCTCGTGGCTCCAATCCCAGTTTACGTGCACCTCCCAGATTTTCACATTTCCTCACTTTCAGCGTCCCGCCGGGCCCTGCGCGTTTCTTCAGGCCTTCCTCCTCGCCGTTCCTCAGCTGGGATCGTTTCTGTGCATTGTAAGTTCACGGGCTTTTCCACCTGGCGACCCCAACCTGCCGCTGAGCCCGTCCGCTGGCGGACTGTTGGTTCAGCGTTTGTAGATTTGGGGTCTACGGTAGCCGTTTGGTTGCTTTTTATAGTTTGCTCTGCTCTGCTGAGGCTCTTCCAGACCACGCCTCTCTTTCCGTGTCCCAACACGCTTCCTTTCAATTTCTCTGGCGTATTTATAATAACCGCGACGGGAGTTTTGTCTGATGATTCTAACATCTGCGCCGTGCCGGGATTCGGTCTCCACTGGCTCCCTTTTCCAGCGGTAGGCGACGTCTTCCCGTTTCTGCGCGTGTCTAGGGGTCTCCTGCCCGGGGACGCTGTGCACCTGTGCTGTGGGGCCGTGCGCCGTGACCGCCGCGGGCTCCACCTCGCGCTGTGTCTTGTCGGCAGCTCTGTGGGGCGGGGTCAGGATTTGTGTGTGCCGCTCCGGGGCCGGGCTCGCCCTGGGCTCCGTCCTTCCTTCCGGGGTCACGGGCTGAAAGAGGCCCCGACGCCATGGTCTCCCTCCCACCCTCCCAGCTGCTCACTCAGCGGAGCCCCCGCCCGGCCCACCACCGGGGACCCCAGACCCGTTTCTCAGGACCCTCCACTCAGACCCCAGTGGCCCTGCATCCGGGACACGTCCTCAGACCACAGGCTGGGTTCCTCGCGCGTGCGGCCTCGGCCACCTGCCCCTGGCCGGCGGTGGTCATGGCGGGGGCCCCCTGCTGGCACACAGCTCGGGGAGACCCTTCCTCACTGCGTTGCGTGGTGGAGGCTGCCGGCCCCCCTGGGCATTTGCGAGAATTTGACAGGGGCCAGAGGTCCCTCTCAACATGGTCGGCGGGGGGAGGCGAGCCCACAAAACGCTGTGGAGAACTGCCCGCCGGGGAGGGCAGGAGGCCCTTAGGGGACAGGAGAGGGACGCTGCCCTGGGACTGTTCGGGAGAGCCAGCGGTCAGGCAGAGGACGAAGGCGGGAGGCACGTGCCGTCCTCCATGAAATCAACCCTGTCTACACAGGGGTCTGAGCTGCGGCAGGGCCCGGAGAGCAGAAGACGCCCCCCCACCCTGCCCACCCCCGCCCTGGGCCGGGGCTGGGGCCTTGGTCTCCGGCATCCACGGGGCCGGGTCTCCGGTGAAGGTCAAGCACGCGGGCCTCGCGCCTGGAGGAGGCTGGACGGCAGGGCCGGGCTGGCCCTTCCCTTCCCCCTCGGGCACCAGACGGAGCGGCTCTGCAGAACACATTTTAAATGCGGGTGTTTATCAAAGGTGGAAAAAGAAACTAATTATGTGACATGAAAGATGTTCCTTCCTCAGTTTCTAGACCGAGGGCTCTCTCTGAGCAGCTGTTAAGCAAAAACTTTCATCTTGTTTATTACAGATGACAACCGCCCGCGTGTGAATCATCTCACACATAAAGTAACAAGCTGACGACGACTCACTGCTTGGCCTGTTGAAATCTGGTCACGGCCGAGTCCTGTACATTCTCCCTGGCTTTCCTCCAAGCAGCTGGCCGATTTGGGGACAGAGGAATCTGAGGGGACACCCTGCAGGTCCGGGAATGACCCCTGCTGGCCTCGCATCACCAAGTGCACCGTTTGTGCAGTGCGGCTCCTGGTCTCCTGGACAAGGAAGCACAACCCCACGGTACCGCGCTATCGAGAGCCGGTCAGAACGCCCCCTGGATCTCGGATGGGGTCACGATGCCCAGAGCCGGTCAGCGCTGGGCTGGTGGGAGCTGCAGCCCGAATGTCCACCGGGCCGGCTGGCCGCCACACGGGGGGTTGGAGGAACCCGGATGCCCGGAGGCGGGGGGAGGGGGGCTCTGAACCCCCGGACTCCAGCGTCCCTGTGCTGTGAGCTGCTTTCCTAAGTGAGTGTGGCGGCCGGAGTCCTGGGGCACCCGGGCCTGCCGCTCCCCATTACTCAGGCCGCTCTGTTCAGAACCCCTTGCCTTTGAAATGCTAATTGTCTGATTAATTACTCTTTCCCCTTCTTCCCGGGATTTTTTCAATCCTCACACCTCAAGGGCCTTTAGCTCTGATACAAGGATAGCAGCGTCCACCCCCCTGCCCAGCCCGAAACCGCCCGCAGCTGCAGACCGTCCGCGCACAGGACAGCGGACATGAAGCCCCCACCCGGACGGGGCCACGCAGGGCCCACGTCCTCACCCCACCAGCACCCCCCCCCCCCACCATGGACACTGAGCCGGGTGGGCAGGGCAGGCGCACAGCAAGGACCGGCCTTGGCGTTCACTGACCAGGAAGCTCGGAGAAGCATGTCCCCTTTCTGGGCCTCAGTTTCCCCCTTTCAGTCAAGGAAACTGGGGCGCCGCCTCTCTGCGCCCCCCCTTTCTGGTCCTGGGACGCCCAGTTACTCCTCACGGGCTTACAGGGAGGGTCAAGCTTCGCGAGCTGCGCGTGTCCGATGCCCCCCCTACAACGGGGTTTGTCCCGCACTGAAGGGGTCCCACGTTCCCCCCGGGGCGTGTTTCTGGAGTTACCGCATCCGGGGCCTGGAGACCGACGGCGTCCCAGGGAAAGGCTGTCCCTCCCCTGCTGCCCGACCCCGGCTCTGGCCGCCCTGGCGGGGACGCGCTGGGTCCCAAAGAGCCTGTGTGGCTCTGCTTAAACGCCGCGCCTGCCCGTGAGACGGCAGCAGATCGCACGCGAAGGCGCCAGCGACACCCCCACACGGGCAGAGCACCGTCCCCGCCCCAAACCAAGGCCTCCCCGGCTAGTGCGCCTGTGTGGTCGTGCTGGGGGGTGTGAGCAACAGGTGGGGTGTGTCACTTGGGATGTATGCGTGTGGAGGCCCAGCTGCACCCCATCCCCTCCCGGGTCCCCGAGGCCGTGGGGAAGGGGGGGACCGGGAAGGGCCCTGACAGTGGCCGTGTGGCCTGCACCCCCTGCCCTCGCTCGCTCCCCAGCAAGCCGCCAAAGCCGCCTTGTCAGGACAAATCCCCTGACGGGGCACGTGGCACGGACATCACTTAGAAATGCTCGTCCGCGGGTCGCCCTAGACCCCCGGGGACCCGGGGCCACGCCGGGGACGGCTCCACAGCCTGGCGCACGCCCACTGCTGGGTGAGATCGGGGCCCCGTGTCGCACGGGGAGGACACGGGCGGAGGCGGGCCGGCTCTCCAGGGCGTGGGCTTCACCGTGAGCTCGGCCTCTTGGCTGACCTGACCCCAGGTGCTTCCTCCCGGCCCCCGGCGTGGGTGGCCCTGGAACCAGGCGCGTCCACTGTGCTATTCTGGCCGTGGAAGTCCCTGTGGGTCGCTGCTGACCCCTGTGACGTCCACACGGGCAGGCGAAGACACAGGAACGGAGCCACGGGGACAGGAATGACCAGAAGCGAAACAGCCCTGGACCTGGAGGCTGGCACCCCTGCCACCAGAGTCCCCTAGGAACCCAGGGAACAAACCCTCAGTGCCGCCCTCCCTGCCTCCCGGTCTGTCCCCGCCATCAGCTCGGACCCAGGGGCAACGTCGGCCTTCAGCCGGGATGAGCTAACCACTCCTCGTGGACACTCCGCACCGGCCGCGGTCCCGCCAGGGAGGCTGAGCTCTGTCACCGGCCACAGAGCCCACGGCCCGCCCCGAGGTCATCCGCACTCAGCACACCCAGCGCCCCACACGTCAGCGCTGGTCCGTCTCCTGGGAGAAGCCGCTGTGCACACACGTGTCTGTTCCACCCTTCACGGCCCCTCCGTGGCCCTCGATCCCAGGAGACGCGAGCGCGGTTCCCGAACACAGAGCAGCCAACACACCGCCAGCAGCACCAGCAACCCCGCAGAGAAAAACCAAGAGACACACGTGGGGTGAAGGCCAGTGCCCTTGGGCGCGTCTGCAAGGACCTGCCCCGCGAGCTCCCGTCCGCTGACGCCCAGGGGCCCGGACCGACGGCGGAGAGGTCAGGACGCGCCCCACCCGTGAGGAGCGCCCACAATCCTGTCCCCACACGGATCCCGCCAGGCAAGTCCTGTCGGCGGCGGGACCGTCGGTGGCGGGTCATGAATGACTGGGCTGTCAGGACCCCGATCATTTCTGCCTCGCCCTGGTGCCCGTGTCCAGGGGCCCCGGCCTTGGCTCTCCAGCCGCTCCTATCGGCCTCCGAGGACTTTCCTTCTGTGACTCGGAAAGTTAACTCAACGCACATTAGCTCTAAAGTCATAAATCAAGACAGTACAAAGGCTTTGTAAGAAGACTCCCGTGAGCCCGCGGCGCCCCCTCCCTGGAGACCCTGGCCCTCCCGGCCGGCGCTCCAGGGGGCTGCTCTCCCAGGGGCTGACTGGGTACGTCCAGCCGCGGGGTCAGTGCCCACACCTGCTGTCCGTGGGGAGGAGACCAGCCCTGGCCTGGGCATTCAGAGCAAAGCGCCTTTTATACACACAATAAAAATGCAAATTAAATTATAAATGCATCAGAAAAAAAGATCCCATCTTTCAAAGCATCAGTCCGCTTCCGTTTTCCTCCAAAGACCTCCCTAAAAATGTCACCACATCTGTGACTGTCCCAGACGACTGACAGGCTTTCCTCCTACATTAAGTGAAATAACAGCATCTTATCGGTCAACAAAAAGACGTCTGTGCCTTTGGGCGACAATTAGATCAAGGTTGGATTTGCACTTGGCTTTAATTACTAATAGATTAATCTGGGCCTAAAAGACCGTCTGTAATTAGCATTTTGTTGATTGATTTGTTGCAAAGAAATGACCCTGATTATGTTCTTAGTAATCAGTTTATAGCTAATTGCCTTTCTTTCATTAAAATATAAAGAGACATCCATAAAAAGTGGTCAAGGTGTGTGGGTATCGTAAACCACCCCGTCACCGTCACCGTGGCTGGTGGCTGTCTCAGACGGCCTCTTTGATTGTCATGGAGATCTAATTATTCAGTGAATTAGGGATGTGACCTCCAAGGCAAGGCCGGGTTGGGGGGGGGGGTGTGGCTTCCAGAAATCGGTCCCCGAGGGAAGGCCGAGCCAGCACCACGGCCGGAGGTGATTTATTGTTGACAGAAAGGCCAGCGTCAGTAGGCTGTAATTAAAGGCTCGCGCACCACTCGAAAAAGGCAAAATATTCAGAGACTGCAATTAAATCCTGGGCAGGGATGACGCCTAATTAGGTGTCATCCGTGTCTCTCTGGATAAAGACTAAACAAAGCAATTCCCAGAGAGGCAGGGACCAAGAGGGAGACATTCATACTTTAAGCAGAGACCAGAGGCTGACGGGGCTCGCGGGCTCTGCCACCCTGCGCGGCTCGTCCCCACCAGGAAGTCATCGCCACCATCGTCACCTGCCGCTTGAAAGCCTCTGAGTGACTCACGCGGGTGCAGGAGCTTTCGCGGCCAGACAGGTTGTGTCTGGGGGAGCAGCGCCCACCGCGACACCCCGCGGCGCGCCCCCCCACGGTGCCAGCGCCCCCAACACAGCACCCCCCGCCACTGCCCCCACTGCGATGTCCTCCACGACGGCGTCCAGGCCCGAAGGCTGCGGCAATGGTGTTTTCTTCCACGGAGCACAAGCAGACAGGTGTGGACGAGCGAGGTCGCCTCGCCGGTGACGGTGAGGGCCCGCCGCTGCCTACCCGAGCCCGCGGTGACTCACGTCCCCCGGGGCCATCCTTACCCCCCTCACGACCCGTGTGGCATGCGGAGGGCACCCGACCAGGGGACCAGCTTGGGGCGGCCGTGACAAAGCGCCCACCCTAGAGGCTCGAAACAACCCAACTGTAGTCTCTCGAGACCCGGAGACCCGACCCGGAGATCCGGGTGTGGTGGGCGGATCCCTCCGGAAGCTCTGGGCACAGTGTCCCCTGGCCGTGGTGGCCAGTGTGTGTGTGTGTGTGTGTGTGTGTGTGTGTGTGTCAGCGTGTGCAAGCACGTATTGTGTGTGTTGAGTATGTGAGCATGTGTGAGGATGTGTTCATGAGTGTGAGAGGATTGTGTGAGCGTGTCAGAACACGTGTGAGTGTGGGAACCTTGTGTGTGAGCACTGTGAGTGTGTAAGCCTTGTGTGAGTGCGTGTGCAAGAGTGAGCGCATATGTGAGAGCGCTGTGTGTAAGCCTTGTGAGTGCGTGTGCAAGAGCATGAGCGTGTGTGTGAGTGTGTAACCCTGTGTGTGTGAGTGTGCGCGCGTGTGTGAGAGTGTGAGCGCGTGTGAGTCTGTGTGCACGCGTGTGCAAGAGTGTGAGCGTGTGTGCAAGAGTGAGCGTGTATGTGTGAGCGCTGTGAGTGTGTACGCCTTGTGTGAGCGCGTGTGCAAGAGCGTGAGCGTGTGTGAGAGCACTGTGAGTGTGTAAGCCTTGTGATAGTGTGAGCGCGTGTGCAAGAGTGTGAGCGCGTGTGAGTCTTGTGCACGCGTGTGCAAGAGTGTGCGCGTGTGTGCGAGAGTGAGCGTGTATGTGTGAGCGCTGTGAGTGTGTAAGCCTTGTGTGCGTGCGTGTGCAAGAGCGTGAGCGTGTGTGTGTGAGCATGTGAGAGCACGTGTGAGTGTGTGTGAGCCTATATGTGTGTGAGCGCTGTGAGTGTGTAAGCCTGTATGTGTGAGCGTGTGAGTGCACATACGTGAGAGCACGTGTGCATGAGCGTGTGAGCATGTGACTGACCTTCGCCCTCAGCTCCGGCCCCGCCTGCGGGATGGGAGGAGGCCACGTCTGCGGCCACGCCGCTCACCGTTCCCGACCGGGGCCGCGCCCCTGCGGAGCACGCGAGGGTTCCAGGTGCGCAGACGTCCCTCGGCCGGAGGTGACAGTGTGACACTGTGTGTGTCGGGCCTGCTTCTTCATGTGCGTCGGGGCGGGAGCCCCCGGGGGGCCGGGGCTGGAGCGGAGAGAAGATCGCCGCGTTCTGAAGGTCGTGGAGACGCTTCAGTATTTCACGAGTGGAGTCGGTGCGCGAGGCTGTCCCCTTCCTCCGTTCGGTCTACAGTTTCTGCTGGGAAAAGTCGCTAATGTCAGGAGATGATACTCGGAATCCGTTCATAATAAGGTTTTCCTTCAGTTTATTGGATTTACACGGATCGTGCTAATAGATTTTCGGGTTTGGAACAGCATGCGCTTTGCTGGCGAAGCTTGGTTTAATTGTGAGGTGTTAGTGTCTCGCTCCGTCGCTACATCGATCTGCAGACGGTCGTCCGGAGCGGGACCCGGCTGTCGGTGCGTCTGGTCGTGCGTTTCGCGTCGAGGTTTTTGCACGCCTCGGGTTTTGAGAGCGTAATCCGTCTGGGTTTGTGAGGTAACTCGGGGGCTTTGTCTTCTTCCGGAGACTCGGACGTTCTGAGCGGCACTGCCCTGAACTCTCCCTAAAGGCTGGGAAGGCGCAGCTGGCAGCCGGCCGCTCTGGCCCTCGGCTCGCCTGGGGCGGCTCCAGCAGCCTGGGCCCCCGGACGCTCCCGTCCCTCCGGCCCACGCTGCCCGAGGCCTGGGCCACCGCACCCTGCTCCCCGCGCGCCCCTCTCCCTCTCCCCTCCCGGGTCACCCCCCCCACCCTACCACATCCCCAAGGGCCGTCTCCCCCCCCACCCCCAGAGGGCCCCTCTGCCTCCTCCTGCTCCCTGGGGACCCCCTCCATCGTTTATTCTATTTTGTGTTCCACCCCATTAAGCGTGGCTTCTGTCTTTCGGGGCATAATTTTTCCCTGAAGACGTTGCCTGTTTGCACTGATCTGTGTCTTTCTTCACTGCAAACGACAGCATTTGTGACGTTTTCTCCACGTGCACGCTCATCCTGGCTCTCGGCCTCTGGTGCGGACGGGCCTCCCGGTCCAGCTGCCCATCCTGCTGGACGGCTCCGTCCAGGGTCAGTCCCGGGACCAACCAGGTGATGCCGTGGGAACAGACACAAGCGGAGGTCTGCTTCCCTCCGCTCGGCTCCTGCTCCCTCCGCCGCCACCCGCCGTGGGCACCTCCGGGGCCCTGCACCCCAGCACCCTGTATCTTTCACGGCACATCTGTGGATTTTGTTCTCGATAGTTCATGTGTTTGCTTATTTTTCTGTGGACTTTTAAAATGCTAAGACAGAGGGACGCCTGGGGGGGCTCAGTCGGTTAAGCATCCGACTTCAGCTCAGGTCATGATCTCACGGTTTGTGGGTTCGAGCCCCACATCGGGCTCTCTGCTGACACCTCGGAGCCCGGAGCCTGCTTCGGATTCTGTGTCTCCCTCTCTCTCTGCCCCTCCCCTGCTTGTGCTCTGTCTCCGTCTCTCAAAAATAAATATCCATTAAAAAAATCTTTATAAATAAAGTTTTATTGAAACAGAGCCACACACATCGGTTTACATATTTTCTGTGGTTGCTTTTGCACAAAATAATAGCAGAGTTACATAGCAGAGGCCCATGCGGCCTCCGATGCTTAAAATGCTGCTATCTGGCCCTTTACAGAATCAGCCACATGTTGGGCCGTAAAGAAGTCTCGGTGAACGTCAAATATTCACATGTTCTAAGTGTGTTTTCTGACCACAACAGAAGTAACCTGGAAATCAATGAGGTAAAGACTTGTAGAAGATGTTTACCTGTTTGGGAGTTACACAGAATACTACGAAATAATCCATTGCTCTGTGAGGTCACAAAGAAATTAGAAACCATTTTAAATAAGCAGCTTCGTGATGATGAAATGTGTTTAAATCCTCAGCTGAGCACATTATAAAGGTCTTACTGGCTGGAGTCCATGATCCGAACCAGGCAACATCCCAGGCAGCGGACAGAGGGGCTCCAAGGAGCTGTCCGACGGGAAGGACTCCCGCAGCCTGAAGGCAGCAGGCACGGCACGAGGGAGTTATCCCCGGAAAAACAGGGGGCCGGTTCTCCCCAGCTCGCTTTCCACGGGGGCGGGCAGGGGTCCGGCAGGCGGAGCCTCACCAGTCCTGAGCAGTCCTGACCAGGCAGTTCCCGACCGACCAGCCTAAGATTCCGTTTCGGGGGGAGCCAAACCTTATGTTGGTGTCGTGTCACCTTATGTTGGTGACGTGGCACTCAGCATAAGCCACTCCTTCGGGCCTACTGTCTTGTTGTTAACCAATGCAACTTATTTGCAGCTGAAATAATAGTTCGAAGGAAGTGTAGGTCCTGAAGCCCTTATGTTACTGAAGGGTAAAAGCTAAAAGTCAACAGTCTAGCTCTGTATCCCCCAAAATTGGAAAATGTACAGCAAATTAGACTCAGGGAAGGCAACGAGAAGGAAATAGAAATCAGTCTCCCAACAGGAAAATCAACCGAGGCAAACGTTAGCTTTTTGAAAAGTACTATTAAAATGGTCGAGGGGCGCCTGGGTGGCGCAGTCGGTTAAGCGTCCGACTTCAGCCAGGTCACGATCTCGCGGTCCGTGAGTTCGAGCCCCGCGTCGGGCTCTGGGCTGATGGCTCGGAGCCTGGAGCCTGTTTCCGATTCTGTGTCTCCCTCTCTCTCTGCCCCTCCCCCGTTCATGCTCTGTCTCTCTCTGTCCCAAAAATAAATAAAAAATGTTGAAAAAAAAAAAAAAAAAATGGTCGATAAAAATGTACAAGTAAACGGCACACGTTACCATGGATACCTCTGCAGATCCTGGGGACATAAAATAAGTCATAAAAGGAAACTATGCCAGCCAGTTTGACCACTTCGATGAAACAGATCCCCCCACCACCCCCAAGAAAAAGCACAATTTACCAAAGCTGACATGGGAAGAAACAGAAGATCTGAAAGCCTTAATGTCTAGCAAATAAGTTTAATCTGCAGTGAAAAACCTCTCAAAAAAATACCTTCAGGCCCAGATAGCTCTATTGGCAAGTTCGTCTAATCACGTAAACGTGGCTAGTAGCAACAGGCACATCTTCCAGAAGTACGAACAGAGGCAGCACATCCCAGAGTCAGGAGGCCAGCACGGCCCTGACGCCGAAACCTGGCAAGAATTCATGATGCTCAAGGACCACAGAACAACTCGTGGGCATGGAAGTTAAAGTCCCAAACAAAACATTAGTAAATTGAGTTCGGCAATTTGCAAAATGTGGGATACATCACGAACAAGCAGATTTAATTCCAGAAATGCAAAGGTAGTTTAACGTTAAAAGAAGAAATTGATGTGATTCACCCCACTGACAGCAAAGGAGAAAATTCACACAATCATAATGGAAGATGCAGAAAGTTATTCGATAAAATCCAGTATCTACTCATGTTAAAAGCTCTTAGCAAACAGAAATGGAAGGCAACCTATTAGAAAGCCATAGCAATTAAGGCTGTTTGGCATCCGCGTTAGCATCGAAAAGCGCCTCAGTAATGGATGAAGAGCCCAGAACCAACCACCCATACGTGGCCACTGAGGACAGAGGGGACCTTGTGGAGTGATCTTCTTGCTAAGTTGTGTTTCCATCAAATCGGGGGAAAGAAAGTGAATCTTTACTCCTGCCCTATATCATCCTGGAAAATGAGTATTTCCACGCGGATTGTACATCTGAATGTTGTGAAAGAGAAAACAAAACAAAAAGATTATAGAGGAAAACATAGAAAACCTCTGACCTTTAATTGGACGAAGGTTTCTAAACTGGCTCCCAAAAGCACTCACACCACAAAGAAAAGGTAGAGATTGGCAAACATTCAAATGGAAAACTTGTGTCCCTTAGAACACGGCTGTCAGAGAGTCAGCAGAGGCCGGCGGAGAAGAGAAGAGAATACTTCCGTGAACCATGACCTGTGGCCAAAATCCACAAGGAATCACCGCCAACCGCGTTCACAGACCTCACGAATGTGACGCAGAAGCCGCCAGACCGAGGGTACAAACTGGAAGATTCCACGGACGGGTGCGAGGGCAGGCATGGCGATGCCACGGACCACGTCTGGGCGGGGCCGGAGATGCCCCCAGCTCGTTGTCTGGCTGCCGGATGTTCGCTTGGTGAAAAACCGCTAGCTGCACTCAGTGGGACCCCCGGTCGGCTCCCCGAAAGGCCCCTGCCGTGAAGCCCGCCTCCCTTCCCCGGCCCTACCTGCTCCTCTTTCCCAGCCCCAGATCGGCTCTGCTGGAGGAGACAAAACATGTGTCCCGTGGCTCATGAGAACAAGGTCCCTTTGCTCTCCCGCTCAGGGAGCCGGCGGCCGGGCGTCCCTCTCGCTTCCTCCTTCTCCGCAGACAGAGCCCCCTCGTCTGGAGTGAAGCCGCCACACTGGGCCCGGTGGCCCTGCCCGTGCGCGGTCGTGCTGCTGGGGGGGGGTCATCCCCGGCTGGCCACTGCCCATTTGTGTGGCCCCTTCCTAAACTGCCACCTCGTTTCCTTGGGCTGTCGTGAAACTTTTGTCATCACTTGTTTCGATTTGTGGAAACGCTTCCCACGCACAGTATATTCATCCTCTGTCAGGTGACCCCCGAGTATTTATCTGTTTGCTGGCCTCTCACTGCTGTTTCCCTACACGGAAGTCATTGGTAGGTGCTTACCTGGGCGGCAGATACTTTCCTTTGGCCGTGGGCGCTGTGTTTGCAGTGACTTTCCCAACCGGATATCTTGTGAAGACTGTTTCCCATTTACTTCCTTTAGGAGAATCCCGGAAATATGGTTTTCCCCTATCACGTGCCCAGAACAGTGTTCCGGCTGCGGTAGGAGCCTAGCTCTGTGGTCCAGCCTGGGAACCCCACTACCCTTACGTCAGACACTCTGCATTTCACGATGACTCCTCAGTGGCTCCCGAACGCCCTGGTCTGCATCTAGACCTTCGAGGCCACCACCGGCTGTGGGCATGGCCTTCTCTGGACGCACACAGTCCTGCCCCCCCAGGCGGTGCGGACAGGGGGGCAATGCTCCTCACGAAGCTCCCGCAGCCGGCGGTGGCGGGGGGGGGGGGGGGGGGGTGCAGTGACGCCATTGTACATGGGGTGGTGCTCCTGATGCGGGTGCTCCCCACGCCGAAGGGCCCCACGCTGGAGAGTCACGGCCACCACCTCTGTCCCTCTCCCTTGTGTGCTCCCTCCCGGCTGCCGGGAGTAGGGCTGAGCGTGGCTCCCACTTCGGTTCTCCCTTTCCTTCCCTTCGGACTCAGACTCCGGAGCTGCCCCCCGACCCCCCTCCAGTCGGGAGGAGGTGTGGCCAGAGATGGTGGGAGGGGGGAGGCAGAGGTGGCAGGCGGGGGGCGGGGGGGCAGGAGGTGGGGCGGGAGGCGGGAAGGCTCCATCGAGGGCCCCCGTGGGAGGGGCCCCGGCGTCCAGCTCTCCTGGGACTGAGGACCTGCTTCCTGCACCTTCCCATCCCCCGTCGCGGCCCCTCCACCTCCCGATGAAATCAATTATCTCATTGCTACAGTCAGTTAAAAGTGAAATTAAATGGATTCTGAACATTAATAACAGGCCGTAATAAGACAAACTACCTCTTAATGATGCATAGAACCCTGATGAAAATAAATTTCCTTTTGGGGCGTGTGTGAGTCAGGTGGGAGAGGGAGTTTTATCTGCTGAATTGAAGCGAATATTGATTGCACAGCTGATAATTAATGGTAGCGATTTTTGATTAAAAATGAGCTCATTTAGCAAACAAGTGGAGTGTGGGAGCGTATCACGTCTAAAAATAGAATCGAGAAGAAAGGCTCCTTGTTACGGGCAGGACTGCAGGATTACAATGCCTGTTCGGAGCCTCACGCGGATGCCTCCAGATCCGAAATGAGCAGAGCCGTCCAGGCGCCCCCGGACTGGCGCCCTCGTCCTGCCCAGAATTTCCTGCCGTGGAGCAAAGGATGGGCTGGGAGCCACCGGCAAGACCGAGGGCACGGGGCGGGGGGGTGCGGGCTACCAGTCAGGTGCTTCTCTCCGGAAATCCTGTGCCGCGGGCGGATTCGGCAAAAACAGGACAAGAGAGGGTACGAATCTTGGAAGTTCTGTACCAAGAAAGGCCTCCCACCTCCACAGGGAATCTCATCCGTGTTCTGTGTATGTGTCACACATGCGTGTGCACACACCACACACGTATGCACGCTCACACACGCACACGAGAAATAGAAAGCAATGTTGACACAGCTACATAAAATCAGAAATGCTTCTGGTTCAGAAAAGCTGAAATGCTAGATCCAGTGTTAACACCCCTTGTAAAGTCAGGGTTCCACCAGCAAGGGGGTCAAGTAACGGTCAGGGTCTGGGGACAGTGACGGGGATAGCCCGGGACCCGCCGTCAGTGCCACGGGAAGGCAGGACCGGCGGGAAGCCGTGCTCGGCTCCGCGTCCCGTGGGCCCCGCCGTGTGCTGGGGCGGGGGACGGGGTCTGGGCCCTCCCGGTCGGATTCAGGATGAGACCCCGGAAAAGCCGGGACGCCCAAACGGTGGCAAAACAAAACAAAACGAGACCAGGGGGCATGAACTGGAAAAAGGCGAGTTTCCACAGGAAATGGTTGCTGTTCTCAGCCAAGGCTCTGAGTGAAACAGAATAAACCAAGATAAAGTCTCCACCCGGGAACGTGTAAGAGTGAACCCAGTGTAAACCCGGGCTCTGGGTGGTGAGGGGTCACCGCAGGTCCCTCGACTGTGACAAGCGTCCGTCTGGTGGGGCTGGTGGAGGCGGGGACCCGGGGGAGGGGGGGTTCCCTGGAAACGGGAACCCTCTGCTCCTTCCCCCCGGCCTGGCTGTAAACTAACACTGCTCTTTAAAAAATTGTCTTTTAAAATTTTGCAAATAATTGTTTCACAAGACGCCCTCACCTCTGGCCCCAGAGCGCCCTCACCTCACAACGATGCCTGTCGCAAACACACACTTAGGCCGGTTTGCGTTTGAAATTCACTTTCTTGTGCTGTCCCCACGAAGAAAAAGGAAGGGGAGGAAGGAAAGCCAAATACTGAGTTTAAAGAGGGCTGAATTGGCACTAAGCAATTAGCAGAGGCAAGCGTGGGGGTGCCTGGAGGGTTGTACTTCGCACATTATTCAAGGGAGGACGAGATTATAATTAAAAATCACAAAACTCATAAAAGGAAAAGCCACCTGAAGAGTGAGTCAGGGGAGACACAGAAATGCAAAACCGGGCCAGCAAAGCCTGAGGACATTGGAAGTCCAATTCGGAATTTAAATAAGCACATTTAATAAGTTCAGAGGAGGAGAGAGAGCTGAACACACGAGGGGGACGAGGGGCCGTCGGAACCGGAAGAGCGTCTGTAGAAGAATGAACCAGAACTTCTAGGAGGCGTTCAAAACATAAGTACTGAAATTTAAGAGTCTGTTCAATACGACGGAAGCAAATCGAAAGAGCGTCACCCAAAAGTTTCCCAGAGAAGCAGAGCCAACCAGACCGGAAGGCAGGCAAAGCCAGGGAGGTTGAGGGACGGGTGGAGACCGACAGACCGACGGACGAGTGTCGGGGCCCCAGGGAGGGGTGGGCGTCCGAATGGAAGACACAGAGGGAAAAGCAGGTCGCCCGGAGCAGAGGACGGGAGCCACCAGAGCCACATGCGAGGAGCACGAGGGCCCCGGGGAGGATAAGTCACAGAAGTCCACACCGCACTCCTCCTGGTGAAACCACAAGCCACCCGCTCAGCCCAATCGGCCACAGCCGCAGAGGCGGGACGGGGTCCACACGGGCTCCCCCCAGCAGCCCTGGAGGCCGGACGACGTGGAAAGGGGTCTTTAACGCGCAGGAGGAAACCCCTGACCCACCAGGATGTGAACCTGTGATAAGACTGTGGTTAAGGAGAGAACACGACGGCATTTTCAGAACAAAACTGAGAGTTTCGCGATCCACCACGAATTGCATCACTATTGAATTTCAAAGCCTTGTGTTTCAGAAGATTCTGGAAGGGAAGTATGTTAGCTGCTGGCCAGCATGTCTTTTCCTGTCAGCTCTAGCAGCGGCTGACAGAGACCGCGTATGCACGGTTGGCGTCCGAGCGTCCCCGGCGTTCACGGCCCTGCGCCGGCCTCAGCTGTCCCCCGGCTCACGTCCTCGCCGCGTTCGAGGTCCTTGCAAACACCTCCAGGTCCGAGTGGCCATCACTCCCCGGCTCCCCGCTGCCCGCATTCCTCTCGATGGTACTTACCAGCCCCCGAGCCTGCACCGCCGTGCCTCCAGAGCCTGCCTCCGTCCACACGGGGACTCGTCTGGGCCACCGCTGTCCCCCTGACACGGAGACGGGGCCTGAGGCACTTCCTGAGCTTGACGAATCCTCGAAGGAGGGCATCGTTCCGTGACGTCTTCAGCAGGACCTGGGAGCAGGAACGAGCAGTAGTCTGACACGCGAGGCACGAGGCCGGGCGAGAACACCGAGGCCCAGAGGGTGCGGTCGCCCCCTCAGAACAGGACCCCGGACCGGAACCTAGACCCGCATGACCCCGGGACGTGAGTGAGGCGGCCCCGTGGATGCTCAGACACGCAGGCCGGAAGAGAGGCCGGAAAGCAGGACCACCGAGCAGAGGCAGCTGCCCACCCCCCCACCCCGCCACAGGACCACGTCCCCACCGCCCGCCTCCCCTGGAGCACCCACGTCCACCCCCAGCCTCCCCTCGCGGGTCAGAGGCTGCTCCCCGGCCACTCCGCTGTCAGGCTGCCCCTCCCTCCCGGTGACAGCCTCCCCGTGCCTCCCACGACCACCTTGGCGCTAAGACGGGCCTGGCACCACAGTGGGGGCGTCTCTGAGCGTGTGGACCAGACTCTGCTCTCCGTGGGAAAGCAGCTTCCTTACCGCGAGTTCACTCAGAATCAAAACCACAAGGAACTGGACACCCGGGGGTGGACGGACACAAGGACAGTATTTCACGGAGCCTGAGTCAAAGCCCAGACAGCTCAGCCCAGAACCCACACCTTCAGAGCCTAAGACCAAGCTGTGGACGGACGGATGGACGGACGGACGGACGGGCTGCAGGAGTGAGGGAGGGAGGGAGGGAAGGATAGACGGGTGGAGGCACGTTTGATTTCACCGCACTGGATGGAGGGTAAGGCGCTAACATCCCCCAGGACAGAGGTCCTGTCCCTGCGGGTCCCCGAGGGCACCTCAGGACCCTTGCGCCATTTTGTGTGCGAAGTCATGACTCCAGATGGATCGAAGACCGCGAGGGGCCACGAGAGAGACTGGAGGAGGGAGGGCTGTGTTGCCCACACGCTGCGCGTGGGGAGACGCGTGGCTTCGCGCCAGAGACCGCGTCCAGATTTAAAGGAAAAGGCCCACGATGGACGGACGTTGTCGCACATGTCACAGTGAAGGCCCCTGTGTGTGCCAGCGTGTGTGTGCATGTAGCACGTGCCCCTCCCCAGGGCGGGGACCCTCTGCGCGGGGGCTGCGGGGACACGGCGCCCCCTCCCGGCCCCACCGCGGGTGGACGGTGCCACACAAGCGTGGGACACGGCCTGCGGCTGTGCGATCCCGGCCACGGCCCGAGCGAAGGGCCGACGCCCTCCCGCCATGGGCAAGGGCCTGTGCCGCGTCCCTGTGACACAGGGCGTTTCCAGCACAGGACACGGGAGCTCCTGCAGCTGTGGATTCAGGACGCTGGAGGGCAGGGGGGGGGGGGGGGGGAGCTCAGAGCCGGACGGAGACCCCGAGGGCCGGTGTTGTGTCCCCCTCTGTGCTGAGATTGCCCTGGAGGACAACGCCGAGCCCCAGCTCCCCCCTGGGAGCGGACGGACGGCCGTCCCCGCACTAGCCCTCGCCACTCGGCCTGGAGAGCGGCCACCGTGTCCAGCCCGGCACTTGGCGTGGGTCGTTTGCACAGGTTACGGTTTCGCCTCATCTGGGTGCGGCGACCCGGGCCCAGGTGCCGTGGACCCAACAGCCCTTCGTCACTCCGGTTCCACCCTCCCCGCATCCCGAAGCCACCCGGCCTCGCGGGGCTTTGGGAACACGAAGCCGCACCTGTTGCGGTGCTGGGGCCCCGCGTCCGGGGAGGGACGCTGCTTCTCGTGTCTGACCTTCGGCCTCCCGGTGGCGTTCGGACGCGGCAAGCTACCCCTCCCTCCGGTCCCCCAGCCTCACCAGAGCCCGTCGGCATCAGTTCCGGAGGGACAGATGGACACCGTGCCGCTGCCAATTTGCATATTTGGTTTGTGTGTTTACTAAGCCAGAAAGGCTTTCCGCCACTTGTTCGATCTGGCACACAACGCCTTTCCTCTAAGACGTGAGAAGGAAGTGCAAGCACATCCACTGATACGTTTGATAAGTGAGGGCTGAAACCCTGTGCGTGCCTGGTGCCGTTAGGCCGGGGGCCGGGGGAGCAGGACCCCGGGGCTTGAGGCACAGGTGTGGGCTCTGAGCTCCGGTGACCCTGGCAGGCTCTCCACCTCCCGAGCCTTGACCGTAAAATGGTGCCAGCGAGAGTCTCTCTTACAGAGCTGGCCGGCTGTGACCAAGCAGCTGCGTTCAGCTTAACGGGGAAGTGGAGTTTTCCTCCCGACAAACACATGTCAGCATAATCCAGCATCTGAGAGAATCCTGAGCCCCACAGCCTGTGTTCCGGGCTCAGAGGGTCCCCTAAGATGCCCGAGGGCCCGTCTTCCCCACATCGACCCCAGTGCGGACGGACTCCATCTTAAGACAGGCTGGGAGGAAGGTTCCTTTGCAGGCCTCCGAAATTTTCCACCCGACACACGGTGCGGCCCCGAGAGCTCGTAATCTGTGGGGTTAGAATGGCAGGCGCGTATTGTGGTCGCTCTGAATAAAATTTACTGGTGTGTGCAGGTTTCATGGCTAAGTGCCTTTCTGTGAAAAGCTTTCATCACACAATTTCTTCCCTATCGACGGGCTGTTCCGTATCATCTAGAGTAATTAGATTTAGACTTTCAGCCAACCCCATGCATCACTTCAGCTATTTCGGAAAAATGAAGGAAACTTTCCAAATGTTTTCCACGGTGTGATGCAGAGCCCAGGGGACTGGCTGGGCTTGGAGAATCTGTTTCCCTGCCCGTCGCCTCCCGGAGGGGCCCCTCCAGCGGCTCCCGCACAGGGGACCCACGGCCCACACCCCCCACCTGCCCCGCGGCCTCGGAGCCTCGGCAAACACGGCCCTGCTTTCTCCCCAGCTGCTCTGAATTCTAACCACATTGCGAAAGCAAGAAGGGGTAGGGGGGGAGAGAGAGAGGAAAAACAACGTCTCTCTAAGTAAATGAGGCTGCGGGGCTTTGGGAACTTGCCAAGCCCTTTCTATGAGGAGCTGTTCTATCAGATTTCTCAGCAAGAAAGAAACAAGGAAATTAGCGTGCGGTTGAATTCAAGACTAAAATTAGCCATCTTGAAAAACAAATCCTGATAAATACAACCAGAATTTATGGCTCACATTACAGGAGGCACAGATGGCATTTGATGGCGTTTTATCTCAAGGGAGAGAATATTCCTTTTACATCAGAACATCAGCATTATAGGTTTAGGGATTATGGCGCAGAATCCCGCACTGTTTTGTATACACAACCAGCAAAGCTTGGGCCTGTCAGCTCTGGGAAGACGCTGGGCTCACATCACGAAGCAGGGGACCCGAAGGTCGTGGGGGCCGCCCCTCGACATCAGGCTGGCTCAGCGCTTCCTGTAGATGAAGCAGATCTCGTCTGGTCTTCAGAGACCCCCCGGCAGAGGGAACCACAACAGAGGACCACGGCTCTCACAGGCGCACGGCCGGTGGGCGCCCGTCCCACATTCTCACACTTCCCCGTTTCTCTCGGCTTTGCTCGGGGTCTCGGGGACACAGCTGTGCCTCCTGACACATGGAGAGGCGTCGGCCCAGGACAGATTTCATTCCATGAAGTTATTTTCTTCAACAAAGTGAAGACACGGGATGAACAATCTCCCAAAGGATGAGGTAGCCTGAGTCTCTGTGGCCACAGCATCTTCTGGGAGCTGGTCCAGGAGCATCTGGAGCCTCCTCCAGAGGCCCCAAAGCATCTGTCTGTGCCGGAATCACGGCCAGACCTACCACAGGGAAAGGCGGCCAACACGCAGAGGGAACCCCAGATCTGGACACCCATGTCCGGAGGGTTTTCCAGCCCGCACATGGATTCACCGATGGCAGGTTTCCATCCGGCTCCCGCGCGCCCTTCGCGTCTAGGTAAGGTCCCACCCAGGTGGTCCTACCAGAGGTCAGTGGTCAGAGAAGGTGCACAGGTCAGAGAGGGGAGGATCTGCGTCCGGTCCCACGGGGACCTGCACGTCCGGCAACGCGGGCCCACAAGGAGCTGGTTCAACGACCCCCATAGAACGTCCTCCGCACGTCACTGCCTGGACTTGTCCGTGTGGCTTTTCAGTTTGGCTATTTCGGCCCCAGATGCACGACACTGAAATAAAGCTTTGGATTCATTACTTTTTTTGTCTTGCACCTGGAAATGGTTTTCGATTTACGGAAGAGTTGAAAAGGTGGTAAGGAGAGATCTCACATGCCTACGCCCAGCTTCCCACGATGCCGACACCTCTGACCTTGGTGTCTGTGAAAATCGGCCTCATTTTCTCGTGGTGTATGTACTGACACTAACACACTGACACGGACGGCGGTCCGTGAGCCACGCACTGCGCACTGTGCTGATACGAGCCTGTGAGCTGAATGAAAGACTCACCAGTTTTCCCTCAATGTCCTTCTCTGTTCCGGGACAGCACGTTCGCTCAGGCATCACGACTCCTTAGTCTCCTCCGGTCTTGAGCACGTCTGTCTTTCGTCTGATCGTGACCTGGACACTTTGGGGAGTTCTGGTCCCGGGTTTGGTAGAATGTCGCTCCACATGTATTTTCCTGACGTTTTCCCCTGATTACGCTGGTGTACTCGTCTTGGGGGGAGAGCACACAGGTGTGGTGACCTTGTATCTCACCACGTTGGGGCACATGCCTAAGACATCATGACGGTGACAGCAGCCTTGACCCACGGTTGAGGGGGTGTCTGCCTGATCCCTCCACTGCCACCACGGCTCTTTTCCCTCCTTCCCGTTTGTTGGAAACGAACACTACGTGCAACCACTTGGCAGCGTGGAGAGGGCAGGGGAGAGAAGCAGAGGCCCGGGGCACGGCAGGGCCGGGGCGCGCAGAGCAGAGACACATAGGGACTTAGAAAGAGTCCCGAAAGGCCGTGCGGTCCTGCGGGGAAGTGATGTGATTCAGTTAGCGATGTGGGAGCCTCCCGTCAGCAGCTGCGGTGTGAAGGTGTGTGAGGCAGGCAGAGGGAGGCGGTTTACTAGGGTAGCTTTGGGGTGGGGGGGAAGTTTCCTCCTCTTCTGCATCTCTGGACAAGCTCCCACCTGTGTAGCGCTGCTGGATTTGTGGCCCTCCAAGACCCCCCCAAGCTCACCTTGTGTTTCCCTTTCCTGGAATCAGCCATTTCCCTCTAACCAGCCTGCAGTACTTAGAAGCCAAGATCAGGGCAGTGGGTGTGCTCACTGCTACTGGGGTGTCACTGCTTCCAGCCATGGCTGAGGACAGGGCTCGATTTTACGCGTGTGTGTGTCTTTCTGGTGTCTGCATAGGCTACAGCTCCAGAGTGCACTCTAGTCTTCTCTCTTGCTTAACTATAACTGCTTCTCAGACAGTGACAAGTCCCACGCTCATTACTGACAATTTATTTACTCATTTGTTCAATATACGGTAAAATAGTATAGAGTACGCTCGCGTCTTTACCTTTCTGCCGTGCGATCAAAACACCCTCCCCAAAGTTACCTTCACCCTCTCCTCTTCTCCCCACCCCTACAGCAGGTTTATGTCACACGTTTAATACAGTTAGTTTCAGTTCGTCCTCGGGCCCCCACCCGCTCACTGATTAGCGCACGTGTCTCAAAGCAAAGCTCACAGAGTTTTGCGGGTCCTGACAAACCCACGGACTCTCGTATCCCCCACCCGAGACTCATACAGAGCACCTCCATCACCCAGGAAGTTATCTTCCCTGTCCCCCTGAAGCCAATCCCGCCCTTATGCCAGACCAGCGATGGGTTTTCTGTTCCTATAGTTTTGCCTTTTCCGGAACTCCATATAAATGGGACCACATGACATGGAGCCTTGTGGGTCCGCCTGTCACTCCACAAAGACGTGTTTAAGATCCACCCTGCTGCCGTGCAGTCGTGGCTCGTCCCTGCACTGGTGAGAGGGGTCCGCCGTGTGGACGGGCCACAGCCTGGTTGTCCATTCTCCTGCAGAAGGACATCTGGTGCATCCGGGTCTGGGCACTCAGAACAGGGTGCTATGAGCATCTGTGTGTGGGTTTTGCATGGACACAAACCTCCAATTCACGTGGGTAAGTACCTAAGAGCTGGGTTACTGTTTACATGGTAACCGAATGGTTAACTTCAGAACAGGCTTCCCAGCTGTCCTCCAGAGTGGAGGGACCACTTTGCCCTCCCTCCTCCAGAGTGAGAGTGCCCGTCCCTCCGCACCGGCCAGCGCCTGGCTGGTCGGCGTCCCCCCCAGTCGCAGGGGTGTGCAACACTGTCCCCTCGTGGTCCTGCAGAGCATTTTCCTAACGACCGATGGCCTTGGGCGTCTTCCATATGCTTATTTGACATCATGGAACTGACTTTCAGCAGCATCGTTCAGATCCTTTCCCCACTTATAAAAATTGGGCTGTTGGTTTAGCTAGTCTTTTGAACCCCTCTGACCACGGTGGGCTCATTACTTCATGAGCAGCTGCGACCAGCCACCTGGGCCGTTAGAAACTTCTTCTCTTTGGGGCGCCTGGGTGGCTCAGTCGGTTAAGCGTCCGACTTCGGCTCAGGTCATGATCTCACGGTCCGTGGGTTCGAGCCCCGCGTCAGGCTCTGTGCTGACAGCTCAGAGCCTGGAGCCTGTTTCAGATTCTGTGTCTCCTTCTCTCTGTGACCCTCCCCCGTTCATGCTCTGTCTCTCTGTCTCAAAAATAAATAAACGTTAAAAAAAAATTTTTTTAAAAAGAAACTTCTTCTCGAAGAGGGGCTCCTGGGGGGCTCAGTCTGTTAAGTGACCGACTCTTTGTGTCAGCTCCAGTCACAATCTCATGGTTCGTGGGACCGAGCCCCACGTCAGGCTCTGAGCTGACAGTGTGGATCTTGCTTGGGATTCTCTCTCTCCGTCTCTCTTTGCTCCTCCCCTGATCACATGCTCGCTTGCTCTCTCTCTCTCTCTCTCTCTCTCTCAAAATAAATAAATAAGCATTAAAAAAAGAAAGTAAGAACTTCTTCCTCAAGAGAAATATTCTGTGCTTCACGTTCAGTTACGTGACCCGCGGGTCCAATCTGAGTCCTCACAGAATGGCACACACAACAATTTCCAGGACAGCGTTTAGTGAGTGACGCAGTCCCCAGACTTGCCGAGACTCCACGGACCATCCAGGTCCCTCCCCCGCCCCACATGCCCCCTTGGTCCCTCCTTCCTTCCGTCTCCTCCGTCTCCACCGGAGCTAAACCAATTCTTCAAGTATCTTTTCTCCGCTGGCCTTTCCTGTCGCCACGGGCTTTCCCACGTGACACGTGAACTGCTTCCCGCCCACCTTTATCGTTACACCGGCCTGTGTGTCTGCTCCCGCCCTGGTACCACATGTTAGCTGAATTCCAATTAGTCCGTGAAGCTCTTTGATCACCTAAACTTTCTCTCCTTTCTTAGCTGCCCTGTAGATGGAGAGAGAAAGGCTGATGGTTTTCCTCCGGCTTAAATAAAGAAAGCTCATAAGGATGTGTGTCTTCAGGAGGCGATGTAGGGGCCACTGCCCGAGTGCACGGAGTAAGAGCCTGCAGCCACGGGTGGTCCGGGGGCCCTCATCCACCGCAGGCTCCAAGGAGCCAGGAACCCCCCTCCCCAGACTCTGCAGCCAGAAGTGACAGACTCCTCCAAGATCACAAGCTCTGGGGCGGGTTCAAGGGTGGCAACGGGGCTTTGGTTCTGCTGGCTGACCGCGTGGGGCCCCAGCGATGGTTCTCATGCCGAGTTCCTGCTTCACGGGAGCCCAGAGGCAGGACGCGGGGCACCCAGGCTTTGTGGCCTAAAGCTCAGTGTTCTCCCTGCGTCAGAGCCTCCTGGACCTTGAACCACGGCTCAGAACATGCGTTCCCGGCACGGCAACCTGGAGGAGGCTTCCGGCTCCCTGTCTTCCTGACCGAAGCACTGGTGGCCCCTTCTGGATCGTCCCACAAGTCATTCTAGAAGGGCTGACAGCTTCCTCTTCCGGAACCTTCCTAGGCTTTGTGAGCACTGGATTCTCTACTTCATTCACACTCCTTCCCAGGCAAAGGGATGCAGGGGTCTCGCTGCTGCTGCTGCAAGGACCCCGGGAGCTGCGGACCCTGGATGAGGACGTGTGCAACTCGGGGCAGTTGCAGGCCAACCTCTCCCGTGGCTCCGCAGGGAGCCCGAGCCCGAGGTCAGAGGGGCCGTGGCCCCAAGCTACGTGCGGCTACTTTGTGGTCCACTTGCACGGACGCTACAGTGTGCCGGGGACACGCACGTTTGCACTCTGGAGACGAGAGGCGAACGCTAACAGCCGGGGCACGGGCGCCCTGGACAGCAGGAGGCGCGGTCTCACCCGCAAGACGCTCCCAGGCCTTGGCCAGGCGACTCCAGTACATTTAGGCCTGGAGCCTGGCACTGCCCCCGCCCGAGCCCGCGTCCCGCCTCCGTGAGGCTCAGACAGAAGTGCACACAGAGTGCTCCGTGGGGGTCAGACAGAGTCCCCATCGCTGACCCCACACCCAGTGTCTCAGTCTGAGAAGTGTCACCTCGCCTTCCCGGGGACAGTAACACGGGCTGGCCCAGGGCACTGCCCGTCTGAGCTTCCCGGCCCTCTGCACACGCAGGGCCCTTCCCCGATGCCTCCTGGGAAGGCAGTGTTCACCTGGGGGACAGAAAGCCCAGGGCCACCCCCCTGCCGGACGCATGGCCGCACAGGCAGGGAATCCCCAACCGGCCCCAAGGAGCCCAGCTCGCCAACAGCTCTGGATTTCGCTTCGCACCTGACGCGTTGAGAGCCTCACCGGGGATGGGTCGCCTTGGGTTGCATTTCCTTAACGGTTTGTGCAAATTTAAACCTCAAATTTAAATACGCTAGCGTCTCTGCCCAGGGAGGGAATGAAGAACCTCCCCACAGGCGCCTGGGTTTCTATGTGTGGTGGGCAGGGGGCCGGTGGGGACCCCGAAGAGAGAGGCACCAGCACAGCCCAGCTCTTTCCCGCAAGACCCCAGCCTCTGAAGCCCGATTTCTCCGCTGTCTCCGTTTGCAGGTCAAAGTGTAATTTCTCCTCGTGCTGGAGCGGCCGTGCTTTCTCGTGGGACGTGCAGGTCGTGGGGGCGAAGAGGAGGAGGGTGGGCCCGGCCGACTGGCAGGGAGGCAGCACCGAGAACAAACAAGAGTCTCGGAATATTGGCGTGGAAAGCGGCTCACGGGTGTTTAAAGCGACAAAGACTCTGGGTTTCGAAACCTAGAAGGAAAACTTCCTCTGACGTCATTTGTGTGCATGTGGACGCTTTTCTAAATAAACGCGATTCACGCGTCGACACGAGATAAATTACTTCCAATTCTATCTTTAGATGAGTCTGTGAATAACGTCATGTCTCCTGCGTCGTGCCACAGGGTCGTGGACGCGACTGCTTCCCAAGCTGACGGGTTGTGTCCCATTGCATCGACTCGGACACATGGCAACGTATCCTCAGACAGAAACCGGGGAAAGATGGGGATATTTTTCAAATTGCAAAGCTTCATAAGGATGCGTGCGACCCAAACCCCCCCTGTGGCAAACTCTGCCCCGACGGCGTTTTCATCGTGTTTAAATGTTGTTTCTACTGGTAACTTCCCGAAAATCTGTGTCATTTCACCTGTGAAGCAAATGAATCGTGTCCTAAACTTTATTTGTAGGCTGGCGTTGCTGCTTGAAAGGTATCTTCCTACAGAAACAGCGTGATAAGTAGTATCCCGCCATAGGATAAAAACTTGCAGCAGAGGAAGAAACCCCGATTTTTACTCAGTAACGTGGCAGTGGGGATACGTCTCGTTGTCGTAACCGCAAGAAGGAAGCAGTCGGCGGGAACCCCGAAACCTGCCAAGAGGAGACCTGCCTTCCGAAGGACCGGGACCCGGGACTCAATGCCAGGGACACCCTTGGTCCCACACGCATGTGATGTCGCTTCTTTCGATGGCTACTTTCTTTCTCGCCAGGGTCTCTGTGAGACACGGGACGGAGTGTTCATCCACCCCCAGGGTCCTGCCCTGGAGCTCGGACGGTAGGAGGGGGCGGGCGGACCTCCATCCTGGTCACCCATCCCCACACGTCCCATGAGGAACCACGGCTGTCATCCCGCAGTGTCACCGTCTGCGGTCGGGGTCCCGGGGGAAGGCCAGCACCTAAGATGTGGGAAGTCAAGGTCTAGGGTACGTCTGCCCTACTGAGTCCAAACTGGGGTGGGGACAAACGGGGAACAGGGAGAAGGGTCCCAATCCGGCGTGTCCAACCTAACGGGAGAACCAGGGACGCCCTCTCTGGACCCCAGGACAGGAGCCGGGGTGGGATTTGGGGGACTGCCCAAACCAGTTCCAGAGAAGGCAGAGAGGGGGTGGGAACACCATCACTCCCAGGGGCAGAGAAGGGGGGAGGATGCCCCTTCAGCCGCCGTCAGGCTCAGATCCTGGGGGCGGGGCCCTCGAGGCAGCGGTGAGGCTGGTTTGGAAGGGGCTGGAAGATGGGGCGCCTGGGTGGCTCAGTCGGTTGAGCGTCCGACTTCGGCTCAGGTCACAGTCTCGCAGTTCGTGGGTTTGAGCCCCGCATCAGGCTCTGTGCTGACCGCTTGCTCAGAGCCTGGAGCCTGCTTTGGATTCTGTGTCTCCTTCTCTCTCTGCCCCTCCCCCACTCACGCTTTGTCTCACTCTGTTTCTTAAAAATAAATAAATGTAAAAAAAATTTAAAAAAAAAGGGGGCTGGAAGAAGCTGAATCTTGTACCATCGGCTGCTTCCGCAGTGAAAGAGCCCTTCTCCCTTCCCTCCTACCTTGCAGAGCCCCTGGGCCCCCACACGCACAGAAACGCACAAGAGAAATGCGGTTTTCAGGGCCCCAGGCCCAGCCTGACAAAGCAGGGAGGGTTTGCGTTCAGCTGAGGGAGGGTGTGCTCAGCGCAGGCCCGACCCCCCCCCCCCGTCACTGGGTCGTAACACCCCTGCTCTCAGCCCCGCATCCCACACCAGCACCCCTCCTGTATCCTGTGTCCTGTATCCCAACATCCCAGGTGACACTGACCAATTTCCTGCTGCACATTTATGTGCTTTCATTGTTTTCTGTTACAAATAAAGATGCAATGCTCATCTTTGTTCAAAACCTTTACCTACTTTATTGGTAAAAAGTACATGCAAGCAAATACAAGTTTTAGATCCAAACCCATTCATTTCTCAGGGTTTTTTAAAAAATTTTATTGATTATTTATTTTGAGAGAGAGAGAGAGAGAGAGAGAGCTGGGCGGGAGAGGGGCAGAGAGGGAGAGAGGGAGACAGAGAATCCCAAGCAGGCTCCACGCTGTCAGCACAGAGCCCCACGTGAGGCTCTATCCCACGAACCGTGAGATCACCACCTGAGCTGAAATCAAGAGTCGATGCTTAACCGACTGAGCCACCCAGGCGCCCTGACTTTTGAGGGTTTTGGTAAGAATTTCCAAATCGTCGAGGTTCGCGGTCCCAGAGGACCGGCCTGAGGGGACCCATCCAGCAGCAAACCTTGGTACCAATAGTCTTGAGCGCGGTTCAACTGATTTAACGTACGTTTGCTGATGCCTAGGGTTATCTGACTCGGGCCCCACTCCGAGCACAGCTCCGAGCGGGAATCAGGGTAAGTAGAAACCACAAGTGTGACCGAGGGTCAGGACTGGAGAGAGGCTGGCAGAAAGAGCGAGCAGGAGGTGCAGAGCCAGCGAGGCTGGGGCGGGGGGGGCTCTGGGAAGCGCACACGGGTGCGGTCAGGCCACCGAGGCCACGCAAGAAGGTTGGACTCCATCCCGGGGGCGACAGGAGCCTTGGGGTGACCGGCAGGGAGGGGCGGGGCGCAGGTAGACGTGGGGAACGGACGGGGCAGGGGGTCGGAGGCAGGTCTGAAACCCGGGGCGGGGGGCACCTGGACCAGCAGAGCCACCCGGGGTTCTGGAGAGACAGACCCCGAGTCCACCAAGCCCCTGAGACGGACTGAGCGCTGGACGGGGCGGCGGTGGCGCAGGGCAGGGCCAGAGGTGCTCAGCGGAACCGGAGGGAAGCTGCAGTCCGCGTGGACCCACCCGGGTTATAGGAGCCCAGGGCGCCGGAGGGGCTCTGACCCAGGGCGGGACGGAGACTTTCTGGAACTGGAGAGGAAGTGGGGACGAGTTCAGACACCAGCCCACCAACTTCAGGGGTGGGGGAGGATGGGGCGCCGCGGAGGGCAGCCCCTGGGCGGCAGGCACACACGCGCACACACACATACACACGTGGGCACACACACATGCACACGCATACACACACATGCCCGCGACACCTACACACATGCACACACATACACGCACATGCCCACACACCGCACACCACACACATGCGCATGCATACGTGCACATGTGCGCGCATATAGACACACATGTGTGCACACCCGCATGCACACACACACGTGCGCACACACATACACACACGAGCACACACCCACACACATACACACGCGTGCACACACACATGCACACGCACACACATACACACACACGCCCGCGACACCTACACACATGCACACACATACACGCACATGCCCACACACCGCACACCACACACATGCACATGCATACGCGCACATGTGCACACACAGACACACATGCGTGCACACCCGCATGCACACACACACGTGCGCACACACATACACACACGAGCACACACCCTCAAGCGCACACACATACACACGCGGGCACACACCCACACACATACACACATGTGCACACACACATGCACACGCACACACATACACACACACGCCCGCACACCTGCATGCACACACACACACACACGAGCACACACCCTCAAGCACACACACATACACACGCGGGCACATGCATGCACATACACACATACACGCACATGTGCACACCCCCTCACACACACACATACACACGCATGCACACCCACACACATCCCACTTGAGGAAACCACCATATACACCAAGATTAATTTTCTACTGTGTTTTATTTCCAAGCCAGATTCCCCAGCACGCGCTCGCTGCCCCTCGGTGCACACACTTCCGTGGAGCCCCCACCCTCCGAGATGCACACGGAGGACGGACTGTGGCTGTCAGCGCGTCGGTGTCAAAGTCCACACACGGGGTTTGCGGCTGGCTTCCAAAACGCTGTGATGAGTCCACATGAATAACGTAAAAGGGAAACATTTTCCCCGCCCACAGACGTGTTATTTTTCCTTTCATTTTCTTCCAGCTGAGGGCAGAAAACATCTCGTTTCTCTCCTTTGCATCTCTCTAAATAACCGTGCGCTTGAACGCCGTTTTCAGACGTGTGCTGGTTTCGTCCTGCGGCAGAGTTCCAATCACACCGCGTGCGACCCGGACGCTCCAAACAGCCACACCACACCCGTCATCGGCATCTCTTACTGTCACACTGGCCTCATTCACACTGTCCAAAGATTTTCATTGCTATTTGAACGAAAACATGTTTTGGGGCACCTGCGGGGCTCAGTCGGTTAAGTGTCTGACTCTTGATTTCAGCTCAGGTCATGGTCTCGTGGTTCATGGGTTCGAGCCCCTCACCAGGCTCTGTGCTGACAGCTCAGAGTCTGCTTGGGATTCTCTCTCTCTCTCTCTCTCTCTCTCTCTCTCAATAAATACACTTTAGAAAAATATTTCTTTCATGGCTTCTAAGTTCCTCATTAAGCATCAGTCCCTCATGTGCAGCCTTCACGCGGAGCCCACCCCCACCCCCGGAGGCTGGCTTCACCATCACGACTGTCACATGAGCCATCGGTGCACCGGGACTTCCCTTCACGCCGTTGCTGCCACGTGCCACTGGCTTCACCTTCGTGCAGGTGAGGCGACGGCCGGGCTCCACAGAGGCCCCAAATCCCGCAGGCACCCTCAGACCTGGTCCTCCCGCCCAGGGGGACCCTGCTGGGGCCACTGGAGAAGCCTTGGGAGTACCTTATCCGCATCAGGAATATTCTGGTCACTGTGTTTTTCAGAGTTTTCCTGACTATTCTCGGAATTTATTCTTCCGCGTGAACTTTAAAATTACTGGTCACCTAGGGGCGCCTGGGAGGCTCAGTCGGTTGAGTGTCCGACTTCAGTCTCAGGTCATGATCTCACGGTTTGTGAGTTCAAAGCCCGCATCGGGCTCTGTGTTGACAGCTCAGAGCCTCGAACCTGCTGTGGACTCTGTGTCTCCCCCTTTCTCTGCCTCTCCCGCCCCCCCCACATTCTGTGTGTGTCTCTCAAAAATAAATAAACATTTAAAAAACAAAGACTACTGCTCATCTCACTGGAACCACATTAAACACTTCTGCTAACATAGGACAGGTGGGTGTGTTGGGGTTCTCAGCGTCCCCCAAAAGGACAGGCTGCCCTCCGTGACTTCACGGGCTGTCATGACAGCCTCTCCCGCCACAGAGACCTTGTACTTCATCACCGGCATGATCCCCAGGCATTTCATTGTTTTTGCCAACGTTGTGAACGAAAATGTTTCCCTCATTTCCATCTCTTAGTATTTATTTCTAGTAGAAGAAACTATTGATTTCTGTGGGCTTATCTTCCGCAAGCTCTCTTACCAAAGTGGTGTAGACATTTCTCTTCGAGTCACTACCGGCGATCTGTGTCTTCCCAGGTGATCAACCATTTCATCGAGCTTCGGGAGTTCTGCCGAGGATTCGACATTATACACTGTTTTCATTAATCCCGCAAACCCCTATCGAACACACATTCTGTGCAGTTACAGCCCCTTTTAACATCTACAAAACGCGCATGGTCTCACTCTAATTTTTCCTGATTAGATTTGCTCGTCGCTTATCTATTTTATTCATGTTTTAAAAGAAATAGTTATTTGATTTACTCACAAAACCTACTCAATGCATCTCTTCTATCTACGGTTTTCTGCTCTCGCTCGATTGGCCTGGCTGTGCTGCTTTCTTTCCTTTTACTTTATTACTCAATTTGTATCTTCTCGAGTGAACTCTTAATTCACCTAATTTTGTTTTCCACCTGTAAACACTGAAGTGTTGACATCTCGGGATTTTCCTCGGACCACAGGTTCGCCCACAATGCCTGAGCATTTCCCTCATGTGATCCCCAAACCTCAGTGATGCCAGCCCCCGTGAGGCCCCTGGCATGTCCTGCCTGGCTTCGAAGGCACCCTACCCCCAGCATGGGCACGGGACGCTACCCCCGGCGAGGACACGGGACGGCTTTGGGCTTTGCTGGGGGGATGGCTCCCGTCTGTGCTCTGGGACGGTGACCTGCGGTCCTCGGCTCCGGCAGTGCCACCGGGCCTGGTCCTCAGGGCAGAGGGCAGAGCTGAGCTGGCCGCTGGAGCAGCTCGGTCCCAAAGCCCTGGTCGGGTACCTGCGGCAGCCCTGCCCAGCCTCGGGCTCACTCCTCCTGTTCCCACGGACCAGAGGCTCACAAGTTGGTTTGGGGCGTCTTTCTGCCTCCTGCAGTTTTCTAAGATAGATTATAATTTGAAATTATGAGGGTTTTTTTTGATCAAGAAGAAAATGAAGCACGGGGCGGGGGGGGTAACTTCCACGTGGTACACACACACACACACACACACACACACACACCATTTTCTTCTAGAGGTACTGAACTTGGCTCATCGTGGTGAGAACCTGGTCTGCAAAATGTCTGCCTTGTGGATCGAGGTTTTCTTTGAGGCTTTCTGGTGTTTATTTTTCCCCAGGACTTCATGGAGCCTGGCAGACAAACTGCAACTTTGGCCTGTCATCCCCACCTGCGATATAATAAGCATTGCGAACAAGGCGATGCTCCTGACTTACTCACCATCGCATCCCCGGTGACTGGAACACAGAGTAAACGTCCTATAAATAATTGTGGAAAATCTCAGACAGTCGTTGACCAAAACATCCCAACACCAGGCGTCCGATCGGAAGCAAATAAAGGTAGAGGAAAATGTCGCCTACGAGAAGAATCAGTCGACAGAAAACTACACGGAAATGATGGAGCTGTTGTAATTTGGAGACGAGGACTTTGACACAGCGATTATAAATGTGTTTAAGGATTTAATCAAACATATGTCATAGTGAGCAAAGAAATAGAAACTATAAAGAAGAAACAAACCCAGCCATTGTTAAAAACAACAACAAACAGCGTCACGGTGGCTAATACACCGGACGGGATTATGAGCAGAACTTGAAAATACAGCGGCAGCAACCACCCTAGGGAGGGTGTCAAGGAGACAGAAATAGAGGAAGAAGTAAGAAAGCCTCCGTTCCGTGCGGGACGACATCCATCTGTCTCTAGTCCTCGTGACTGGGGTCCCAAAAAGAGATACAGAAGAATATTTGAAGAAATAGGGCTTTTTTCTAAATTTGATGAAAACTTTCAGCCCCCACCTAAAGGTGCCCATTGGGGTAAAGTTCTCGCCAGCTTGGTATGGAGCAGTGAGAGTATCGGCCAGAATTGATCAAAACTCGTCAAACAGGACAAAATGCTCACGGTCATAACGCTGCTTATCGGTCACACTGGGCGGCTGCTGGAGAGACTGTTCACCCTGGAAAGGGTTTAAACGTTTATCTTCCCCATACTTAGCCTAAAATTGATGAAACAAAATTGTTCTTTTTTTTTTTTAATGTTTATTTATTTTTGAGACAGAGAGAGACAGAGCATGAATAGGGGAGGGTCAGAGAGAGGGAGACACAGAATCTGAAACAGGCTCCAGGCTCTGAGCTGTCAGCACAGAGCCTGACGCGGGGCTCGAACCCACGGACCGTGAGATCGTGACCTGAGCCGAAGCCGGACGCTTAACCGACTGAGCCACCCAGGCGCCCCAACAAAATTGTTCTTTATGGAAAGATCCCAACCGCTACTCGAAAGTAGGGTCAAATTAGAAAATCACCGTTTTGTAGCCCCTGGTGACATAACTGATGCAATTCAACAATCATGAATGGCCGCTTTCACGTTCCGCAAGTGACTGGAGCTGGGGCATCAGCACGAGCCCCCCAGTCTTAAGGTCTGGGGACACAAGTTCCTCCTCACATGACGCAAGACTTACGCTTGTGGAAAGGGCACACGGAAACATTGAGCCAGAATCAGATCAAGCCTCGGGTCCATCCAGAAGTTGACACGACACAGACTAATCGACAGACACAGTTTCTCCAACAAATCAGTGCAAGGAAGATGACCATCTGGAAAGCAAATGCCTCCAAATGGAGAGCCACCAAACGGAAAGGGTAAACCAACGGTGAAAGGACCCCTGGAGACAACAGGGAAATGTGACTATGGATTGGGGGGGGGGGGCGCCTGGGGGGTTCAATCGGCTAAGCATCCGACTCTTGATTTCGGCTCAGGTCATGATCTCAAGGTTCATGGGTTCCAGCCCCACATTGGACTTTTCCCTGACAGCAAGAGCCCGCTTGGGATTCTCTCTCTCTCTGCCCCTCTCCTGCTCACTCTCTCTCAAATAAACATTTGAATACGCACTGGCAATTATGGAACATCAAAGGATTACTCTGACCACATTAGGCGTGATCATAGCATTGTCTCTTTTTAATAGGTGAATGGATGGATGGATGGCTGGATGGACGGATGACAGACAGATGCTGTTTATGTGTGTGTGTGTGTATGCTTTTCAGTAAAGATCCATAATGAGCTATTTATGGTAGAAACGACATGGTGTCTAGAATATGCTTTAAAATATTTGAGAAAAGTCCTTGAAGAAATATCGGGGTTTCTAATGTTTATTTACTTTTGAGAGAGAGATAGAGAGACAGAGCAGGAGCAGGGGAGGGGCAGAGAGAGAGGGAGACACAGGATCCGAAGCAGGCTCCGGGCTCCGAGCTGTCAGCACAGAGCCCGACGTGGGGCTCGAACCCACGAACCACAAGATCATGACCCGAGCCGAAGTCGGAGGCTTGGCTGACTGAGCCACCCAGGCGCCCCTATTGGCTTTTCCAAACAGGGGCAGTGTATACACTGGCATTTAAAATACAATTGTTTCTAGTCTCTGAAATCTTTTATTACAAAACATTAAAATATTTTATTGACTAAGATAATGAAGTAATGGATGTACAGCGAGGCTGAGCAGAGATAAAGAGCTGGGAGTCAGAGAACGTTATCAGTCATTAAAAGTACGCTATTCGGTGTTTGGAAAATAACAGGAGGGAAGATGTGTACAGCAAAAGTAACATTTCTGCTGGGAATGAATGAACGCAATGCGTTCATGCCTCGCACGCCGTTTGCGCCTTACGAGATGACCGCCCGGGGCCGGACGGGGTCTCGCTCTCAGCTCTCGTCGTGCTTCTCGGATCCAAGCTGGAGAATACACCAGAGCTTGGAGACGGCATCCTTGTGCGCTAATTCCTTCGTGTCAACCACGGGTCTTCACGAGCACCAGACACGTAACCTGAGACGTTGGCGGTGAAGATTCGGACATGGCGCCGCACGAGCGTGAGCTGTATGACAAACGTGGGAAAGGCTGGCAAGGTGACCCCTCCTCCCGGGACCCGACACAGCCGTCCAGGGCCCGCCGCGGCAGGCGGGTGGCGTGGGGGAGCCTGGAAGGCGAGGCGCCCGCGGGGCAGGGACGCTCAGCGGCTCGCTTGCTGGAGCTTCCTCGGCGCCCAGCAGCAACTTGGCGGTGTTTGCGAGGTTGTGAGAGGAGGTCAGAGCAGCTGGGACCCGCGGCTCTTAAGGGCCGTGTCGGCGGGAGAGCAGAAAGAGATTAAGAGAACCCCTGGAAGTGTCACATGTTTGAAGACGTTCAAGAAGAAGAAACCGTTTTCTCGTCCAGGGGGAGAAGGCGTCCAGGCGCTGGCCGCAAATCCACCGGCGTCCAGAAGTGGCAGAGAGATTTCAGCTCGCTGTCCGGGTGACCTCTCCTCCGTGTTTACATCCGTGTTTGTGGAGGATGATCCCACCCGGGGGATGCTAATGTGCTGCTTCCGGAAGTAGAGGCTGTTCTCACTAGAGGCCCAAGAGGCAGAAGAAAAACCTCCACCGAGAATTTCTTAGGGGAGATTCAAGGACGGGATAGATGCTCCAACTTGCGGTTCTGGGATTGTTCCCGGAGAAGAGGGGATCATCAGGTGTGGGGGTGTGCACATGAGTGTGCACATGGGTGTGCACATGGCTGTGGGCTATGTGTGTGCATCTGTGTGTGTGCAGGCTATGTGTGTGTACTTATGTGCACGTGTGTGCGGGCTATGTGTGTACACACGTGTACATGTGGGTGTGGCTGTGTGTGCATCTGTGTGTGCAGGCATTGCATGTGCACTTATGTGCATATGTGTGTGTGCATATGGGTGTAGGCTATGCGTGTGCACTTGTGTGCCTGTGTGTGCATGTGGGTGTGGGCTATGTGTGTGCATCTGTGTGTGCAGGCTATGCGTGTGTGCTTATGTACATGTGGGTGTGGGCTATGTGTGTACACACGTGTGCATGTGTGTGTGCATATGGGTGTGGGCTATGTGTGTGCATCTGTGTGCGTGCATGTGGGTGTAGGCTATGCATGTGCACATATGTACACATGTGGGGGTGGGCTATGCATGTGCACGTGTGTGTGCATGTGGGTGTGGGCTATGTGTGTGCATCTGTGTGTGCATGTGGGTATAGGCTATGTGTGTGCACTTACGTGCACATGTGCATGTGTGTGCATGTGGGTGTGGGCTATGCATGTGCACGTGTCTGTGCATGTGGGTGTGGGCTTTGTGTGTGCATCTGTGTGCGTGCATGTGGGTGTGGGCTCTGCGTGTGCACATGTACACATGTGTACTTGTGTGTGCATGCACACTTGCGTGCACGTCTGGAACAGACAGGGAGGAGAGGAAAGGTCCGTGTACATCCCGTCTCAGCCCGGACTCAGTGAACATCACCCGTTCATCCTCCCGGGGCAAAGAGGACCAGTCCCAGACGTGTAAAGTGAGCACAGCTGCTCAGGAAAACAAAACCCCCACGATTTGTTTCCTAACACCCTTTGGTGAAGAGCTCACCCCCCCCCCCAAGAGGACTCGCACGGTTTTTATCTTTCTGCACAGATACTGGGACACGTGGGGTGAACCCTTTTCTACTGCTTTCAGATGGTAAACGCCGCTTGTATTCTCCCATTCCTTGTCTGTATTTTATTAATAAAGAGTCAAACATAGAACATTGGCTTCAGAGCTAGAATCCCTAAGTTAAGGACAATGAAATAAATGATGTTATAAAGATGCATTATTAATTGCCAACCGCATCTTGTAATATTCTGACAAGCGCAGAAGTGCAATGAATTCATCCCATAAATTCTTTGTTCTTTAATTTTTCAAGATCTCTTGATAAAGCCTAGAAGTGACACCCTGGGAGCTTCCTGTGGGGGGGTTGGCTCTCCTCTGCTGCCTCCTGCCCGGCTGTCGTCCTGGGGTCCGGAAACCGGGGACACACATGTGTGCCTTCCCCGGGTCTGGTGCCGCGCGGGGGGAGAGGTCGCCCCGCACAGGCTGCGGCCTGTGCCCAGGCCTGAGGTCATAAGTGGTGGGGACGGATCAGCGGGCGGGTCAGTGACTGTGCCTGTTTTCTCTGCTGTAGGACACGTGAAGCGTCTCCAGCACAAGGAGTGACTGTGGGTATATGCCCCATTTATCACAGTGCCTGTCACATGCCCAGAACGTCCTGTAAATCCTGCGGGAAGTGTCAGCCATATTCACACGAGCCCCCACAGCTGCCTCATAGCCCCCGGGAGCCCTGTCTCCCTTCCCTTGCTTCCCGTGGAACCCAAGGCCGAGGTGGGCGCCGAGTGGGTTCCAGCGGGACCCTTGCTGAGAAAGCTGACTCATCTCAGGGCCCCTCGAACCCTCCCTCCTGTGCAGCACAGGCCGTCGCAAGGGCCGTTCCCAGACCCACGGCCCCCCGCCAGCCCCGGAGTTGGCCCGGCGAGGCCGCCCAGGGCCCTAGGTGGGGCCCCTCCTCCCACCTGCTCGAGGGCCCCTGCGCCCAGGCCACAGGTCTCCACTCAGGGCAACAGTGGGCACCCCACCTCCTGCTGGAAGGTTCCCTGAGCTGCCACCTGACCCAGCTGCCCTCGGCCTCACTCGGGGACAGCCGCCGAGCACGGCTTGGGATGTTCGTGCTGCCAGCTCTGTCCAAGGGCCTCGTCCACGTCCCGTGTCCTGCAGCTAAGCCTGTGCTCAGCTGGTCACGACCATCCCGGCCGGTTTCTATCATAACCAGGAAACAGTCCTCAGACACCCGCAGACCCGTGGCGACCCGTGTGCACACTCGCTCCCGCTGGGTGGGTGACACCTCGGGAAGGAATCCCCCCGCTGTGCAGGTGAGCCCCTGTCCCCCCGAGGGGCTCCCGGCACGGTCCCCCCCCCACACCCCGGCCCGCACATCAGCTCCCAGAACCTCTCTGTGCTCAACCCTGGCTGGACGCTGACCCCACTCTGGCGTCCTGGGCCGAGCGGGCCTCCGTGGCGTGAAAGCATGCTGTCTCTGCCTTGGCCGTTCCCGTGCAGCTCCCACCCCGTCACCCCGACGGGCTCACCTGCGCCCCACCCCCCACACTATGAGGACTGCTGGGGGCAGGGCGTCCACCCGTTACCCCAAACCACCGTCTCGCCCAGCGAGCTCGGCTGCTCACACGCGGCTGTGACAAAGGAGTGACCAACAGCCAGACCGCGCGGGCTGGGGCGCGAAAAATTCATCACGGGGCGTCTCCCACCGGAGCTCTGGGCCCGCGGACTCCGGGGTCCGGCAGGATCCGGGACGAGTCAGAAGACGGGACCCAGGGCGGAGCGCGCAGCCACCTGTCCCCGCCCCCCACCTCCCCTTCTTACTCTGCCCTGCATTTCCTCACCCGCCTTGGGGCCGAGCATCGAAAAGGCGGGAGGTAGCCCGGGGCCGGAGGAGGCACGGCCCAGGTGGGCACCAAGTCAGCACCTCTGCCACCGGACTCCACAGGCGGCTCCTGGGTGCGAAGCCCGCTCCTGGCGCCTGGCCGACCCCCTCCCAGGGGCTCCTGCGTGCGGATGTGGCACCTCGGAGGCAGGCGGGCGACGCCCCGGGGCACAGCGCCCACGTGAGCATCCACGGCCACAGCACCGTCACAGGACACGAGGCCCCACAGCGGTTTGCAGAAGGAAACTTAATCCCCGAGACGGGGAAAGGTTGGTCGAGGTTTTCCCTGTCTTTCTCATTACATTTTTTCTGAGGCTTTTATTAATTTAGTGGGGCTTCTTAATTAAAGTCTCAATGAATAATTGGAACGTAGTTTTTGGTTATGCTGGACTTCGTGCCATTTTGAGTTGTAAGTGCAACTAATAAATTAGTGAAGTAGGTAGGACGATGAAATCTTGTCTCAAGGGGCACACTAATAATTTCCAGAATTTATCTACATGCCATTCAGAGAATTTGTGCAGGAAAAAATCGATGATCGGAAGGAAAACCAGACCCAAATCTTATTAGGCAGCCAGGTCTGCTCCGTAAGCACAGGACCCACTAATGACGCACGGCTCCCCACCGAGGGGAGGAGGGACCTCGCCGGCTCGCTCCGGGAACACGTCGGACTCTCCCCCTGCTTTCCCCGTGCAGGGCGCCTCGGGAGGGCGGGAGGGGCATCTCCAGGGGTGCCCGGTGCACGGAGCTTCAGGGGAGCCCGTGTGGCCGCACCGCGTCCCCGGACAGTCCCCGCGCCTGGCCTGCCGGGCAGGACCCCACTGGGCAGCTCAGACCCTGAACGAAGCTCAACGCATACCTTGCGTCGTGGATGCAAATGCGCCACGTCTGAGGAAAAGGCAGGCGGGTGGAGAGGGAGCTGGCCAGAGGCAGGGACGTCAGGGGCCCCGGGGCAACCGTGGGAACTCGGGCCAGACGAGGCCATCTCCCGCGGGCCCCCGCGCGGGAACTCCCGGGCTGGGGGCCACGGGCACCCGTCACCCCCATCTCTCCTCGGGCACAGGACCCGGCAGGGCGTGCGGGAGGCCACCGTTCCACACCCACGTCCACGTGACGTTAGGTGCCGGGAGGGTCTGGGCCCCGGGAGCTCAAGGAGGCTGGAAGGTTTATGCCCGGTGAGAAAGGGCCCCTCCCCTGGGCCCCGGGGCCGGCACCGTCCCCTCCCAGCGGGACCGGCCCCGCCACCCAACGAGCAGGTGTTTCACGAGGGCCGGCTGCGCGTGAAACACGGCGCGTTTGTGCACACCAGGGCTTCCTGGAGATAAAGTTCGGGGCGGGAGTGGTCAATGCCCTGGAGGCTGTGGGCGCTCACGTGACCGGATGCGCGTCCTGGAGACCCGACCCCCAGCCTCCCCCAGGCCCCAGCACCCGCAGGGTCGCTTCTGGGTTCGTCCCCCAAGCAGGAGGCGAGGAGGTGGCCGTGTCAGCAGAGCCGCGTCCCCGCGTCCCTCACGCCTCCGGGGTGTCCCAGACCGTCTCACGCCGCCTCCGTGGCCTGCACCCGCCAGAATGGAAGGGGGACCTGTAGGCGTCCGCGGGGTGGGGCGTTCCGGACCCCACAACCTGTCCTGAATCCAGCTGATGGATCACACGTCGTCCTGGAACAGGCTTGCTCCGTGCGCTCTGTTCCCGTGCCTCTGGGTCGGGTGAAAACGGACCCACCGCCAGGGTGGGAGTCGAGCGCGTTGCCCCATCTCGGGAACGGGAGGAACGCGTCGCGGAGCAGGTGCCCAGGGGGCTGGTGTGCCCGCCTCCCGCTGCCCGGAGCCCAACCCCCCTTGGTGCCAGGCCCACGTCTCCATCTCCTGCTCCGGGGAGGCCCGGCGGAGAGGGGAGGACGGAACCACAGGCCACGCGGCCACGGAAGGGCGGCCGGCAGAGGCTGGGAGCGCGGGGACGGGAAGGGCCACTGCACGTGGGAATCGGGCTCCCACGGAGCGCAGGCTCGGAACTGAGAGGCCAGAACCCAAGCCGTCAGCAGGGAGCAGGCAGCACGGACGGGTTTCCTCTCTCATCCTGTCTCTCCCTCCGCATCCCCTGACGCCACCTGGGCCCCCGAGCCGCCCGAGGCCTCTCTGCTCAGCTAGGAACGGCCGGAGTCCTGCCGGCGGCCACGCGGAAGGTGTCCTGGCCGCAGACCCAGTGCCCGGGGCCTTGCCGGGGGCTCAGCCCGGGGTCGGCAGCAGGGGGCCAGTGGGGGGACGGGGCGGCGGGGGAGACCCTCCCAGAAGGGGGTGGTGGGTGGGCCTCACCGACCTCCCCCACGCAGACCCTGCAGGTGTGAGGCAGGCCACGCGGGGAGCTCCAGGCTCAGTGCCTGGGGTGTGAGCGCAGGGTGGGGGGAGACACTTGGAGGTGGTTTGAGGGCCTCGAACTGCCGGTGGACGTCGTCGAGAGAGGCCAGGGGAGACCGAGCTGGGTGAGGCGAGGAGAGGGTCTGGGGGCCAGGCAGCCGCAGAGCGGTCCTCAGTGTAAGGACAGACGCGGGCGCGGTGGGGACAGACGGCGTCCCGAGAGGGGCTGAGAGACCGGGAGCCTGGGGAGGGAAGGGGAGGGAGGCCGGGTGTGGGGGCGAGGCCGGGAGCCTCCCACAGCAGGTGCCCAGCGGTCAGCGGGGCCCAGGCGGACGGTGTCTAAGCGCGGAGCTCAGGCCAACGGGCTCGCTGTCGCCAGCGCCTCCTTGGAAACGCTGACGTTGGCGCACCTGCAGGCCACGCCCATCCCCTTCCGCTTCCCGTCCTGTCCGAGGGGCGCAGTGCGATCGGAGGACACAGGCCCCCCTGCGTCCTGGGCCGCCTCCCGCCCCACCTCTCCGGGGGTTGGATGGGAGCGAGTTTTAAATGCAAATGCACTTGCCGTTAACAGTTCTTTAAACGCTTAACATTAACAGAAGGTTCTATAAATGTTTCCCCTTCTGTCGAGCTGGAAAATTACAAAACGCACCGCTGTCTGTGGCTTAACGGAGCCTCTCCCTCAGTGACTGAGCAGGAGCACAGCTCCCCGGCCGGTTGTCTGAGATGCCGCACATCGGGCGTTTTCTAGAAGAATCCGTGGGGGTGAAACGAAGCCGCGTCACTACCCCGACCTCCGGCTCAGACGAATGTCGGAGTTCTTGTGGTCAGAGGAACGGGACGCGTGGTTTCAGGACCCTTCTCACCCGTGCTCACGCCGCACGGATCTGAGGTCACACGTTCACTGGATATGTTCCCGCGTCACACGCCAACCAGAGTTGTGAGCCCTGGTCACACGTATCGCCTCACGTGTGCCAGGATCCATTCCTCGACTCCTGCCGACTCCTTCCTATCCCAGCGTCTGCATAACTTAGTGTTTTCCCACTAATTTTCTTCACAGTTTTCTTGACTGTCCTGGGGCATTTATTCCAACATGTGGGCTTGAAGATCGTTCTGTCCGACGTTAACAATAAATCCACTGGGACTTTCATCCTGCACTGAATTTATGTATTCGCTTGGGGAGAATCGACTTTTCGGTTCCGATTAAGACTTTCTGACCAAGAACAAGGGGCCACATCCCCTGTGGGCTGAGTGTGGCCCTGGAAATCCATACGCTGAAACCCTTGGTGCCCGGCGGTTGGAGGTGGGGTGTTTGGGGGTGATCAGTGCAGGTGAGGAATAAGACGGGGCCCTCCTGGTGGCGTCAGGCTCCTTGTGAGAAGAGCAGGGGTCACCGGGCCTCACCAGAAGCTGACCCCACTGGCCCCCGGCTGGGACCTCCAGCCTCCAGAACCAGGAGAAAATACATTTCCGCTGCATGAGCCCCCAGGCTATGGCGTTTCCTTACAGAAGCCCAAACCGACAAAGACAGTTTCCCATTTGTTCCCAAAGACGTGTGTCATACCAAACCCACACCTGTTTTAACTAGACGTCATCCTTGGTTTACTTCCTACTGCTTATTCCTAACATAAAGAATACCGGGGGCACCTGGGGGGCTCAGTCGGTTGAGCGTCCAACTCTTGACTTCGGCTCAGGTCGTGATCTCACGGTTCGTGAGTTCGAGCCCCACCTCGGGCTCTGTGCCGCCAGTGTGGGCCTGCTTGGGATTCTCTCCCTCCCTCCCTCTCTCTCTGCCCCTCCCCTGCTCACATTCTCACTCTCTCTCAAAATAAATAAACTTAAAAAAAAAGAGTATCTATTGACCTTGGAAATTTATCTTATATCTAGCAACATTTACAAAACTCTTCCATTAACTCTAGTCGGGTTACTTTTTTCTTTTTCTTTTGTAGAACAATCTTTCTGGTTTCTTAACTATACAATTAGATTGTTAGGTAAAAAGCTGTCTTTTCTTTGCCTCACCAATATTTACACTAATGACTGAGTACCGAGTATTTGTCTTACTACGTTCGCTGAGCCTCCAAAGCTGCTGCCTGAGAGTGACAGGGGCCCTCACGTTCAAGGAAACACCTCAGTGTTCTCAGAGTCTTTGTGATTTCTCACGTGTCATTCTACACAAACTTTTGCCTCGGATTTTTGTTAGTTTTCTATCGCAGCATGACAAATTACCATAGATGTAGTGGCTTAAAATAGCATGGATTTTTTATCTCAAAGATTTACAGGTCAGGAGACTGCTGGGCCTGGCTTAGCTTGGGTTATGGACAGAACCATGTTAAAGCTCTAAACTCCAAGTGAGTTTGGAGGTGGGGCCTTTACAGAGCTGACCGAGGTTAAATGGGGTCACACGGCTGGGCCCTGCTCCAGTGGGACTGCTGTCCCTGTAAGAAGAGGGAGACACCAGATTCTCCCACTCTCTCTCCACTCGGAGGAAAGGGCATGTGAGGACACAGGGAGGGGGTGGCCGTCTGCAAGCCAGAAAGAACACCTCACCAAAACCACCCTGATGTGCCCGCATCTTGGACTTTCAGCCTCAGGAACTTAGAGAGGGTAAATGTCTGCTGTTAAAGCCACCAGACTGTGGTATTTGTTACAGCAGCCTGAGCTGACAGATACACTGGGTCCTCCGCTCTGGGTGCCATACGCCGAATCTGTTCACGGGCTGCATCCATATGGGGCTTGACTAGGGAGGGATCTGCTTCCAGATCCTCAGACTGCTGGCGGAATTCATTCCCTTGTTGTGTCACTAAGGCCCCCATTTTCTTGCTAGCTCTTGGCCAGGGACAGGTCTCAGCTGGTAGAGGCCACCCACACGTCTTCCACAGGGCTCCCCAGGCGGTCACGGTGTGGGTGCTGCCTCTTCAAGGACAGTAACATGTCTCTCTGATTCCTTCTCTGCCTAAGAAAAAGAGCTCGCCTGATTAGGTCAGGCCCGCCAGGATAATCTCTGATTTGTCCAACAACACGACATAATCACGGGAATGATATCTGATTGTATTCACAAGTTCTACCCACTTCCAAGGGGGAGGAATTTCACAGGACCTATGCACCAGGTTCTCTTAGAATTCTGTTTGCCACAGTTTTTATTAAAAGTAATTTATGTGGGGCGCCTGAGTGGTTCAGTCAGTTGAGCATCTGACTGTTGACTTAGGCTCAAGTCATGATCTCACAGTTTGTGGGTTTAAGCCCCATGTCAGGCTCTACGCTGTCAGGGTGGAACCTGCTTGGGTTGGGATTCTCTCTCTCTCTCTCTCTGTCTCTCTCTCTCTGTCTCTCTCTCTCTCTCTCTCTCTCTCCCCACCCTCCCCCTGCTTAAGTTCAGGTCATGATCTCACAGTTAATAAGTTCAACATTAACACATTCAACTTTGCCTTGACAGTGTGGAGCCTGCTTGGGATTCTCTCTCTCTCTACCCCCCTCCCCCGCTCACACCCTCTCTCTCTCAAAATAAATAAATAAACTTAAAAAAAATAATTTATAGGGGCGCCTGGGTGGCTCGGTCACATAAGTATCCGACTTAAGCTCAGGTCATGATCTCACAGTTAATGAGTTTGAGCCCCGCATTTGATTTTGCCTTGATGGTGTGGAGCCTGCTTGGGATTCTCATTCTCTCTCTCTCTCTCTCTCTCTCTCTCTCTCTGGCCCCCTACCCCACTTGCACTATCTTTCTTTCTTTCTCAAAATAAATAAACTTAAAAAATATTTTAAAATAACTAAGTAAATAAAAATAATTTATAGATTTTAGAAAATATCTTTTTTTGCCCTTTGGAATTTGTTGTATATTGTATTATGATAGATTTCCTGGTTCCTGATCACGTTTGTAAGTCAAAGTAAACAACCTAGAATATCCCTACTTTTTAAATGTTTTAAGGTTGTCTTGGTGGTCAAGTACAATCTAATTTTTTATATATTCAATCAATATGACAAAAGTGATTTTTCTATTTGAAGAACATAAATTATATTGTTTATTATTCATGTTCTCTATAGTCTTTTTTATTTCCACTAGAACAGTATAATTCCAAAAAGATGCATTAAGATATCCCATTATACTTCTTTTTTTCATGTTATTCTGGCTTTTCTAGATTTTTCTCTATTTATTTAGTTGTTATGCTGTTTTTTGCTTAGCAATTCACGCCAATTCAATTTAATGTCTCATAAATTAGGCGATGTGTTGTTATAATGACCTACTTTCCTTTCAAATGCCTTTACAGTTAAATTCCTTTTTGTGTGAAGCTAAAATTGTCACTCATTTATATTCAACCTCTATGCCACTTAATCTTAAGTGTTTCTTATAAACCATAGAGCTGAATTTTGTTTTCTAAATCAGTCTGTCATTCTTGCCACTTAAAGGAGAATTTATTCTATTCGCGTTAAGTTGCATTAATATTCTTAATTTTATTTCTTCCCTGTTACTTATTTTATTCACTTTCAACTCTACTTTTTCCTACTCTTTTTACCTCCTCTTTTTTTAAAGTTTATTTTTTTTATTTGGGGGGGGGAGTGGGGGCGCAGAGAGAGAGAGAATCCCAAGCAGGCTCTGCACTGTCAGCACAGAACCGGACACGGGGCTCGAACACACAAACCTCGAGATCACGACCAAGAGTCAGATGCTTAACCGACTGAGCCACCCAGGTGCCCCCTCCTCTCCTCTTTTTTTGATGTTGTGTCAAGTTTCTGTTTATCATCTTTCTTTTTCTCTTTCAACTCGGGGAGCCCCCCCCCCCGCCCCACACCCTTGCAGTTCACAGATGGTCACTACACCTTCCTCCCCTACACACACACACACACACACACACGCACGCACGTCCTCGACACCTGCCCTGCCGACCCCTGGGCAGCTTGCAGACATGCCTGGGCTGGAGGAAGTGATGCTCGGCACTCCAGTCACCCCGCTAAAGCCAGCACAAGTCACCAGCCTCCATCCAACCCCAGACTGGTCACCGGGCCCCGCCCAGGACGGAGACTGTCCCGCAGAAGCCAGCAGTCACGACACTGATGCTTCTCGGAGGAGAGGTGACTACCTGTTACGCAGCGACCTCACACAATAGCTGACAGGCCCACCACACACTCGGTGTGCCCTGCACGGGGCCACACGACTTCCACCCCCCCCAACACCAAAGAACTTACCAGAAAAACACCTTCTATAGTTCCGCTTATGAAAGAAATCAGAAGAAATGCTTTTGTTCTGGTCCACACGCAGAAAATTAAATGAACTATAAAGTCTTAATGGGATGTCCGATAAAGCAGAAAGAAACTTCACTCCAGATACTGAGTCGGTCTTGACACTTACAACTTCATTAAACAATGAAGCAAAGACACAGTGTTAGCAGCTCATGAAAGATGACAGGCCCAAATTCAGGCAAGATTGAGACATTTAAGGACATGAGATTGAGGCTTGAGGGTTTTGTCTCACACACAAAGTTAGTGAACTTTATACTTATCCAATATTTATTCACATGAATGATGGCACTTTATTTTAGGCCTGACAAGGAAGGTTTACGATGAAGACGACGCTGAGCCCGAGCCCCCAGCTGGAGCTGCTTCACCGCCCTCCAGAAAAGACGGGAGCTCGTCCTTGAGGCAGAAATGGGCGTGTGGTTTGATCATCCAGCGAGCGATGGTCTAAGACCAAAACCCTTCCAGGAAAACACTGCTGGGGGTGACTATCCAGGGTCCCGGGGCTGTGCTGGTCTGTCCGGATGTCCCCATGGTGCTACAGGGGCCCCTGTCCACACCAACATGCTCCGGCCAGGCCCATGAACAGCCGGGTTCTGGAAACGCAGAGACGTTCCTGGAGCGGGCAGACCTGTGGCAGAACTCCGGAGAGCCAGGTGGAAGGAGGGCTTTCTGGGGCGGGGACAGGAGGGGGGCTGGCCTCACCATGTGGCTTCAGGAGAAGAGGCACGATCGGAAGCCCCCACGTGGGGCCTCACCGGGTAACAGAACAGCATGATATCCACAGAGCAGGGGTGGGGGGCGGACACCCACCCTCAGGGCCCAGAATTTGGGTGGATTTTAACAAAGACTGGTTCCCTAGGGGCCCAAGCTCACAGTTTGCATGGATTCATCTGGAATGAGCCCACCCTCACCCACCTGTGTCACCAGCGGTTCCGGGGGAAGACGAGGGGCTGCAGCAGGAAAGGGCTGCCCCCGCTCGACTGTCACCGGAGACCCAGGCCCCCGCCCACACCCCCACCCGCCCGCCCTGCAGGTACGGGACCCTGCACACCCTCTGCCCCCCGGGTTCCCTTCTGTCACCTTCTTGGGGCTGATCCGGGCTGTTTAGCTGTCCCCCCCAAAGAGGCCTGTGTCCCCACCCCCAAGACGCCCCCAACTCGAATGCTCCAATTCTACTCCCACCTCCTCCCAGCTGCTAGCGGTGGTGCTCCTGAAAACTACGATGACGGCTCACGAATTTCAAGAGCGACATGTGCCACGTGAAGAAAACAGAGTAACGGAAAGCCACGCGTGAAAGACACATGGAGAGTAAAGCCGCGTGGCCCTCCCCCCGCGGGTCCGGGGCCCACGTCCTGCCACGACCCACACCCCGGGCGGGTCGCGCCCCAGGCCCGCTCACCACGGGGCTCCGCCCACGTCGCCCTCAGGGAGGCCTGACTCCCACCGCGAGCACCACCCACCTTGAGGCCCCAAACGAGCCACGCGGCGTCTGAAAGACTAAACGCACATTGTGCATCGTTCCCTTGTCTGTAAAAACCTGGGTAACGTGGGAACGTCCGTGGCGTGAAGGCTCAAAACCATTGCGTACAAGGCACAGGGGCCCGGACACGCTCTGGAGTGGGGTTTTTTCTCTCACTCTTGCTGTGGTGACTGGGCTCATTGTGGACTTTTCTATTTTCCTGAAATGCGTGGTTTTAAATACATTAGGAAGGAGTTTCTGGGGCGCCTGGGTGGCTCAGTTGGTTGAGCATCCGACTTCCACTCAGGTCATGATCTTGTGGTTCGTGGGTTCGAGCCCCACGTCGGGCTCCGTGCTGACAGCTCAGACCCTGCAGCCTGCTTCCAATTCTGTGTCCCCCTCTCTCTCTGCCCCTCTCCCACTCGCACTTTCCCCCTCTCTTTCAAAAATAAACAAACATTTAAAAATTTTAAACAAAATTATAACTTTACCTTTGACCATCTCTGCCCCGACCTTTCTTGGAGCCTCTGGTCCTTCTTTGAATGACTTTTGTCCACTGTTGGCTATACCGGCCGTGGTCTGGAAGGGGGTCCATCGGAGGGTCAGGGCTGCTTCCTGCAAAGCAGAGCCGGGCAAGGACACTTCGGCCGGAAGATGTCGCTGAGTGAGGGCAGGTCAGGACTCACGGCACCCTGAAAACCCATCCTGCCTCGAAGGATGTGGTCCTGGGGGCACTGGGCCTCGCTGGTGGGTCTGCAAACAGAGCTCTCGGGGCGTCTCCATGGCTGACGGAGCCCGAGGAGCATCCGGGGACTGGGCCTGGTCGGGCAGGGGGGGCACTCTCTCCTCCCACAGCGCTGAGGACAGGAGAAAACCCTCCATCGACCACGTGCCGAGCGTTGCATCTTGGCCGTGGCGGCTTCCCAGTGAGAGGGAGGTGCCCCAGCTGGGAAGAGACACATGTCCGGAAGCCACGTTCCTGAAGGGGAGCGGCGGAGACTGGGGGACGGACATGTGGCCCCGACCTCAGGAGCCCGGGAGGGAGGCCCCCGCAAGCCGCCCGCACAGAGTTCTGCCCTCGGGGCAGCCGGTGCCACCTGTCCAGCCACCCCGACCGACGCTGACGCCACCGTTGAAAGAGCATCTCCCGACTTACCACAAGCCCGGTGGCTGTTTCTGCCTATTTATTTGTATTTTTCCGAGTTAAATCTTTACCAAAAAAAAAGTGCATCAACTTTATACAAACCAAGGATACTCAATGTTTAACACAATTTGCCAAACTCCTTCTTGATAATTGACAGTGTGAGCTTTTCAGACCAATGCCAATAAAAAGAGGGATTATTCATTATTCCCGAGTGCCAGGCGAGAAGCCAAGAATCCCACGTTGTCACCTTGGCTAATCTGCACGAGGCTGTGTTCCTATCCGCCTACATTCAGGGAAGCTGATGCGGGGCAGGGGGGGTGCTGAGGTCTTCCCCGGGCCTCACGGCCATGAGGCAGTCACAGGAGGGAATCCCAGACCCCACAGAGCAGGGCTGGGGCTTCCTCCCCCCACCCACGCCTCCCAATGCCCGGTGACCTAGGGGCAGCTCCCAGCAAGAAGCAGAACCTCGCCCCTGCGCTGGACTCGCCCCTGCGCTGGACTGTCCTTGACTCACTGGGCTCCCGCAGAGTCTCAGGGACAGCCGGCCCCGCGGGCTACCGCAGGCTGTTCTGGGCACCGTGTGGCAGGTGCACAGGGGCGGCACCGGGCTCGCCTGCTGGGGCCCCCTCGGTGGAGGACGGAGGCCCAGCCCCCAGCCTGCAGGGCACACAGCCCGGCCAGGCCAGCCAGGACCGCAGGACATAACGGCAGGTGCGGGGACCGCTCGTTACACACCCGGGGTGACTTGGTCGGGCAGACCCAGCTGCCGGCTGCCGTCTGGGACGTAGGCACTTCGTTCTCCTGCTGTGCGGGGTTCTGACCGGCGTCAGCCGGACGTGATCTTTAGGACTACTGGGAACCCCTCCTAACTGTCCAAGGCCAGGCCTGGTCTCCTGGGGGCCGACAGAGTCTATGAGGCTCTCGGGGGCAGGAAGCGGCCCCTCCCCGGGGCAGCTCCGTGCCAGCCCGCCCACCCTCAGCGGCGCTAACCTCCGGCCAGCTCCCCGATGGCCTCCCGGTGGCTGTTTCTCGGGCTCCGTTCATTGCCTGTCTCTCCTTCCCCCTCCGTCCCTGACAGACGAGCACACGGAGCCCCTGCACCCAGAAGCTGCAGAGTCTCTGTGAACGACACCAGTAAGGCCTCATTAGCACACAACAGCATCACCGTCACCACACAGGGCCCGGCAGGAGGAGAGAAGGGAACAGGAGACAGGCCTGGGGTGGCAGAGCCCGCAGCTAAAGGGGTCTCCAGGTCACCAGGCCCCAGCATCGAGCCAAGCTCTAACCCCAAACATTCTTCCCCTGGCTCCCCCGGTTCCCCTGGTTCCCCTGGTTCCCCAGCCGAGAGCCCTTTCTCAGGCATCATGCCCGGACCTGCTTATGGAGCCTCACCCGACCCAAAGTGCCACCGAGCCCTGGGGGAGACGGGGGCTGCGGCCAGCAACTCCCCACAAGCCAGCTGTTTTGGGATTTGAGCAGGGGACACGAGAGAGGCCAGGGCATTTCCGTGATCGCGCTCCTGCAGGGCTAGAGTCAGATCCTTCCTCGCGGGGCACCTGCCTCCCTCCACCCACTGCAGGGTCACGATTACATCCGGAACACGGCCCAGCACACCCCAGGCTCCGTGATCAGCAGCTCAGTGAAGGGGCTCAGGGTCCCGAGTGGGCAGAGCCGGGTATGGGTAGACGGGCTCCATACCTCCCCTGCCCTCTGCCTTCCACCAAGATGTCTCCACCCAAATCTGGATTTGCACTCTGGCCTCAGGTCCCTCAGGCTGTGCTGGGCAGCTGGGACCCGGCACAGGGTCCCCCTGTGGCCACTGCTGCCTCCTGCAGGACCCCCAGTGCCCTTGCCCAGGACAGGCTGGCTCTCTAGGCCCCAGCTGGACCCTGGGAACATGACTTGTGAAGGTGCCGTCTGCTCCCCGTGCCTCTGGGAATCCTACCTGTTCAGGTGCATTTTGGGGACCTCCCACCCATGGCAGTGAGGAGAGCGCCTCCACCCTGCACCCCAGGCGGACCCCTCCGGGGCAGCTGCTGTTCAGTCTCAGGACGCCAGAAGCCAGTTGGACAGACACCCCCTGGCCGGGCTTCCCCCGGGGCGCGCCCTTTGCTGGAAGGTGAGCTCCTGGTAGAAGTGTCTGCACACCCACGATCTCTGAGCTGGGCCCCACAGTCAGGCTGCAGGCTGGCCACAGACCTGCGGGCGGCTCTGCCCGCATCCTGCTTATCCTGTTGGCTCGTATCAGGAGGTATTGGGAACGGCCGCGACTCCTGGGGCTGCATTATCCCCGGTGACGCCGGCAGCCGCCTGGAGACCGTGCCAGACTTCACTCCCTGGAACTCCGGGCAGTGGCCCCCAGAAGCCACCGTTACTGCACAGGTGCCCCCCTGTCCACGCAGAATAGCAGTGCACTCCTGAGCTATTTTTAAATACACAGCAGAACGCGAGTGATTGAACGTGTTATTAACCAATGATGGCTTGTGATCGTCAATTACTTAACTGAGAGAATCAAAGTACAAATTGCCGGGTTCGCTCAATTACTGCTAAAATGGTATAAAAGCATTTTAATTGTGATCAGAACGCGCACTCTCCGGTGTGGATATTAAAGGAATAATGAGCAGTCATAAATACAGTGACCCATTTATCTCCTTATCTGCTTACCAAACAGAAACATCACATCCCGGCAAACGGACCCAAATGGCAGAACCGAGTTAATTAGGTTTACTGAATTAGTGGAACATCTAAATTGGATTCTATTCCAGTGTTTAGTTGAAATTTATCTTAGCTGGGAGCTGGGTTTCTGGATGAAAACAATAATCAAGTCAAGTAAAATAATGAACCTAATATAAAATTATATTCTTAAAAAAATTAAAGTTAAAAACCCACTCCTGGGACCTATTTAATTTTTTTCCCCTTTTTTGCAAAGGTGGTTGCAGAACTCAGAAGTGATTTTAGGTAAAGAGCCAGACGTTATTTCTGCTGCACCGGGGCCCCTTCCCTGTCCTCACTCGTCCTCACTCAGCGGCATCAGGGGAAGCCGCTTGTCTTTGGGATTTGGGTTTTGCGAGCTCAGTAAATGACAAGCATTCTGTGCTGCCACAGCCCCTGGCTGCCCCCCAGGAGGCCCAGCCCGGCAGCAGCACCTTGCATCCCCTGGTTCAGGGTGTGAACCAGCGACCCCGGGCCAGCCTGCCACCTTGGTGGTGATGGGGGCCCAGGGAGAAAGGGTGCCCGCTGACAGTTCGGTCTAAATGCCCGTCTGTCCAGCACTCACCCACCAGGATGGGCAGGAGGACAGACACGATGTGGAGGGGTAATATTCTACAAGCTAAGAGATAGGAATCTTCCACAAATCTTGCTGGACCATCTGTGAGACAGATCCCAGAGACAGAAGACCTACACGCCCCACAGGTCAAAGCCAGCCGCTCCAGAGCAGCACCTTCCAGAGCATGGGGGCTGTGAGGGGCGGGCCTGGAAGGAAGTTAAGAGGTGCTGACACCCTGGTCACATTCGGGAAGAGGACAGACACACTGAATAACCTCAGACTTCATCATAAAAAATATGCTAAAATGCAAGAGTGATAAATATTCTTTATTCATATAGACGCACACACACATAAAATGTACCAAATTGAGGGAGACAAACTGAATACATGGGCTAATGATTATATAGTTCTCCACAGACACTTCACAGACATTAATTCACTTACTCTTCACCCAAACACTGTAAGAAAGGGCTATTATTATCCCGTTTTACAGAGAGAAAATCAGAGACACCTGGAGGTGAGGTGCTTGTCCAAGAACACTTAGCCGGTAAGTGGTAGAACTAGAATCCAAAGAGGGGGCCGCGTCTGTCCCCAGTCACCGAAATGGGTGCCTCTCAAGAAAATCACGTCAATAAGACTAACGGCAAGAAAGGAGGGACAAAACAGAAGCAAAGAGAGGGGTCCATATACACAAAGAACAAAGTAAGTTGACAGATTAGTCCAATTATATGAGTAACCCAATAAATATAAATGAGTTACATATACCTTTTAAAAGGTGCAGGCTCTCAAGCACATCATGTTAAAACAATTCAAGCCGTGTGGTGTTTACAAGCCTTAAAAAAGTACAATGAGGGGGCGCCTGGGTGGCACAGCCAGTTAAGCATCTGACTTCAGCTCAGATCATGACCTCGCAGCTTGTGGGTTCGAGCCCCGTGTCAAGCTCTGGGCTGACAGCTCAGAGCCTGGAGCCTGCTTCGGATTCTGTGTCTCCCTCTCTCTCTGCTCCTCCCCTGCTCCTGCTCTGCCTCTGTCTCTGTCTCTCTCTCTCAAAAATAAACATTAATTTTTTTTATTTTTTAACAAAACTAAAAAAGGACAATGAGGATAATGTGTGTGTGTGTGTGTGTGTGTGTGTGTGTGTGTGTGTGTGTGTATTTAATACGGTTAGAGAAAGAGGGAGAAATAGAGGCATATCTTGGGCAAATAGCATTGAAAGCAACAAAAAAAGAACAGTTCTGATTTTCTACAAGGAGCAATGGGCACTTACCAAGGAGATACAGTCATGTTGAGAGTAAAGGCAAATATTAAGGTAACTTCGAAAACCGTGGAGAAAAGTGGAAAGAGCCACGGGGAGACACTGACAGCTTCAGCCACAGCGGGAGCTTGTCAGCACAGACCCCTTAGAGGATGGTCCGACGAGTGAGCAGTGAGAAGCATCCAGAAGCCTAAACAGCCGAACGGAGAGGTTTGGGGCCGCGTGTGACCTGTGAGTGCCACACGCGGCCAGCCTGCCTGTGTTCTGTGGCAGCGCACCCGGGGCGCATGCGGATGGCCTCCCCGGGCCTCACCCGCTCCCCTGCCCTGCCAGTCCTCACCAAGGTGGGCCCGGCTCAGGACACGTTGTGGCAGGAGACTCCCACGCACGGCACTCTCCCTTCCCTGAATGGGGAGAACGCCCGTGGTGTGAAACTCAGCAGCTCACCTGTTGCGCCTTACTTTACGTGTGGGCGCCAAGAGACGCGGAGTGAGCGGAGGCCGAGCCTTCTCGGGCCTGGCTGCCACCTGGCCAACCGGCAGGGCCCGACATCAGCGTTCCTGGGGCCCACTGGCGTGGCTCCCCGGAGCTGGCCATGCGGACTGGCTCCAAGCCGTGGCCTGGACACCCGAGGCCGGCTGAAGCGGCTCCCCAGGACCCCCGGGGGGGTGGGGTGGCGGGGACAGTGACGGGACCTGTCCTCCAGAAGCAGAGCAGCAAAACCCAAGGACCCCAGGCATGGTGAGCAGGTCACCCGGGCAGGGACCGGGGGAGCATGCGGGCTCAGCCAGAGTTGGGGTGGCCTGCAATGGACCCGCCTCTGGAAAGGGAGCAGGGTGGGAGCACCCAGTGGGTCGAGCAGGTGCCTGGAGCGCACAGGAAAGGCCAGCCTTGGGGCATCCAAACCAAACTCGCACCCTCCGCACATCTGGCGACGGACCCTCGGCCACTGTGGACAGCCGTCCCAGGATAAGGCCCCCGGCCCAGAGCTGTGGACATTTGTGCCACGTCATCCTGCCTGGGACCGTCCTGTGCGCCCGGGAGCAGATGGCGAGCAGCACCCAGGCTACACCCCCTCGACGCCCACAGCATCCACTGGAGGTGGTGACACACAGTAAAGCCTCCGTGCACAGCCACTGCCATGGCCACGGCCCCGGGGGGCAGGGTCTCCCAGTGGACGCCCGATGACCTCCAGGCAGCTCCTCCCTCAGCCCTCAAGGCCTCCGTGCCTGCCCGCGGTGGCCGGATGGCGTGCGGTACGGGCGTGGGTGGCTGATTCTCGCATAACCTCCCGAGGGCGTCACACTGCACAGAGCAGCACGTGGGTCATTTTCCACGTAAATCCTGGTGACATCTGCAGTAACCCAGGGAGAGTCACCAATAGGGCAGGAACTCAGGCCGACCTATCTCTGTATCTATTAGGCTACGCCACGAACACCAAGATTCCTTTCATCCGCGTGCCGGGCACTGGTTTCGGAGGGAGACACAGACACCTTCCCCAGCGCCCGTCTGTGGCTCAGGACGCCCTCCGTCCTCCGAGACGCAGCGTTTACAGGGGACAGTGGGGAGTCTGCGTTCATCAGCCCGCCTCCCCGCTGACAGCACATTCCAGCCACGCGGTACAGGCCCCGGGAAGGGTCTCAGCGACTGAGAAGGCACCACCGAAATTGTGCAAAAGGCAACTGGCAGCTGCAGACGGCAACCACCGGGACGCCCGCGAGAGCTTCACATCCTCAATCTTCATTTTCCACCTCTTTGATCGGCACTTTGATTAGCTTTTCACTTTCCCCATCTGCCTGGATCTGTCGCTATTAATTCACAATAGACTTTCTTGTGCCCTTGTTCCAGTCGTCTCCTCCACCCGCGGAGCCCGACAAATCACCTCTGCGCGGCACCCGACGTCACCGTCACCCAGACGAGGCGGCCAGGTTAGTGAGGGACGCGTTTCCACGCTTCGGACACGGGCAGGGCGGGCAGAGAGCGGACTGGCGGGGACAGTGTGCAGGACAGGCCGTCCCCGGCGAGACGCCCCTCGGCCTGTCGTTCTGGACCCCAAAGCAAAGAGCAGCACGTTCCGGAAACCTGCCAGCTTCCCATCTGGGACACCAAAGGACGTGCTTTGCCTTAAAATGACAAGAGGCACAGAGTAGTGAACAAACAGAGCCCCGTTCTCGTGGAAGGCTTGACGAGGTCCTGGGGGTAGGCAGAGGGGACTGGGGTGCAGAGGGGAAGTCAAGGCACAGAAGACAGCGAGTGAACTGCACCCCCCTGTGCCACGTGGGCACCCCCAAACCTTGTGCCATGTGGACACCCCCAAACCCTGTGCCACACGGACACCCCAAAACCCTGTGCCACATGGACACCCCCAAACCCCGTGCCACGTGGACACCCCCAAACCTTGTGCCACGTGGATACCCCCAAACCCTGTGCCACGTGGACACCCCCAAACTCTGTGCCACGTGGACACCCCCAAACTCTTCCTCCTTCAAGCTCCAGGGAAACCCCAGGCTCCTTGAGGTCTGTGGCTCCTGGGGCCCCACTCGCCCCGTCCTCGGAATCATCAGCTACCACCTAGGTCCGTCTCCGGGCTCTCGCCCCCTCACCCCAGAGGCCCTGTCCTGGGAAGCCTGTGGCTCAGTGGCCCCCTCCACCTCCAGGGGCGCTGTCTCCCTGTCAGTTTCAAAGGTCTCATCTGCACGTGTCTTACAAGTGCCTTCTCGCCCCTAGGGAACCCATGTGGCACATCCCAGTGCAAAGTTTCAATCTGACCAAGAATTGCTTTCACCTACGCCTTCCTCCAAAGGAAAAATAAACCAAGAAGCCCTCCTAGTTCCAACTAAACCACAATCACTTACACGTTAAAACATATTTTTACATTACCAAGCCGATCATGTAATTCTTTGGTCTAAATTACGGGGGTAGGGCCATCCTGCCGGTTTTCTGGAAACCAGTCACCGTCCGCGTGGGGGGGAGGGGGGTCTGGAGGCCCAGCCGTGGTCCGCATCAGGAGAGTCTGGTGGCCCAGTCGCGGTCCGTGTTGGGAGGGGCCCGGCGCCTCTGCCTCCAGAGGCCGAAAGGCACTTGTGCTCCTTTTAAAAACCGCCATTCGCTTCTCATCAAGGTTTTTTAAATCTCGAAATCGGGTGTGACCCAGCACAATGCGAGATGCAGACAGTGGCCCGGAGACTTTGCGGGCCTGGCTACCCAAGAGCCTCTCGCTGGGCCCCCACCTGGCCTCCGACACCGTGACCCCCCGCACCCCCCCTCTTCCTCGTGCTTGTGAAGCGAGACACAGTGGCCCGGCGGTGTGGAACGGGCTACTGCGACAGAGCCCGCGCCAGGCGGCAAGAGGCGGGTGTGGCCTAACACACATGAGCAGCGGATCTTCAAGCCTTCCACAAATCCCGCTGCCACGGCAAAAGCGGAAACGCTCCCACCTGACACGTCCGCCTCCCAGGACTCAAGGAGGACTGTGCCCCTCCTCTCCCCCTTGCAGACAGGCGGGGCCACACGACTACTTCTGGCCCCGGGGGGTCCTGGGCAGAGGTGACGGGTGCCGCCCCGGCCCCGAGCACTTGCCTGCTGAGGAGAACTGCGCCAGGCTCTGCTCCCCGCACGGCCGCAACCTGAGAGGCCCGGATTGACCTGAGGGTGCTGGGGATCAAGGCTTCCCTTGGGCACGCTGGCCCAAGACTCAGAGACAGTCGCCCAGAGCCAGTGGGCCTCTGCAGAACTTGCATGAGGGAGAAAGAGGGTTTGACGCGTCGACCCGCTGAGATTCGGGGTCGCTTCTTACTGCAACGGAGCCCAGGCATCATGACGCAGATGAACCCCCACTGTGTCCCTCATCCCCTTTCAGCGCTCACAACAAACCTATTGGTCAGTGGCCCCTACTGTTCCATTTTCCACGTGAGGAAACGGAGTCTCAGAGAAGTTCCGAGAACGTCCGAAGTCACACAGCAGGTGCCGGGCTCCCGTCTGGCTCATCTGGCTCCACCGCTGGTGCTTTCGAAGGGTCTGCTACGTGGACAGCCCCACTCCAGCCTCGACAGGTGCCCACCCTCCAACACCCTCCTGACTCACTCCTCCCCAAATATCAGCCGGTTGTCAAGTCTCACCGAACCCCTGAGCTGTCCACACCTCCTCCCTTTCCTGACTCCTCTGGGACACCCCCACACTAGCCTGGGTCACTGCCGGTTCGTTTAGGCCATTGATATTTCAAGGGTTGAAGACGTCACTAATTCCACCAAAACCACAGAATAGAGTATCGGAGCCAATATCCAAATGTTGAATCCACTGTCCTTGTCGATTCAACAGCCTCATGATTTCCAGGTCACAAATGGCCACATTTGGCAAAATTCAACTCAATTTAGAAAAGCTGAAATGTGTGATTACCGTGTACAGAAGCCTGTGGACACAGGCGAATATCACATGGCACACGAGTACGTGATATGCTCATAAATTTGGTGATGAGCTAGAAAAATGTGCCAGCGATTCTGATGACGATGACGATGGTGGTGGTGACAATGACGACGAGGAGGAGGAGGAGGAGGTTGTGATGGTGACAGTGACGTGAACACCAGAAACGACCTACTATTCATCATCACAGCGCCTATGACACAGGCATCGTTTATTCTTCTTCAAGCGCTGATGGGGGAAGTGACGCATGAAAGACCAGGTTACTTTACGTCACTTGGTTTAGATCACGCAGCCTGACTGCTCAGACGGTCAAGACTCACACCAGTCTGGCTTCACAGCCCCTGCTTCGAACAGAGGATAAGCAGAGCCAGAAAGGCAGCCAGAGACTCCAAATGACCATCACTCTGCTTGTGCAATAAAAATGCACCGATTCCCCCTCTGCATGAGGCACCTCTGAGGACACGGTCCTGAGCCACACACGTCAATCTCTCCAGACTGTCCACAGGCAAACGAGGCACACGGGGGCCTCTGCCGCGCTGCCCTGAAGCGAGCTCCCTTCACCTTCAATGCACACCGAGGCCAGCTCCCTGCAGAGCCTTCCCTGACCGCTCCACAGAGGCACGTGTCCCTTGCTCCTTTGTGTTTCACGGCATTAATGTCTATCATCCGTAACATAAAAAGGGCTCACCGCGCGGCTCCCCCCAAGTTTCGGGTCCTCGAGGGAGGCCGTGCATATGTGCCCCCACATCCCCAGTGCCCATCTTCTCTGCAAGAAAGCACGGCTCTGCCGAGTAAAGGGACCATGGCGGAAAAACCTCCCTTCTGGAGCTTTCTGCTGCTCTGGGCCAGCACGAATCCTGTAGCTGCTTATTTCCCGTAATAAATGCTAAGAAAGAAGGGCGTAGCCTGCTTCAAGGGCCGGAATCGAGGAGCACTAACCAGATCGGGGGCAATAACAAGGTTCTCCGAGGAAGGGACATCCAGCCGATTCCTAGGGAACGTGTCAGAATCGGCAGCAAAGGGGAGCACAGAGCTGGCAGGAAGGGGGGAGGAAGGACCTCGGCAGTGTATGGGAGGGAGATAAGCGCTCCGAGAGGAACCCCACCCCACCCCGAAATCTAAGTTGTTATCGGAGAGGACTGGAGACTCGTCTGGGGTCCTGGTTTTCATCGCATAATCTTGGGTGCACCCAACATGAGTTCCCATCTCACGAGGACCTGGGTCTGCCCCCCCTCAGTCCCCTCCCTATGAAACGGGTGCAATAGGGCCCCTGCCCATGGGGATTAGTTGAGGAAACCCATCGAGGAGAACAGCAGGCACCCGTACGCAGTAATGTTTCAAAAGATAAGGAGGCAAAAAGCCAGGAAGCAGGATGTGAGCCCGTGGCTGCCTTGCTGGAAAGGAGGAGGTGCCCTGCATCTCGGGGTGTCGCGGGACGAGACGGCTGGTCGTGACACAGAGGACACCCCTCAGTGCTTTGCTCTCGGTCCTGTCTTCACGTATTTCATATCACTCCTCAAAGTCACCAGCAAGGCCAACCCAGCAGGGGCGAATGGATTGGTAGGTGGAGTGGGGGTGGGGTGGCTTCCCAGGTCACACACGGCGCCACAGGCAGAGTCCACAGCGGCCTCCTGGGCACCCGGCCAAGTGGGGCCAGATGGGCAGCACAGACAGGCACTCTGTGCAGCTTAACCGTCCATTTTCCACACTTGGCATCTCAAAGTGCTCTCTTTGGTCTGATTATGATTAGAAACGGTTCAGAGTAAAGGAAACAACCTCATTTTGTGGCCAGAAAGACCCGGCCCTGGGGGCACACGTGTGTCTGATGCATCCCGTTTCTTCCCACGTCCATGCAGTCACTCGCAGATTTTCACCGAGCACATGTTCTGCCCCAGCCCAGCACCGGCCAGGGCTCAAGGCGGCCGCGGCCCAGACCTCGAGGGCTCACCACCTGCGGATGCCAAGCAGCGATCCGGCCGAAGTAAGTGTAAAATGCACACGGACTGGGCCGGACGGGACACGTGCGATGAGAAAGGACAACGGCGGGGCTGAGCCGTCGGCCGAGATGGAGGCTCTGATATCTGATGGATTCACAGAATCTGAGAAGAAAGAGAGACGGGGGGAGCATACACAAAGGCCCCGCCCCGGGGGCGGAAGCGTCTGAGGGACGAGGCCCCAGAGAATGTCAAGGGGAACAGAGCAGACGGGGCTGGTGGACGGGAGAGAAGAGTGAATCCAGGCACGGTGGTCAGATTTTATTTTGAAAGAGTTCACTCTATCGGCGGGGAGACCGGATCTGACAGGTGCCGGCGGGAATCCGGGTAGGTGGTAAGGAAACCGTTCTGTTTGTCTAGACAAGAGCTCATGGCGGGCTGGAGCGGAGTCCATCACAATCGGGAGGCAGAACAGCTCTGTCATCGCAAAACCGCCCCGTCTGTCCCCGGAGCCACTCCTCCCCCACCGCTGATGCCTGGAAGCCGGTGACGGGCTCCCTATCACGATAGCTCTGTCCCACTGCGAGCAGCACACGATGGGGTCACACGCCGCATGTGACCACTCGCCATCGCCTCTGTCACTCGAAATGGTGGCTTGCGATTCGCACAAGCCGAGGTGTGTACCCTCCCTCTCGTCGCTCAGTGCTGTCCGCTCCGTGGACGCCCCAGAGTCTGCTCAACCACCCGCCCGTCCAACAGCGTGAGGCTGGCCGCGCAGCTACCCTCTGTGGGAACCGCTTCCGGTGCCGAGCGATTGCAGACAGATCTTCCATTAACACCTACGTGCGGATCCAACGGGAACACGGTCTTCAGTCCACTTGAGTAAACGCTTGAGACGAGGAGTTGGCGGGCCGCAGGGCAAGTGCACGTCTAACCGTAGAAGAAACTACCCAACCGTTTTCTAGAACGTCCCGCCAGCCATGTGCGAGCACCCCAGCTTCTCCACGCCCTTGTCAGCACTTCCTAGCACCCGTCCTTCCTATTCTAGACGCCGCGTGGTGGCCCCTCGACACGACGTGACGCCATATTCCCCAGCCCGGGAGTGGGTCCGCTGAACACACTTTGTTCACCTCTCATCCTTTCGAATCGCTGAGCCTTGTTTCCCGACTCAGAGTGTGGTCTCTGTGGCCGGGTGCTCCTTACGCACTTGAAAATCAGGACTGTCCCGAGACAGATCACAAAACCACGAAACAAAGACATTCCTAGACACGAAATGAGGAGGACACACGAGGGATAACCAGGCAGAAAACACGAGTGATAAAAGCAAACCCACAGACGACCTCGAGGTTGGACTTGTAGACAGGGTTCAAAATGACCATGCTGACAGCTCAGAGCCCGGAGCCTGCTTCCGAGTCTGTGTCTCCCTCTCTCTCTGCCCCTCCCCTGTTCACGCTCTGTCTCTCTCTGTCTCTCTCTCTCTCTCTCTCTCAAAAATGAATAAAAATACTTATAAAATTTAAATGGAAAAATACAGTAGAAGAAATCTTTTAAAGCAGAAAAGACAGAAAGCAATATAAAATGAACTTCACTGCACACCCCACGTGAGATACCCCAGAATGACAAACTTACTGCAGAAACCGAGCCGTAAACCACGTCCGGTGAACCTGCCGTTTTTGGCGGCTCTAGTCTAAGGCTACACGAGGTGCTCAGGCGAAATCCTGTCAGCATCTTTGGAAAGTGGGATTTGGGGCCCGAATGGAAGGAGGTACTAATGTCTATTGATAAGATTTTTCCAGACAAGGTAGCCCTAAATTTGGAAAATAATTGCCACGAGAGTTCTTGATGGATTTTTATCCTTAAAAACGGTCCAGCTCTGTCTTCTGAACCGGCTTTGAATCATCGACCAGTCCAGTGGCAAAGAGCAGGGTATTTAACCCCCACGTCCCACTGGCAGAAATCACCATTCCTCCAAGAAATGGCAGATACTGGCAGAGGTGAGCCTAAGGTCTCCTTACGCCAGAAAACAAAGAAGTGACCAACGGCTGAAAATACCAGGTCGAAGGTCGCAAGCGTCAATTATTACCGATAAAGGTAATACCTGCAACGCCCTGAAACACATCAGTGAGTCCGTGTGTGTTGAGCACGACCATACCAACACCAGAATCTCCCCCGTCGTGGCTGGAAAGCGCTAAGACACCGGCTGACTAGGCGGGATGTGGCCCATGAAAGTAAGGATCCGAGCGTTTGTCCTGCCTTCCTGTGACAACGGTGCTTGAGGGCAGCCAGGCCCCGAGACAGCACGACGTCCTCTGGCCCTCCACCTGCGCTCCAGGTAGAAAGCACAAACAAATAACGAACGCACGTTGGAACAGCGCCCGTGAGGTCAGTGATGGGAGGCGCTTGTGGGGAATCCTCAGCGGCGCCCCGTGTGCTCCCCAGGACGGACCGCCCCACATCACACGTTCCCGGCGGGAGCACCGCCAGCGCCCCGAGCAGCCGCGTGGGAGCGCAGACGTGATCTCACCGGTCCTCGCATCCGCCCGACGCGGTGGTGAACGGGGGCTGCGGGGAAGCCCCAGGACGCAGGGCGGCGGGCTGCGCTCAGACCCCGACTCCAAGGGTAAACTGAGGAACCGGAAGGCAGTGGACTCGCTCCGGCCCAACTGAGAAATCATGTCAAGTCTGGGGGCAAGAACACCAAAGCCACACTTCAAAAACATCAGCCTCATCTTTGAGGGACCCATGTAGAAATGTTTACTCGAGATGTAAATAATGTCTGGGGGCGCCTGGGTGTCTCAGTCGGTTGAGCGGCCGACCTCGGCTCAGGTCGTGATCTCACGGTCCGTGAGTTCGAGCCCCGCGTCGGGCTCTGGGCTGACGGCTCAGAGCCCGGAGCCTGTTTCGGATTCTGTGTCTCCCTCTCTCTCTCTGCCCCTCCCCCGTTCATGCTCTGTCTCTCTCTGTCTCAAAATAAATAAACGTTAAAAAATAAATAAATAAATAAAATAAAAGTCGGCACATTTTAGGGGTGCCTGGGTGGCTCGGTCGGTTGAGCGTCCGACTTCGGCTCAGGTCATGATCTCGCGTGAGTTCGGGCCCCGCATCGGGCTCTGTGCCAACAGCTCACAGCCTGGAGCCTGTTTCAGATTCTGTGTCTCCCTCTCTCTGACCCTCCCCCGTTCATGCTCTGTGTCTCTCTGTCTCAAAAATAAATAAACATTAAAAAAAATTAAAAAAAAAAAAGAAATGTAAATAATGTCTGAAATTTACCCCAAGATATTCCAAGATAGAAGGAAAAAAGTGCACAGGGAGGGACGCGGGGCCACGCGAGGTCTGACCAGTAGTGGGCGATGTGGATGGACAATTTGATTTGAAACTTTCCATGATGGAAAAGTAGGAAAAACTAAAGAGACCACGTGCTCACCAGGGAAGTGGAGACCGCGAACGCGGCAGAACCACCGCTATGTTTTACGGGGGCTTTGTTTCCGACGTTATGCCAGGCTCCGGGATTAGCCAGTCACAACTGGGCCGCGGGTCGGCACCCGGGAGCCCCTGGGCCATCTGGTACCAGCCGGAGGGCCGAGGGAAGCCTGGAGAGCCTCCCTCACCCCGCCTGGCCCCACTCAGCATCCCCGAGTCCTGGCTGGGACCCCCAGGGACACGTCCAGTCGGGGAGGAGAACACGCTAAGCCTCGCCAGTCACAGACGTGCCCTGGCCTGGGAACCTGGACCAGACACGGCCTCCTTTCCCCACCGGCACCTTCTGAAATTAAACAGATAAAAACCAAAACAAAACATAAGCACCTTATTCATTGCAATCAGAGTCCGAGTCCTGTTACCACAAGCAGAGGAAGAAGGAAAATATCCTCACAGTGCAGGAGAGCGAGCGAGAACGCGTCGCCATTCATAAAAACGGGTGCTGCTTCCGATAAAACGACGACACATTCCTTCCCCACGTCACCTCCCACCTCCCAGGCAGCCTTGCAGCAAAGGGTGCTGGTGTGACCAGATCTGGCCACCAAGACCTCAGGGCGGTCCGCGGGGACCTGGGACCTTGGGGGGCCGGGGGGGGGGGTGGTCAGCAGGGAGCTAGGACCTTGGGGGGCTCCGCAGGGAGCTTCAAGAGAGGTTTGCCTTCCTGCTTCTCTGATGAAAGACATGGAGGGAGCTCTGCCGTCTCTTCCATCCTCGATTGTGGCGGTGATGCCTGGTGCTGTGGCAGCCACCTTGCCACCATGAAGCTGTGAATGACTGAAGGAAGCCTCACAGAAAGAGGAGTTGGGAAGCCCTGAAGGGGGCACACACCAAACCCTGCAGGTGCGCAACCAGCAGCAAGAAGGGGGACAAGGCTTATCTTGACAAGAGAGAACAGATTTCACATAGAAATTCCATCTCCTGCTTTTGAGAAAAGGAAGGTCCTCCTGTCCCAGCAACGCACTTGCAGCCGGCGAAAAGACGCCACACCTCAAACCCTCGTTCTTCTCCCAGGAATTTCTGTCCAAAACAACCCTCCCCAGTTTCCTCCTAAAACCTAATAAGAGCTGACCTCTCCTGGGTCTCCTCCGACTTGCCTGTGGTCACGCGTTTGCTGGCCCCGCATTGCAGTTCCCGCGTGTTCCCGAATAAACTCACTGTGCTGGTAAACAAGTGGCTATTTTATTTTAAGGCTGGCAGAGCCATCGGCAACAGAGCAGAAAGGAGAAAAGCCAGCCCCCTGCCGAGCTCCAGGCTTCCCCTGTGGGGCCTTGAAACGTCTTTACTGCCTGTGCCCTGTTGTTCAAGCTGTCTGATCTTGAACACAAGTGCACCCTGAGTGATTTAAAGTCTTTCCTTTCCATTCACCAAATCAAGGTTAAAAGGGCTCCTCGGTATTTCGCCGCAGACTCCGCCGGGCAGGTCTGGCACGCCCACGGCTCTCCGGCAGCCGCGGGGACACTGGGAGAGGAGTAGCGTTCAGCCCAACAAGCATCCCCTGAAGTGTGGTGCTCGGTCAGTGGTCTTCTCTGGAGGGGGCTGTGTCCCCCGGGCATGGGGCAATGTCCGCACACATTTCCGACTGTCGAGCCTGGGAGACGACCCTGGGATGTGCGGGCAGAGGCCCGGCTTGCTGCCCAGCGCCCTCCAACGCGCAAGGCAGTCTCCACCCTGAGGACCATCCCACCCAAAGGGCCATCGTACTGAGACTGAGAAACCCGCCCTAAATGTTGTGGCCGGGGCTCCGCACGGCGCAAGCTGCCCACGGCCCGCTCTGGGGCTCACCGAGCCCCGCAGAGAGGGCCCCCCTCCGGGGAACCTCCAGCTGGCTGACCAGCGGGGCGGCCAGAAGGTGACTGTTTCGAATGCCAGGTCAAGGGACTGCCCGGATCCGCCCTGTTCCCTGGTTTCCCTTGATTTTAAAAAAGGCGGGGGCGGGGGGGAGGGGGGGGTCGGTCGGGAGTGATGTGATTAATCAAATGCTATCCACAAGTTCCTGGAGGACTGACTCTGCCAGGCCCCTGTGGCTGTGCCCCGGGGTCACCAGCAGACACCCCACCCCCCACCCCCCAGCTGCACCAGCGCAGCCAGGCTGCCCGCCTCCGCTCCTGCACCCAAACACGAGGAAATACTAGGCATTGCTCTAAGGAGTGTGGCCTTTATCCGGGGACCCCCAGACAGAAAACACGCAGGGCCCGGGGCACATCAGCGGCCCGGGGAGCAGCCGGCTGGACGGCTACGACGTCGCATCCACAGGCACACGGCGAGGAGCTCACCCACTCTTCGGGCGGGACCTGCCAACCCGGCCTCTCTGAGCAGGGCCCCAGCGGCCTGTGCCGCTCGCCCTGGCGAAAGCCCGGCTGCGGCTTGGCCGCCGACCGTAGGGGAGCAGTCAAGACCCTGCAATTTCTGAAGTGGAGAGAGAACGGCCAGGCCAGGCTGCTTTGACGTTCCCGGGTCCCTCAGGGTCAAGCCCTGGCTTGCTCAGGGCACCAGGGACCCAGCATGGCTGGAGATGCCTCCGGCCCCTCTCGTCTCTGAGTCCACACCGAATGGGCACAGTGAACACGAGCGCTTCTGAGCCAGAGATTCAGGGTAATTGCATTACTGGCCCGGCCAGCCCAAATGTTTGGGGACCTGGGATAAATAAAAGAGAAACAGCTCACCAAGTGATCCCCGGCGCTCCATGGCGGGGCTGTGCTGAACTCTGCTATTTCATTTGCATGATTTAGCAAAAGGAAGTCTGCATTGATATGTAAATAGAAAGCAAGTAGTTTACATTGGAAAACAAAGGCGGGCGGAACAGCCTATTATATTTTATTGCCCTTCGACTACAGTCTTAGCTGCTGCCAGAAACACAGCCCCAATTACACCGACCTGCCATTTAAATAGCTCTGCCTGGTGCTAGCGTTTCAGGAATAACAGTTAATAATGGGGTTACGCTGTCATTTGCATATGGTGTTCTCATCTGAAGGTGTATTCCGAATTTATTGGGCATCTTTATTAGCCTTCGGCGATTGACTTCTGGAAATCGGTAGGCACGTCTTGCAGGGAGCGAAAATCCTTCCGTGGCAGAAACCCGGGGCGTGAAGATAATGACCACCCGCCGTTTCGGGAGCCTGCCCGGGAAGGTCCCGGGTGCGTGGGCCGCAAGGTAGGAGGGCATGCGGTGGCGGACGTCCCTGGCACGCCCGGACCTGGGGGAGGGTGTCCAGATGACCCCAGGCGTCCTGAGACCCCACCCCACAGAGGGCCCGGTGCTCCGGACCCCAGCGGGCTGGAAATGCAGAGGCCCAGGCCCCCGGCTCAGACCTGCCGAATCAGAATCTGCATTGGAGCAAGAGCCCCAGGGGTTGGAGGCACAGTAATAACCTGGAGTGATAACGGGATTACCGCAAGCAAGGGCCCGTTCCGCGAGGCACCCAGGGACCCGCACAGGCGCACGCGGGTACGCGCATGAGTGTGAAACCCGACCAGAGGACGGCCAACGTCCCACCCTGACATCTTCTGTTCCATCTGTCCCCTTCCGTTTCAGTCGGTCCTACTTACAAATGCTGCTCACAGCCTCGAATCTGACTCCATGACCTACTAATTGTGACCACGGTTTTAGACTCTGCGCTAGAATTTTATCTGGCAGCACGGATATCTGGATCGCCTCTTGAAGGCAAAAAAAATTCCACATAAAATACTTTCACGATGTATGAAGCGCATCCGTGGACGAAGAGAACAGCAGGTTCCCCTGAGCTGGTTCTCACCTCTGGGTCACAGGCAGGGAACTCCAACGTCCATTTCCCTGGCCGTCTGCGGGAGAGAAGGCAGAGCCCAGAATCTTCCCGAGGTAGGAAGCGCACAGAGACCCCCCCCGCCAGGACTGAATCTCCGCGCGGATCCCCGCCACGGGCCCACGCGGGGAAAGGTCCGCGTGGGAGACGGTGCTCGAGGAGGACAGCGTCTTCTAAGTGTCCCGCACAAAGACCCACCCTGATCTGGATTAACAAACCGCACCACGAAGTTTTGGGGTGCTGAGCGTTGGCGGAGCTGACGGCCAAGAAAGAATTCTCAAGACGTCTTTGGTGAAAAAGGTGATTTTAGTAAAGCACGGGGACAGGACCCGTGGGCAGGAGGAGCTGTGCTGGGGTCGCGACAGGTAACTGATCATCCACCCTCAGGTTGGGAGGGGGGCAGGGATGGAGTAAGTCTCTAAGGAATTCCGGAAGCAAGGTTGCCAGGACCCTCAGGGCTGAGCTGTGTGAGGAAAAGACCACGTATTTCTGTGCAGTCAAACCTCAGTCGTGAGACCCTTCAGATGCATCCCAGGGGGGCATAAGCTTGCCGTGCAATTGCCAGCATGCACTTGGGGGTTAAAGATAAAGGAAGTTTGCAAATGAATTTTTATGTGTTTAAGGAGACTCACAGGATCCTGGGAGCTCAGGACACCGTTAAGCTAAGATTCCCTTTCGCCCCCAGCCAAGTGTCGTCATTGAGGCAGCTGAGCTCCTAGAGGGAGGTCACTTTGCCAGTTTCAAGGACCTGTCAGTGGGCTGCAGGCAGTAAGTGATACATTTAATACCTGACAGACAAAGCTGAAGAGAAGGAGGGATCAGTAGCTACAAGTTCTAGAAAAGTAAATTAAACCAGATGCATCGAGAGAGACGGAGAGGCCAGCTCTTGGGGAGGTCGGAGGTTTGAAGGCAGAGGGAAGCCACGTAACTCGATTTAACTGGAGCCCCTGAAAGAGAACAAAAGACAGACAACAGGACAGAGACAATGTTTTAAACGATACTGGCTGACAAATTTTAAAAGAACAGAAGATTAAAGATACCTCCGACTCCAGGCCAATTGATTCCAATCAATAAATTTGAAGAGGACCTGTGCACTGGGACAGCACAGGGACAGTGCAGACGTGCACAGACACAGGAGGCATTTTGCAGGAACCGCATTCGGCCTAAGAGCTGACCTGCCAGTGTGGCCAGGACTCGGGGAGACGGCCGACTGGAGCCCACATCGCACAGGTGAAATAACTCCGGGGTCTACACCCACAAGTAGCATCTTTCAACAAGAAGAGCGAAACACACTTTTCAAAACCCAAACCCGGGGATCGGCTGCATCCACAGACCGTCACTAACAGAAAGGAAGTGTGCAGTTCGCACGGAAGACAGCGTTGCCAGAAGGAAGAGCTCCACTGGAGAGAGGAGGGAGGCATAGACAAGTTGGCAAATAGGAGATGAACAGTTAGCCGTGCAAAATATAGTAACGCCTGAGGCGTTACCAGAAATATGTATATAACAGTTAGGGCACAGGAGTCAGAGAGGCGATCAGAACGTCCGGGGGTCCCCGTCGTGCATGGAGAAAGTTGAGGAGACTAATTTTATAATTTGATGAATTAAGTGGAGGAGTGACATTTATAGACGAATCACTGAGATAACAGAAAGCGTGTGCGTTGTCCAAACTGTCCGAGAAAAACTGAAGGAGAAAAAAGTGTCAAGGCAGAATAAAGCAAAGAAGGAAGGAAAAAATAGCAAACAAAGATTTCTTACAAATGCAAGTGTCCAATTCTGACCGAGCAATTCTGCTGCTAAGCAGTGGAAATAAATGTCCATGAAGAAGACTTGCCTGTACATGGTCACAGCTACGTAATTTATAATACGTAATTGTCGGTCCAATGCAGACGTCTCTCAACAGCAGGACAGACAGTGGTAAATCTCAGATTTATATTAATACTGGAAGTATTAATACACCACTGGTGGGAGAAGGTTGGAGTGATCAGTTTGGAAAATAACCGTCCTTGTCAGATAAAGTGAATTTGAGCAAGATTTATGTTCAGGCAATTCCGTGGCCAGGCTGAACCTCTGACACGTGGCGTGCTGTGTGCGTCAGGAGAACACAGACAAAGCTCCAGGCGTCCTGTCCGCAAAAGCAGAAAACCAGAAAACTGGGAGTGACCCACATGTCCTTCGATCATTAAGTCAATAAATAAGATATGTTCACACGTTGGTGCAACGGAACATCAACGAATACGAACGCGTTTCAGGGGCAGGAATCAATGTCAGTGACTGGCAGGAGCGAAATAATACTAAAAACGTCAGCAAGCTTCGGAAATGAATCCACCTCCTATAAAACGAGGCTGTTTTATAAAATTCAAAACCATGCCAAAGTATGTCCCACATTGTTCTAACTGTAGGAGCAGAGTGAGGACAGAGATTCGGAAGAGCACGGGGGCAAATGCACACGGCGCAGGCACCCTTGGCGCGGCTGACGGGGCGGGAGGCAGTGGGCGTGTCCGGGGGGGCCCTAGAGGTGACGCCGCGTCTTAAACGAGACGAGGTCGCGTGGGTGTCAGCACCTTGCTCTGGGCACTCGATATGTTTGGTAAGTGCTCGAAATTCCCGAAAACGAGTTCCAAGGGGTCTGCTCTACGCGGTTACCCCCTTTCCTCGTCAGCGATGCCCCTACTTGCCGAGCAAAGGACTGACCAGCACATCTCCCGAAACCCACGCAGACGCCGGCAGTGATCCTCCCCGTCCTGGGGCCGCCGAGAAGGGAGAAGAGGCACTTGTAAAATCGAGACACTTTCCTGAGAGCCCGGCCTCCGCACCCCTCCCGGCCCCGAGGTCCTGCTGGGTGACATTCGGTCCTGTCCTGGACTCTGAGACTCTGGGGAGGGGGTGTGGACGGAGGGGCGTCATCTAGGGGGAGATGGGTGGCGGGGGAGGTAGGGAGCCAGGAGGGAAGCTCGTCCGGACGGGATTCGCCAAAGATTCAGATGGAAATTCTCCGTCATTGGCATCCGTGCAAAAATTCATATTCAAGCCTTCCTTGATCTGCCTTTAACTGCAAGCTTTTACCGCACTGGAGAGAGAGAGAGAGAGAGAGAGAGAGAGGAGAGAGAGAGAGAGAGTGAGAGTCCAGCTACATTGTGTTATCTCCTCAGGGTCTCGGGGTAAAATACCTACTTGTTTCAGATTTGCGTTAAAAAGGCAGGTGCTGACGTCCACGTGTGCCACGTGTGAAGGGCACGTGGTCACCAACACGCCTGTCCACAGGGCCCGCGCCACCTTTTGGCATCAGAGACGCCATCTCAGAGCCCCGGTGCCGACCCAGGCGCCCTTCCGGCCCCTCGGGGACGCTGCCTCCGGCTTCGGTCAGGAGGGAGTCTTCTGTTGTGTCCACGGGGACACAGGCTCAGACGTCCGGCGCGTTCCTCCTCCACACTGCCTGCTGGTGTGCAAACACATGCCCCGGTCTGTGGACCGAGAGCATCGCCACACTCACACACACATATTCAGCACAGGCACGCGTGTGCACCCGCGTTGCAAAACTGCAGCCCGTCTGCCCAGGTCCATCTGTTCACGGGCACAGACCCCCCGAGGGCTCTCGTCCCCTCGGTCCCCAGGCCCCCAGTGTCCTGCCAGGCCTCCGTCCACACTCCCCGAGGGGCCACGTCACCTCCTGCAGGCCTGTGGGGGGGAGCTTTGTGGTTTTCAAGGTTCTGATTCGTTCAGGGAGAAGCTCTCAGTCGGGTTGTGGGGTTCCGCTCACATCCCTGTTATGGGTGGAATCGTGTCCCTCAGAGAGATACGCCAGAGGCCGAGGCGAGTGTGGCCGCATTGGGGAAATAGGGTCTTTGCAGGAGTGATGGAGTGAAGCGACGTCACTAGGCTGGACGCTCAGGGAGTACGACTAGGGTCCTTCTGAAAAGAGGAAATGCGGGCACACACAGGTGCAGACAGGGGCAGACGCTGGGGACGCCGGGAGCCCCAGGAGCTGGACGAGGCCAGGAGGACCCTCCCTGGAGCCTCCAGAGCGAGCACGGCCCTGCCCCCCCTCGACTTCAGACTCCGGCTCCAGGACTGAGAGGATGAATTTCTGATGTTTAAGCAGCCCGGCCTGTGGTCATCTGTCACGGCCGCCCCAGGACACGGGCACGGAGGGAAACCCTTTTCAGGGAGGCAGCCCCCGGGGTCTCAGGGCCAACCCGGCCTCCACCACGTTGGCCCTTCTGGTTATTTCCTCCTTGAGGCAAAAGGGACACTGTCTCTGGTCACAGTGGATATAAAGCTTTTCTCTTTTAAATAAAAGCATCCATAGTTTTAAAAGAAAGTCGGTTTCAAGAAAGTGGCACCAGGAGGGCCTCAGCCCGTGGGTGGTGGGTAGCAGGTCTGCTCAGGCCCCTGGGCCCGTGGCTCGCAGGTCAGTGGGCTCCCGTGGGAGAGCACGGGGCCCCGGCAGGGCCCCACACCTCCCTCGGCTAGAAAATGCCCTGTGTGCGCGTCCTGCTCCCATCGAGAGCTCTCGAGGCTGCCCAGGAGGGGACGGGGCGCCGGGCGAGGCCAGCGGGGGACAGAGGCCCGAGGCCCCGCTTTATTGCCCGGAGGCCTTCGGGAGCAGAAGGTCCCTCTGGTTTCCCACCTGCCCTTTGTTCTGGTTGTGCAGGTTTGACCCGACCTCTGAGGGAAAACATCCGACCATGATCACAAAGGTGGACACAGAGAGAGAACAAGAAAGAGGGACACAGAGACAGAGAGGCAGCACAGGAGGCAGCGGGAACCGGCCCACGTCTGAGGGGCCGGCTCTGTGGGGGAGCCTCAGAGGGGTCCTGAGATGTGCGGGAAGGAGAACGCCCACCTCCTCCAGGAAATCCCGACGCGGAAAGTAGCAGGACCCCAGCACCTGAGTCCACACCCACCCGGGAATCGGGTCCCCAGCGTCCTGCCCCCGAGGTGACGGCAGGCACGGCCATGGCTCCAGGGACACCCCCCCAGCCAATCTGCTTCCCTCCACTCCTTGGGGACTTGCCCTCCAAGGGGGATGCATCTCAGACCAGCGTGAGCCGGGCCACAGGGCTCTGCTCAGGGACAGTGGCCTTGTGGCCGTCTCTCTCCCGCCCACGTCCTCAGGCAGCTTTCCGCGTGGCCCTGGGGTCTCAGCAAATTCAGGGCCAGCAGCCCCTCTGTGTTCAGCCAGTCCAACCCCAGGTAAAGCCCCTGCGTCACGACCCCCGACAGACACTGCATCCGTGAGCCCAGGGCCCTCGGGACCCCCTGAGTGACACTCACAATGGTGACTGGCCCTCACCTGTGAGTCTGTGTGGGGCTCCTGGGCCCATCGAGGCAGGACGGGCTGCAGAGGCTCTGTGGGGCTGGACACGGAACGTCCCTGTGTCACAGGAGCAGGTGGCTTCTGCCCCGGTGCCCACACCCCTCCCTCAGCACTGCTGAAACCCTGTGAGGACTGCACAGAGACTGGAGCGTGGGCAGCAGGACGGGGGGGGGGGGGGGGGGGGGGACGCCACACACGGGGGACACGCTGGGGCACCAAGGACAGACAGCCTGATGATGCCACACGTGCGGGATGGCTGACTCCAGCAGGCGCCGCGACCCCCCATCCCACTGCTTCAGCCCTGGGCTGCATGGGGTGCCGCTGGCCGGAGCTCGCCCTGGACAGGGAGGGCCACGGGGAGACCTCTCCCAAATGTCCACCCACCCTGGGGTCACGCAGGCCGCGGCCAGAGGTTACCGGGGTGGGGCATGACCAGCTCTCCACACTCGTGCACGGAGGACCACCCTCTCTGGGGGCACCGCCCTGGTCCAGCGGGCAGCCTGGGGCCTCTCTGCACGCAGGCCGTGGGGACCTCCAAGGAGCCGGGGGACGGACCTACCTCGGCAGACAATAAGCCACAGCTCATGTGTCAAGAGAGCATCCCTGCAGGGGACAGACAACAGGATCACGGAAGCCCTTGTCTGTCCCACCCGAGACAGAGGACGCCCCCGCGCCCGGCCCGGCCGCCCTCCCGCGCAGCCAGGAACCCGTCCCCGTGGCGGCCCTGCACGGTCCGACTTTCGTTCTTCCTAACTCTTCTCCACTGAGCTCAGTTAATTACACACCGAGTTCACACTCCTTCATTCGGATTTGCCCTCACCTCCCGCAGCAGCCCAGTAATTAGACTCTGGCGTTCAGGCACAGCAGAGCGTGACCGGGTCCCTGTGCACCAGCCGCCCGCAGACGGCGGGCGGTGGCCTCGAGGCCTGAGGACCACCGTCCGGCCCGGGCGTCGGGCCCACCGCCACGTTCAAGCCTGGAAAGCGTTGCGGAGACAGAGTCCCCCCGCCAATTAATTAGCAATTAAAAACTTTATTTATAAAGGCAGCTGGTGGACGTACATCTTGTTAAAATGCAAAGTGTTATTTCCAGACCAGTTTTCAATAAGAAACAAACAGAAATGCGGGAGACTGACAGTGCACGGTGCGAGAACGTCTTCAAAAACAATTTGCTGAATATTAATGAACTCAAAATGTCATTTCTGGTCCAATTACTGGAAGTAATTAGTTTTTTTTTAATTATGGAGGAAGTGGAATTTTAATAAGGTCAATTTTACAATTACAGTTTAAAAAATACTAATTGTATTGTCATCACATCTGATACAATAAATGACATTAACTTGCTAACATCTGTTGATTTTAATGTAAATAAAGCAAAACTACCCCTGGGTTGTGTTTTCTGGGGAGTGACAGGTGCGGGCGGCCCCAGCCCCAGGGTCACGGGGGGCGTAACCTGGAAGGCGTGGGACTTCACTTGCTGAACGGGCTCACCTGTGGCCACGTGGCAAGGGCCTGTTCGTGGCTGGGCTGACGCGCCGTGGACACAGACTTGACAAACACCCGTCCAGATTCGAGCCTCCACCAGCCTGGAGGGACGGTCCAGGACTGGAGGTACGCGTCCCCGCTTCCTGTCGGTCACCGAGCACAGGCTGACCACCCCCCCCCAGACCCCAGCCCGGGGGGAGCCCACGCACTGCCTCCGTCCAGGGCCCTGAATCCTGTCCGTGATTCCCGGGGCCCAGACGCTGGCCCAGACGGGACCCCCATGCACCCCGTGCCCTGGGCCCAGCTGTGGGGACACCGCTGCATTGGGACTGCCCTCCCAGCCCACACCGATCTGCAGACTTGGAGGAAGGCGTGCCCGCCCAGAACCAGCTCCGTCCTGGCCCCAACCCACCTACTCCCACCCCTGCATGGCCACAGGACGACCCTGAGGGGCCTCGCCTGCGATCCCACGGAGCAGCCCTGAACTGGCTCGTGGCCCTGCCCGTGGTCATCGCGGCCCTGGCCCCCAGCCACCACAACCCCCCCACCCCGCTTCCCCGAGCCCAGCCGAGCACACTCAGGAGGGGCTGGCGGTGACCGCGTGCGGGTGAAGGTCACAAGGCCCCCTCCGGCCGCCGTGTGGAGCTCAGCTCACTGGAAATGGACGGTGGCAAACTGCCAAATGGGGCGGGAAGGCCACGCGTCCTGCCCTCCGCCCCCTTCTCCAACGACCTTCGCAGAGCGGCACACGGGAAACCGTGTTGGAATGAACAACGCCCGAGAGCTCTGGGAGGGGTGGGCGGGCGTCCCCGGGGCTGCAGGCGCTCACACAGGGTCACCCTCTCGTCCACGGCCACACGGACGGTGCGTGAGCAAAGCCGGCCCCTGACCCCGGGCCGTTTCCTCCCCCGTGTGTGGATTGTCCTCTCACAAAAGGATTCCTCTGGGGCTAATAAAATTCAGGATAAAAACTCACTGCCAGGTACAAGCCTCCCAAGAGCCCCAGCGGCCTTCTGCCCGCAGCCCTGTGCTCCCCGCCCGGTGAGTCCGCTTCCCTGCGAGGGAACAGCTTGCGGTCGTTAAAATGGTTTGTGGGCGTTTGTTACCTCCCCGGAATGTCTCGTTGAATTTTAATTACCCAGATTAAGATCTATTGATATCATTATTGAGATATATAAAAGTTTTATTTAAACATGGACATCCCAGAAGCGAATACTCCCGGGACAGCAGGACGGAGGACGACTTTGCTGCCTCCTACGCAGAGCCCGTGGGCCAAGGACACTCGCTGGAGAGTGAGGGGGACCTTGGAAGCCCCTGTGGGGGGCGCCTGCCAGGGAGGAGGTCCCCGGACGGGCCCCGTGGCTCCCAGCTTCCCAACACACGCCCACACTGGGTCGGCCCTGACCCCCTTTATTCCCGTCTCCCACACCGCGGGCTCGGGAAGAGACAGAGCCAGGAAGATCTGGGGTGTTCACCCCTCCCGCCCACGCCCGCACGCACCCCTCCACCGGGGGCTCCTCACCCCGTGTCCTCACCTGATGCACAGCGGGGGCAGGTGCTGGGAGCAGTGCCCCCGTGTGCCGCCTGCTGGGGGGGCCTTAGCCCTTCCCGAAGGCAAGTGGGAGGCAGAGGCGGGGAGGGGGACAAGGGACCGTCAGATGACCCACCTCCCATAACCACAAAGACCGTCCGGGAACTCAGCCTCAGCGGGAAAAGCCAAAGCGAGAAGCGTGTGGGGAGACGTTTCGGAAAGATACTATGACTCGGGTTGGGAGGGCGTTAGCCAGGTGACGCTGAGCGTAAAGCACGGGACAAAGACCAGTAGTGTGAACGCACGACACTTACATTCCCGGTGTGAACGAAGACAATTTGCATGAAGTGAGACAAACCTCAGAGGAAGACAGTTTTCATTTGTATCCACACGAAAGGCACAGTAACGCTGACGTAACAAGAAACCCTACAACCGATACGAAAGCACAGCTGGCAGGAAGGGAAGGTTCTCGGAGAGCAGGACGCCAGGCGTGCAGAAGGAGGCTGAAACTCAACGCCAATCGGACTCGGGCTAGAGGTCCCGGCGTGAGGTGCTGCTGACTCAGGTCCTGGCCGCCCGCCCCCCACCTGTCCCCCCGTCCCCCCCCCGCCACCCCGGCTCCAGCCCTGCCTTGGGTGTGACATCGGTGAGTCCTGTACTCTAGGGCTGGAGGCGTGTTTCCCTACAACTCAGCGACTTATTTCAAGGCCAACGTCGTAAAGAAATCCCCGTGTCTATGTCTCAAGAGGGTCATCCAGGAATCTCTATCTCCTCACTGTTTGTAAGGGAAACTCCAAAATAACCCGGCACAGTTATTAACTCCCAGAGAGTCCTTCAGCCGGGGGTCTGAGGCGCAGGAGCGACCTCAGTGTCACGGGGAGAATTAATCACGTAGTTAAATGGGAGTCCGTATGGATAAACCCCGGACCTTCCTACCGAGTGGAAAACACACGTACACTATGAAATTTGTTAAATGCACATAAACGTTCCAGAATGCAAAATATTTTTTAAAATTCTGGCAAGTCCCCAAAGGGGAGATGGAAATTGTTAAATATTGCCTTCAGGACAGTGACTCTCTGGGGGAAAAAGAAGGGAAATCAGGCCACACGGTGCATATTTATTATCTATTTTTGTGCAGCAAATACCTGCAAACCTAGTGCCTGGAAACATCTCGCTTTATTATGTCACGGTTTCTGTGGGGCAGGAGTCTGGGCGCAGCTGGGCCCCCCTCAGGCCGCAGTCCGTCCGTGGCCGGGCTGGGCCGTACCTGGGGGCTCGGCTGTGGGAGGAGCCCCCCCCCCCCTTTGTCCGTAGGGCCCAGGGCTGGAGCCACCAGATGGGGCCGAAGTGTGACAGCTCTCTGGGGACGGGCTTGTGGGGCCCAGACCCAGGCTCCCCTCCCCTGGCCGCTGGGCCGCCGGCTTCCGCAGGAGCCGTGAGCACAGAGAGGCTGGTTTCCGGGAGGTGGAGGAGGCGGGGCAGACGCAGCACAAGCTGAAACCCTCGAGGCTCGCCCAGCAGTGCTCGGTGCTGGTGTCTGTGTTATTCTATTCCTACCGGCTTTCATCTTTGTTCAATAAACGTTTTCCAAACATTTGCACGCCTTTGGTTAATTTCCAGTGTTCTGAAAGTTGATTGTTTTTTGCTTTTTCTTTCCTTCCTTCCTTTTTTTCTTTTTTTTCTTTTTTTTTCTTTTTTTTTTCCAGTGTTCTCAGTGCTGTTAGGAGTGGATTTTCTGAGGCCACTACTCCACCATCCGGAAGTCTTGCCCTCTGAATTGTCACTCAGACACTAACGGGGAGCCAGCACACCTCCCTGACCCCCCGTAACGTGTGTCCCCTTAGGCACCCAGGGAGGGCGTGGGCCCTAAGTGTGTTACACGCACACATACCCAGGGTGGGGGAGGGATCGATTTTAAGCGATCAGCTCATGCGATTGTGGGACGGGCACATTCACGTTTGAAAGTGTAGGACACACACTATCATGTGGGACGTACGGGGCAGGCGGGCAGCCCAGAAATTCAGGCTGGTTTCTTTGTTGCAGTCCTGAGGACAGACAATTCCTTCTTTGTCCCTGCCTTTAAGCCTTCGACTGATTGGACGAGGCCCACCCACAGTATGGAGGCTAACCTGTGTACACAAAGCTAATTGATTTTAAATGTTACCACATCCACCAAACACCTTCACAGCAACGTCTAGGCTGGTGTCTGACCAAACAGCTGGGCACCGTGGCCACGTTGACACGTAAGTTTACACATTTTCTTACTTGCCTCAAGACTGGAATAAAGTCTGGGCAGGAGGCCTGGATCCAGGCAGGGGAACTGACCGCGACTTCCCTGAGGCTCAGGTCACCGGGCTCGGCTCTGGGCCCTGACCCCAGGACGAGTGGTCTCAGGGCGGCCTTGGTCTCCTGGCCCTTCCTGGGGGCAAAGGACTCTAGAAGTTTCTATTTCTCTGTCTCTTTCCCTGTGGCTCAACAACAACACAGGCCACCCTAACTGTCAGCCTGGTAGGACAGAACGGAATCTGTGGAAGCCGCACGGGACAGAACAGAAAGCCCTCCCTCTCCACGGAGAAAAGGCAAAGGGAAACCCCGAGGTCCATTCCGTGCTTTTATGGAGCGGGGCGGACAGGGTGAGAGGCCCGGACCGCAGGGAGGAGGCCCTTCCGCTGGCCCCCAGCCCACCCTGCAGAGCGGGCCGGGCAGCCCGAGCGGGTGCCGACGTTGGTTTAAGGAAACCTCCAGGCAGCACCGGCCGGGCAGGCGGCTTGGGAACAGGAGGCGCTGCTCGGCCTGCGTGGGTGGGGGAACATTCGCAAGAGACGAAGGAAGGAAGGTGGGCTCAGAGTCTCTTCACTCGTTTCTTCTGACATCATTTCTGGCCCAAAAACACAAAACCCAGGGGCTCCCTGGACACAGAGGCTCTGCACACACGGACACACTCGGGCACCCTCACACCTGTGCACGCACGCACACACACTCACACACTCACACATGGCAGCCTCTGATGGGAGCCCCCGCCTTGCACGCCCCTTCCTCTCGTCCCTGACGCCGCTTTGCTCCCGGCTCTCGGGGAAGAAGGGCGTCCCCACTGCTTGTGCTGCTGATGATGTCAGTGAGCCTCACGCTACCCCGGACTCGGAGGCCCCCACCTGCTTCAGGAACAGACGGAGCAGAGGCCACGGGCCTCAGAGAACGCCCTCCCCCCTCCCCTCCCCCTGCGAATACCTGCTGTGCGCTTAAAACCCAGGAGGGCAGACCTCAAACTAAGGTTTTCACCACAAAAACGGAAACATAAAGAGGGGTGCAGAAATCTTTTGGGGCGGATAGATTACGTCTGTTACCTTGATCGTGGTGAACATGTGCAACCTTCTGTGCGCTAAGTGTGCCCCGGTAAAGCCGAAAAGTGTCCAGAAACCACATGTGGGTGCTGCCACGGCAATGGCACAGGTCTGGGCCCTGGGAAAGCCGTGGGTTCGCGACCGGACTGCCGTTGGGACTGAGCTGCGGCCCCGAGAGCCAGATGCGTCCTGTCCCCCAGCCCCCCAGAATGGGGCCGCTTGGACATGGGGCCCTCGAAGAGCTGATTAAGGCAAAACGAGGTCCTTGGGATGGCCCTGATCCAGTGGGACTGGATCTCCGCGAGAAGTGGAGGTTAAGACACAGTCACACAGAGGGGCGACCACGTGTGTTAACTGTGATGGGCACGCGGTCCCCCACGCACCAGCCCGCAGAGCTGCTGGTGTCAGAGACGCCTTCCCAGAGCCCCCACTGCCCTTGCGTGCGAGGCGGCCGTCCCCGTTTTGGGGAAGAGTGTAAGCCAGCCGGCCACCGCGGCGTTCATGGCGGACCCGGCATCAGACTCACACGCGGGCGACACCTGCTGAGAGCAGGTCGTCAATTCTGCCCATTTCCCTGGTTTCTGTTTCCCGCTTTCCTGTCACGGGGAAGCACCTACATAACCCCCCGAACGGCCCTCCCTCCGCCCCGATGCCGGAGACCCCGCGCAGCTCTCAAAATGTCAGCCCTTTCGTCCTGATGAGCCGAATAACGTGTAAATGCCAGAAAGTCAGGACATGGATGCACCTCTCGGAGGACTGATCAGGTTTCAGATTTACGTTTCTTTCCACAGACGCGTTTTTCCTTCTCTCCTGACCTGGGGGTTAGAACGCACATGGCAGCGACCGGCGGGACGCACGGCGACAATCCCTCACCGTTTCTCCAGGCCGCGCGCAGTAGGACCAGAGTCAGGAACGAAACGACTCGGGGCGCGTGCGTGTCTAAGTTTAAAGACGGGGGCGTTTGCAGTGATTCACCTGCTCTGGGGTCTGTGGCCCCCAGGAGACTTGGACACTCGCGTGTGTGCACACAGACGCGCACACGTGCACACGCACAGACACGTGCACATCTGCAGGTCGGCAAGGTGACTGCTGGACCTCGTCGTGTAGGCCCAGACCATTCGGGAACGTTCTGTGGCTGTGTGTTCTGTGCGGCGAACTTACAGGAAAAGTCAGTGAGACACTGGCCTGGAGGAGACCGTCCCACCTCGGCCCGAAGGAGGGGCCTCCCCGGGGCTGGAGCAGGACGGCCCCACAAAGCCGGAGCCCGTCCACCCGCACAGCGAGGCCCCCCCACCTGGGCCGCACCTGCGGCCACACCGTGCACCGCGCGCTGATGGGCCACTTCGCTGGCACGCAAAGTGCTCAGCGCTGTGCTGAGAAGGCCGCCCTCCCCCGCGCCCCAGCCCACCCTCGCTGCAGCTCTCCCTGCCGGCCCTGACGTGGGGGCACCGAGAAGGGGCCCTCAGCTCGGCCACAGCACCCCCGTCCTGCTGTGCTGGGAACACAGGTGGCACTTTGGTCTCTCACAGCCCCGTGGCGCATGTCCGGTCGTGTTGGCACCTGGGGCGAGAGGTCAAGCCTGGCAGGCACCCCCGCTGTGCCCACAGCCAGACCACAGTGTCCTCTGCACGGTGTCCTCGACAGTTGTCCCCTGTGGGGTGTCCCCTGCATGGTGTTCCCTCTGTCCCTGTGGGGCGTCCCTTATGGGGTGTCCTCTGACCCCTGTGGGGTGTCCCCTGTCCCCTGTGGGGTGTCCTCTGTCCCCTGTGGGGTGTCCCCTGTGGAGTGTCCTCTGTCCCCTGTAGGGTGTCCCTTGTGGGGTGTCCTCTGTCCCCTGTGGGGTGTCCCCTGCATGGTGTTCCCTCTGTCCCTGTGGGGTGTCCCTTATGGGGTGTCCTCTGTCCCCTGTGGGGTGTCCCCTGTGGGGTGTCCTCTGTCCCCTGTGGGGTGTCCCTTGTGGGGTGTCCCCTGTGGGGTGTCCTCTGTCCCCTGTGGGGTGTCCCTTGTGGGGTGTCCCTTGTGGGGTGTCCCCTGTGTGGTGTCCCCTGTCCCCTGTGGGGTGTCCTCTGTCCCCTGTGGGGTGTCCCTTGTGGGGTGTCCCCTGTGGGGTGTCCCCTGTGGGGTGTCCTCTGTCCCCTGTGGGGTGTCCCTTGTGGGGTGTCCCTTGTGGGGTGTCCCCTGTGTGGTGTCCCCTGTCCCCTGTGGGGTGTCCTCTGTCCCCTGTGGGGTGTCCCTTGTGGGGTGTCCCCTGTCCCCTGTGGGGTGTCCTCTGTCCCCTGTGGGGTGTCCCCTGTGGAGTGTCCTCTGTCCCCTGTAGGGTGTCCCTTGTGGGGTGTCCTCTGTCCCCTGTGGGGTGTCCCTTGTGGGGTGTCCCCTGTGTGGTGTCCCCTGTCCCCTGTGGGGTGTCCCCTGTCCCCTGTGGGGTGTCCTCTGTCCCCTGTGGGGTGTCCCCTGCATGGTGTTCCCTCTGTCCCTGTGGGGTGTCCCTTATGGGGTGTCCTCTGTCCCCTGTGGGGTGTCCCCTGTGTGGTGTCCCCTGTCCCCTGTGGGGTGTCCTCTGTCCCCTGTGGGGTGTCCCCTGTGGAGTGTCCTCTGTCCCCTGTGGGGTGTCCCTTGTGGGGTGTCCCCTGTGTGGTGTCCCCTGTCCCCTGTGGGGTGTCCTCTGTCCCCTGTGGGGTGTCCCCTGTGGGGTGTCCTCTGTCCCCTGTGGGGTGTCCCTTGTGGGGTGTCCCCTGTGTGGTGTCCTCTGTCCCCTGTGGGGTGTCCCTTGTGGGGTGTCCCCTGTCCCCTGTGGGGTGTCCTCTGTCCCCTGTGGGGTGTCCCCTGTGGGGTGTCCTCTGTGTGGTGTCCCCTGTCCCCTGTGGGGTGTCCTCTGTCCCCTGTGGGGTGTCCCTTGTGGGGTGTCCCCTGTGGGGTGTCCTCTGTCCCCTGTGGAGTGTCCCTTGTGGGGTGTCCCCTGTGGGGTGTCCTCTGTGGGGTGTCCCCTGTGGGGTGTCCTCTGTCCCCTGTGTGGTGTCCCCTGTGTGGCGCCCTCTGCCCCCTGTGAGTGTCCCCTGCACGATGTCCCCCGCGAGGCACATGCTGACCCGCTTCCTAACTGGGCAGCCCAGGGAGACAGGAAATGCCAGCATCGCGTGAAGATTTTTTTTACCTGACTTTTATGCCCAAACCCTTCAGTGACACGAGGTGCCCACAGGGAAGGAGGCCACGACACGCATCCGAGGACACGTTTTCCAGACACCTCTGGTGGGTCCAGGAGGTCCCAGCGGCCGACCCCCAGGGCTCACGTCACACAGGCCTGGACGTGCCGGGAACAGACTTGCTCTGCATCTGGACACGAGCATCCAGACTCCCCGCGTCTCGACTCCACATTAAAGAGGACGGTGGGCGAAGGCTGTGGCACCATGGCCGGCAGTGACCGGTCTCTCTGAGGGCACGGGCCCCTCCGGTGACGTCCTCGTGCCACGGGCTGGACCGTGTCTGGGGCACGTGGCCCCACCGTCCTTGCTGGGGGCGCGTGTGTCCAGAGCCACAGAGTCGAGGGGCACCCAGGGTCGGGAGGAGGCCCAGCCCCCCGTTACACTAGACAAACTGCCCACGGAAGACAACGCTGCTTTCCGGTAACTTCCCCGAGGACCCGGTAGGAACTCGTTAGGAAAACGTGAGTCAGCAGGGAGCTGAGAACGGTCCGCGGATAAGGGGTGAGCCGCCCGCCCCGCGCGGATAATCCGGAGAACTCCCCGTGGAGGTCGCTCTGGCTCTTACGTGGCCTCCGCTCCCCCGTGGACATGACTCTCCTTTGCTCTAAAAAAGGCGTTCTGTATTAACGCCCTGTGAATAGGCTGCCGTCCTGTTACCGCCGCGGGCAGAGCGCTCGAGGTCAGAGCCGGGCGCTGCTCCAGGATGGGGCTCGACTCCGAGGGAACAAACGTGCCACCTTCACCCAGAACCCGCCTGCGCCCAACGCCAGGCCGGCGGCGACGGGTCTCAACCCCGCATCAGCGGTGCCGAACGTGCGCCCGCCGACGCCACGGGCTCCTCCCGGCCACACTCACACGTGCGCCCGCAGCCCACGGTCGCTGTTGCAACAAGCCAGCTCTTTGGGTTCGGTGTCTTCTGTGTCCTCCCTGTCCACGTTTATCCGTCACGAGGGCCGGTTGCCACCGGCAGAGTCCGACCGGGCCCTGGTCAGCCCAAGGGGTATCGTGTGGGCTCAGAGCAGACCACGGCAGCAGCAGGGCTGGCCTCGGGCCGTCTGGGGGGCAGACGTTCACCCACCTGTGGCAGGCGCCCCTGGGTCCCCACTTCCTCCCAGCGGCACCGGGGCTGCCGGCATCGGCCACGGCCACCTGCTCGCTCACTGCGACACGGACCATACCCACACGCTTTTCTCGATATCGGGGACTTTATGAGACCGCATTCTGCTGCGCCCAGATCTCCGGCAGTATCTTAATTCACCCACGTGCGGACGCCCTGCTCCCTGAACTGAGGTCGGGCACAGCTGGCCCATCCCCAGAAGGGTCGCAGCACGGCCTCGGGACCCCACCTGCTCGCCACTGCCTTGCCCTGCTAACCCTGAGTGGAGGCTTGCCCGTTCAAGGACAGGGGCCGGTGGGGGCGGGGGACACGGCCTGGCAGCCCCCAGGTGGGGACCCCCCAGGGAGGCCAGCAGGCAGGAGGTGGGGGTGAACGTCTGCCGGCCCTGGGGGCTCAGGGTCGTTACGGGAAGCGAGGGGCTCCTGCTGGGGTGTCCGGGGAGTCTCCCATCACAGTTGGGGGAAGCGAAGAACTCCAGGAACCCCAAAACGGCAGGTCAGGACAGGTAGAGCAAGGGCAACACAGGTTAATTTTCACACGATCGTCTCCGCTCGCAAACAAACCACAGAAACCAGAGGAAAGGAAAACAGCCTAGAAACCTGTGGCTGATCCCCTAGTTACGCAGTAAAAACAGATTTTCTCAGCCGAGAAGGTCGACGCAGCCAGAGGCAGGTGGCTGAGGATGCCGTGCCCGTGGCCCCGGTGACAGCGGCAGGCGTGACCCTCATGACCGAGAAGCCGCGCACCAGAGACCGGCCTCTGGCCACACGCGGCGCCCCACTGGCCACGGAGCCCGGCCGCACATGTTCAGGCGCCCCCCGTGAAGCAGGGCGATGGGGGCAGGGACACAGCAGGGGGGGCCTCCAGTGCTGCTTTAGGGCCGAGTCCCCGCAGCATCTCGGAAATAAGACGTTCGAGCCGACTCCGCAGATCCCCTGGACCCCAAGGGAAGCGGGACGGGAAGGTCTAAGGCACGGCCGTAACTTAAGACAGTTTCCAAATCCCCTCACAGACAAAACACGGGAAATTCTCTAAATCTTCAAGGATAGTTTTCCCTGGATGGTGACTCCTGCCTCCCCTGCCCATATTTTTTGTTCAGTTTAGAATTTTATTTAATAAGCATTTTTAACGGTTCTAATTTAAAAATTACTTAGTCAGAAATGTTTATCTCTAGTGACAAGCCATAAATCAGTGTCACTTTATAATTAAACGTCATCAGGCGTGACTATGTGGGCGCCTCTCGCCCATCACGGGAAGGACAGAAGCACGCCTGAGACAGCGGTCAGACCTTGACACAGCTGGCCACGACGTCCACCCACAGACCACGGCCACAGAGCCTCCACGAGGGTGAATACGACGAAAACCTATCTAATTCCATGGCGATAAAGCTTCTGGTAAGAGCGCATTGTAAAAGCAAATGGAGGTCAGGGACCCACCTGGGGACCCACGGCCACGGCCACGGCCACGGCCGGGAGAGCCCCCTGCCGTCCACGGCTTACGGCCGACCCAGAGCTTCCCAGACACGACGGCGGACAGAGATGCCGTGGGTTCCTACCCGGATATTAAAATTGGACGGACGTGCCCATAGACCGGCTGCCATGGTAGACATTGTCCAGTGGAGGGAGCGCGAAACAGACCTCGGGGACGGAGAGAAAGCCCTAGGTCACAGCTGGAATCGCGCTCCAGGAGAAACGCAAGTCTGATCGACACGGCTTTTTGACGGGCCAATCACCTCGCAAACTGACAATGAAGCCAATGAGTTCAAGGGGCCGATGCGGGTGACCGGCTCACTGCCAGCAGGGATCGGAAGGCAGGAGTGGAGGTCACGGAAGGCCACCGGCAGGCGGGGCCTGACGCTGGGTCCCCGGTGCCCAGGGACCCGGCGGTGATGCAGGGAGGCCCGGACGAGCCGGGAGGACGGTGCCCTCCCCCCAGCACGGCCTCGTGGGGCTCAGCACATCACACCAGGCAGCCCGGGGGCGAGGTGCCCGCCCCCCAGGACTGACTGCCCCCGAGCCCCAGGCTGGCCCTCGGCGCCCACCGAAGCCGGTCACTGGTCCCGGCCCCGCTCAGCTTCGTGCAGGTGTTGGAAGGTGGACCTAGTTGGTGGAGACTCGTGGCGCTCCTCTCCCTCCCCGTCAGCAGCTTCCGCAGCCTGTGCTTGGCTTCGGACCATGGACCACAGACCAAGGCTCCAACCAGCGGGAGGTACCGTCTCCGGGTCCCGGAGGCTGGACGTGCGGGATCCAGGAGCGGGCGGGCTGGTCCCTCCTGAGGCCTCCTCCTTGGCGTGTGGATGCCGTCCCTCCCGTGTCCTCACCTGTCCTCACCTGTGTGTGGGAACCCCAGGGTCTCTTCCTAAGAGGACATGGGTCCTGTCGGTTAGGGCCCGCCCCCCGACCTCTGTCACCTTAATTACCTCTTCAAGCCCCCTCTGGGGAGGAGGAGTCCCGCTGAGGACAGCCGGAACCTGCCTCCGGGGTCCGCAGAGGAACACAATCCCGGCGCACGCATGCGAGGACAGTCAGGCCGCCTGAGGTGACGCTCGGAAACGGACGAGAGTTGGGCTGCACCCCGAAACTCCCAGGAGCCTGGACGCCTCTTCGCACCCTGGCTGGCAGTTTCCACCCTCGCGTTCCCAGAGGAGAGCCGTGCTTGGCGTGGATCCCGCTCCCGACTGGTGTTGAAGGAGCACAGACAGGGCGCCTGGGGGGGGGGGGGGGGGGGGGCGAGTCGGTCCTCCAGATCCCGCAGCCACCACGAGGGCTCCTCTCTGCAGCTCCCCGAATGCCCCTTCTCTGTCTGGCTGCTCACGGCCGCGGAACGGGAGCGTTTGCTGTTCACTTTCCTTTCCAACCTGCTGTCAGTTTTATCCCGTCCTGGTGGTAAAATACGCGATCGCTAAATGAAGCCTGCGGAAAGCCCTGCCCAAACCAGACACGAGGGGGAGACCTCTGGGTTTGCAGCGAGTCAGACGCAAAGGGAGCCAACGTTCCTTCCCCTTCCCCCTGCGGGTCCTGACCTGCGAGGTCTGGGCGCCCGCGCACAGGCACGGCACTGGGTCTGCTCAGCACGAAGGGCGCGTGTCTCACCGTGGAGGGGGCCCTGGGGATGTAACGTCCTCTCTGTGGGTCTCCTTTCCCGCCTGGGCAATGGGATTATGCACACGCCTGTCCTGAGCCGCTCAAGGTTGTCCAGGTCACGGGCTCACGGAGGCCTTTTAGGGGGTGCCCGGGGAGGGGCCGGCGAGGCAGGCAGGGGGCAGACGCGGAGGAGAGGCAGCTGGTGGGGGGCAGCCCTGCGTTTTCCCCCAGCAGGCTCGGCCAGGGAGCCCTCTCCCTGCAGGTCACCTGGCAGAGCAGCAGGTATGGGAGGGAGAGCGAGAGCTGCCCAGAGTCTCCACGGCATCTGCGACTGCTTCGGACAGGTGTGCTGCCCTCCAGGGTCTGGGGGGTGGGTGTAGCCACCTGCCCATCCGCATCCACCCCTCCCCCGTGCCCTGCACCGTCCAGGTGAGCCGGGAGCTCAGGCCCCACCTCAGCCTGGAGGGGGATTATGGCTGCCATTGCTCCGGCCATCACATCCAGGTGCAGCAGCACCCAGAGATTGAGGAGGGGCCGCCTATTCTCAAACGGTCTCCGGGAAGGGAGATCGTCCAGAATCCCTGGGGTCTGTGTCCTCCCTGCGGTCAGTGTCCCTCGTGCGCCGTTGGTCAGAGTGGGGCACGTGCCCACCTGTGCCAGCCCCGGTGAGAGGAAATCGGGCCCCACGCTGTGGCGGCAGGGGGAGGGGTTTGGCTCCCCCCGACACGGGCAGGTCCCGTGGGAAGAGGCCTGGTGGACACTCAGTGGGAGGGTAGGCGTCGTACCCTCCACGAGCCTCTGTTCAATCACTCGTGGTCAAAACCAGGCCTCAGGCTTAGGCGATGTGCCCAAGGCAGAAGGCAAGGTCTGCGGGGACAGTCAGGATCTCACGGCCGTTGCGCTCTCCCAAATTAATGCCGCACATAGCCGAGAGAGAAAAGTTCTCGTTTTCCTACGAAAATCCCCACTTAGCTTCAAGAGTTGTAAATTTTAATTTAATCTGACAGCCCCTGCCGTCTCCGGCTCGAAGGAGGCCCCCGGGCACCAGCCTGCCTTCCAGCATTATCCGTGATTGACACAGGCCTAATTGTCTCCCAAATCACATTCGTACGACGGGGTAGGTGCCATCTGCGGAGTGGAGGCCGGTGTACTTGGGGCTCTCGTCTGTGCACGTGGAGGCTTAGCGGCAAGACAGACGCAGCTACGGATCTGAAACGCGGTCACTACAGAAGGCGACCTTCGCACAGGCAAGAAAGCGGATTTAAAGAATGCAACGTGCAACATTTATGTGACAATTCTGGGGGCCGTGAACTTTGCGGTGCGTTGTGGCAAGTTTCACACACAAGCATCACATCAGCTGCAGAGCAACAAAGAAACGACACCGAAGAGAACGAAACGAGTCCGTGTCCATGTCCGTGTCCGTGTCCGAGTCCGTGTCCGAGTCCGTGTCCGTGTCCGTGTCCGAGTCCGTGTCCGAGTCCGTGTCCGTGTCCGTGTCCGAGTCCGTGTCCGTGTCCGAGTCCGTGTCCGTGTCCGAGTCCGTGTCCGTGTCCGTGTCCGAGTCCGAGTCCGTGTCCGTGTCCGTGTCCGAGTCCGTGTCCGTGTCCGAGTCCGTGTCCGTGTCCGAGTCCGTGTCCGTGTCCGTGTCCGAGTCCGTGTCCGTGTCCGTGTCCGTGTCAGCACCTGCACACCTATGGTCACGGCAGCACCTCCCACAAGAGCTCGAAGGTGGAAACACACACGTGTCCATCAGCTGACAGACGATAAACAGAACGTGTCCGCCCACGCGGCGGGACGTCACTCGGCCGCGAGAAGGAACAAAACACTGGCTCGCGCTACAACGTGGATGAGCCGTGACAACGTGGCGCTCTGTGGGAGAGGCCGGACTCTACGGGCCTCGGTGTGTGTTGGTCCGTTCACGGGAAATGTACGTGGATTCGTGTCTCTGGAGCCAAGACAGGGGCCCCCGCCTCGGAGGAGCCGGGGTGAACAGCCCAAGCGCACGCGGTTTCTTTCAGGGTGATGACCACGCTCTAAAATCGACAGTGCGGGGGCGCCTGGGTGGCTCAGTCGGTTAAGCGTCCGACTTCGGCTCAGGTCATGATCTCACGGTTCCTGAGTTCGAGCCCCGCGTTGGGCTCTGTGCTGACGGCTCAGAGCCCGGAGCTTGTTTCGGATTCTGTGTCTCCCTCTCTCTCCGCCCCTGCCCCGCTCATGCTCTGTCTCTCCCTGTCTCAAAAATAAATAAAATGTTAAAAAAAATTTTTTTAAATAAATAAATAAAAAATAAATAAATAAAATCGACAGTGTGCTGTCTGCACATCTCTGTGAACAAACTGAAAACCACCGACTCACGCTTTACGTGGGCGAACAGTGCGGTGTGTGAACCGAATGTACCTCGATAAAGCTGTTACGGAAACCACCACGGGAGGACGTGCCTGGAGGAGAGGATCACGCGTCCACGGCGCTCCCTGTGCTCCCCTTGGCTCCCCAGGCCGTCTCCCGGATGGCTGGTGGTGCCGCGTCCGGAGGCCCTGGCAACCGTCTCCAGGGTCGGCGACCCCGGGCCGCATGGCCTCTGCCACGTGTGCCCTGCTGGTCTTTCCACTGGACCCTCCCACGGTCCCCACGAGGGCCAGGCTCCTGTCCTTGGACAGACAGACACGGGTGCTCCCTGCTGGCATTTCAGTGCCCTCTACCGTGGAAGACATGGAAAGGCCCAGGACGGGACAGTCTGGGAGCGATGCTGACCGCGGGGTCCGCTCCACGTTCCAGACGACGTGCCTCTGCTGCTGGGAACTGTGGAGCGGCCGCTGCACCGTGGACGTCCGGGGACCCCACATCCCGGCCCGCCCACGTGCACGGGCTTGCGTCGCTCACCGTAGGTGTGGGCGGGCCTGCGACCTCCTCGACGACAGAGCACAGAGCGTCATGGTCACGTGGTGACCCACACAGTAACGTCCTCGTCCTACCCGGAACTGGAGGCCCCATCCCTCACACACGTGCTCCCCTCGTCTGGGCTTAGGACAGAGGGGTCGTGCTGGGGGACCCTCACGTCAGGAGAAGTGGCCTCTACGACCCACGGGTGGCCTCGGGCCAACAGCCAGAAGGAACCGGCCACGCCTCAGATGAGGCCACGGCCAGCCGACACCGTGCTTGCACCACGTGAGACCCTGGGCAGAGGCCTCCGCCACGCCAGGCTCCCAGCCCCCGCCCCGAGACAGAGCACGACGTCAGCCCCGGACGCTGGGGGTTTCTTCAACAGCAGCTGCCAATCGATCACACTTGGGTTCAAATCCCAGCTTCTCTGACCCCCAAATCAGCTGTGGCACATCCCCTTCCCCTTGCCTCTGGCCCCTCCTTTGCTCTGGGTTCAAGCGCGTGTCCCCTCCTAAGTGACGGAGTGATTTGAGTATTTGGTTTGCTGCCCACACCACCCCCCCCCCCCCGCTACTCTCTGAGCTCCATGAATTTTCCCCGCTTTGACACCGACATGACCCGAGCATCCAGCGCCAGGCGTGGGGACCCCGACACCGTTTTTGGAGGGCCCATCGGCCCTGGGCTGGCCTTCCCCGAGCCTGAGCACAGCCGTGTCCCCTGCCCTCTGTAAAGTTCCGGGAGGTGGGAGCTCCCCCCCCGCGGCCCTGGCACTGCAGAGATGGGGGTCCGAGGAGAATTCTCCCAAGGGGGGTGCGGGGTTGTCCCAGGACACGGAGGCCGCAGCACCACACTGCCCAGCGCCAGGGACGCACGCGAGGGGCTCAGGCCTGGTAGGGAGGCCTCTCCCGGAGCACTGCCCCAGCAGCGTGAGGACAAGAAAACCCCAGGGAGACATCATGAAACAGAAAAGCAGACAGACGTGGCTTTCCTAAGATAAAAACAAAACTGGTCATTCCCGCCTCTCACAAACCAGTTCATTTCTCTCTGAAATAAGAAAAATAGGAAATTATTAAGTTTCAAAGGTACCTTTCATTTTAGATGCATATTATAAGTTCCTTTTGGATTTTCACCGTGTCAAGGGGAAAAGCTCCCACCATTAATAGTTACGGTCCGTGCAGTTCGTGGACCAGAGGGGAGGCCGAAGCGGATGCTTCCTGCTGGCAGCCAGCTCCCCGCGACCCGAGGGCACAGTTTTGTGCAGACACCTGGCCCTGCCCCACCCCACCCCCCCCCCCCACCCCCCGCACCGGCTCTCCCAGCAGACAGCCGGGGCCCATTCAGGTGGACAGGCCTGGGGCCAAGGTCCTGCTGGGGCAGGGTCTGCGGACAGCCAGTGCCTGGCGAGCCCAGGGAGCGGGGACAGTGGCCTCAGTGTCGGCCACTGGATTGCAGAAGGGGCGGCCCCCCCAGCCCCCTTGTGGGCTGAATTGTGTCCCTGAGATCCGTGTGTCAAAGCCCTGAACGCAGGACCACAGGATGTGACTGGGCTGAAAAACAGGGCCGTTGCAGGCAGAATGACTAAGATGGGGTCACACGAGTGGTGTCGTATAGAAAGGGAGAGCTTGGACGGGTGCCCGGGGAGAACACGCAGGGCGGGTGAGGGCAGGACGGGGGTCGCCCCAACCTGCAGACATGGTGATCCCGAACGTCCAGCCTCCAGGTCACAAGAGGATGGGTTTCTGTGGTTCGGGCCACCCCGTCTGTGCCACTTTGTGGTGGTGGTCCAGGAAGCAGACACGGGCTCATCCGTGGCCACCGCAATGGGCATCCAGTGCTGACACCGCCCCAGCCCCCAGCCCATGCTCTGCAACAGCACAACGTTGCCCAGGTCAGCAGCCCCCCCGGCAGAGCTGGCGGCCCCAGCCTGACCCCTCGGGCGTTCTTCGGGGTCGGCACCCTGACCTCATCACGAATGCCTTCTGGGTTTTGCTGTGGGGTCTCTTTCGGGTGAGCGGAGCAGCCGGACCCATCAGGAGCCCCAGGGCCCACGTGTGGCCGTCAACCTGGACAAGCGCCCAGCACAGCCCCTCCACCCGCGGGAGGCTCAGCCCCACCATGCACCGCGGCACCTGCCTCCCAGGCTGCCTCCGACCCAAATCCTTGGCCAAGTTCACACGTTTTAAGTCCTTTTTCTGCCTTGTGCACTGGCTCGGATTCCGGCAGAATGTTGAACAGAAGTGGTAAAAGCAGAAATCCCAGCTTTATCCCCAGCTTAGAGGGAACGAGGTCAGTTTTCACATTCACTGAGATATGGGCTGCAGGTTTCTCACAGATGCCCCTTATTGGGTTTAGAAAATTCCCTCCTCTTTCCACATCTGCCGAGGTCATTGGGCTTTTTCTGCTTCGTGTCGTTACATGGGGACGGACACCGGTTGCTTCTGAATGTTCAAGGAAGCTCCCCTCCTGGACACACCCCGGTGGTCACAGCCTAACACCGCGTGTCGCGGGCATCTGGTCTACTGTAGGAAGCATTTCTGCACCTGTGCTCACAGGAGATTCTGGGCTCTGCTGTGCTGCCTCGTTAATGCTTCTTGCATTTTTTTTCTGTTCACACTGGCCTCTGAATGAGTTGGACACAGTCCCTTCATTTTCTTGAAGGGTTTATACACATTTGACATTATTTTTTCCTTAAACATTTGATAGAACTCTCCAGCAAAAACATCTGGGATTAGATTTTTCATAGTGGGTACCTTTTTTAATGTTAATTTCTTTATTTTGAGAGAGAGAGAGAGAGAGAATAAGCAGGGGAGGGGCAGAGAGAGAGGGAGAGAGAACCCCAAGCAGGCTCCGCACCATCAGCACAGAACCCGATGCAGGACTCTATCTCACGAACCACGAGATCGTGACCTGAGCCGAAATCAAGAGTCAGACACAACCGACTGAGCCACTCAGGCACCCCTGTGGGTACAATTTTTTATTTCTTGGATTTTTACAAGTTCAATCTCTTTCATTGATATAGGACTATTTGAATGTTCTATTTTCTAGAACAGACGAATGAAACCAGGAGCTGGTTCTTTGAAAAACTTAACAAAATTGATAAACCTCTAGCCAGACTTACCAAAGAGAAAAGATAAAGGACCCAAATAAATCAAATGACAAATGAGAGAGAGGAGAGTTCACAAGCAACACCACAGATATACAAGCAATTATAAGAGAGTGATATGAAAACCTTTACGCCAACAAATTGGACGACCTGGCATAAATGGATAAGTCCCTAGAAACATATAAACTACCAAAACTCACACAGGAAGATACAGAAAACTTGAACAGACAGATAGCCAGCAAAGAAATGGAATCAGTAACCAAGACTCTCCCAATGAACAAAGGTCCAGGGGCAGATGACCTCACGGGCCAATTCTACCAAACACATGAAGAAGAGTTAAAGCCCATTCCTCTCAAAAGTTTCCAAAAAATAGAAAAGGAAGGAAAACTTCCAAATTTATCCTATGAAGCCAGCATTACCTTGATTCCAAAATCAGAAAAAGACTTCACCGAAAGAGAGAATTATAGTCCAATTTCCCTGATGAACACGGATGCAAAAATTCTCAACAAGATACCGGCAAAGCAAATCCAACAGTACATTAACAGTCCACGATCGAGTGGGATTTATTCCTGGGCTGCAGGGCTGGTTCAATCTCCCCAAATCAACCAGCGTGATATACCACACCAATAAAAGAAAGAATAAGAACCATATGATCATTTTAATAGATGCGGAAAAAACATTTGACAAAGTACAACGCCCATTCTTAATAAAAACCCTCAACAAAGCAGGTTTCGGGGGAACTTACCTCAATATAATAAAGGCCACATATGAAAAACTCACAGCTGACATCCATTATTTTCCATAACGGTGAAAAACTGAAAGCTTTTCCTCTACGGTCATGAACGAGACAGGGATGTACACTCTCACCACATAGTACTGAAAGTCCTAGCCTCGGCAGTCGGACAACAAAAAGAAATAAAAGGCATCCAAATCGGCCAGGAAGAAGTCAAACTTTCAGTATTTGCAGATGACATGATACCATGTATAGAAAACCCAAGGGGCGCCTGGCTGGCTCAGTCGGTAGAGTGTGTGACTCTTGATCTCAAGGTTGTGAGTTCTAGCCCCATACTGGGGGTAGAGATGACTAAAAAATTAAGTTAAATTACATTAAATTACAAAATATGTTTTAAAAGAAAGAAAACTCAAAAAACTCCACCCAAAAATTGCTAGGACTGATGTACAAATCAGTAAAGTCGCAGGATACAAAATCAACATATAGAAATCTGTTGCATTTCTATACGCCAATAATTAATCAGGAGAAAGAGAAATCAAGGAATTGATCCCAGTTACAACTGCACCAAAAACCATACAATACCTAGGATGAAACCTAACCAAACAGGTGAAAGATCTCTACTCTGAAAACTATAAAAGACTTATGAGAGATCTTGGAGAGGACACAAAGAAACGGAAAGACGTTCCATACTCATAGGTTGGAAGAACAAATACCCAAAGCAATCGACACATTTACTACAATCCCTTTCAAAATACCACCAGCAATCTTACAGAGCTAGAATAAAAAAATCCTAAAACTTGTATGGAATCACAAAAGACCCTGAATAGCCAAAGTAACCCTGAAAAAGAAAGGCAAAGCCAGAGGGGCGCCTGGGTGGCTCAGTCAGTTAAGCATCCGACTCTTGGTTTCAGTTCAGGTCAAGGTCTCACGGTTCGTGGGTTCGAACCCCGTGTCTGGCTTGTTCTGACAGTGTGGAGCCTGCTTGGGATTCTCTCTCTCTCCCTCTCTCTCTCTCTCTCTCTCTCTCTCTCTCTGTCCTTCTCCGTGCTCTCTCTTGCTCTCTATCTCTCTGTCTCAAAATAAATAAATAAACTTTAAAAAAAAGAAAAGAAAAGCTGGGGGAATCACAATTCCAGACTTTCAGTTATATTACAAAGCTGTAATCATCAAGACAGTATGGTACTGGCACAAAAACAGATACTCAGATCAATGGAACAGAATAGAGAACCCAGAGGCGGACCTACAATTATGCGGTTAACTTATCTTTGACAAAGCAGGAAAGAATATCCAATGGGAAAAAGATAGTCTCTTCAACAAATGATGTTGGAAGAACTGGAAAGAAACATGCAGAAGAATGAACCTGGACCACTTTCTTATGCCAGACACAAAAATAAACTCAAAATGGAGGAAAGATCCAAATGTGAGACCGGAAACCATAAAAATCTTAGAGGAGAGCACAGGCAGTAATTTCTTCGACATCGGACGTGATAACTTCTTTCTAGACATGTCTCCTGAGGCGAAGGAAATAAAAGCAAAAATAAGCTATTGGGACCACACCAAAATAAAAAGCTTCTGCACGGCAAAGGAAACAATCAGCAAAACAAAAGGCAACTGGAGGAACAGGAGAAGGTATTTACAAATGACATGTCAGATAAAGGGTTAGTATCCAAAATCTACAAAGAACTTATAGAACTCAACACCCAAAAAAACCAAATAATCCAATTGAAAAATGGGCAGAGAGCATGCACAGACGTTTCTCCAAAGGAGACACACAGACACATGAAAAGACGCTCAGCATCACTCAGCATCAGGGGAATACAAATCAAAAGCACAATGAGATGCCACCTCCCACCTGTCAGAACGGCTACGTCAACAACGCAAGAAACAGCAGGTGTTGGCAAAGATGTGGAGAGAGGGGAACCCTCTGGCACTCTTGGTGGGAATGCAAACTGGTGCAGCCGCTCTGGGAAACAGTGTGGAGTTTCCTCAAGAAGTTCAAAATAGAACTACCCTATGACCCAGCAATTACACCACTTGGTATTTACTCGAAGAACACAAAAATACTAATTAAAAGGATACCTGCATCCCAACGTTTACAGCAGCATCACGTACAAGAGCCAGATTACGGGAACAGTCCAAGTGTCTACTGATGGGCGAATGGATCCACCTCCTGGTGGTACCTACACGACAGAATATTGCTCATTCATAAAAGGGCGTGAACTCTCGCCGTTTGCAATTCCATGGCTGGAGCTAGAGAGGATAATACTGAGCGAAATCAGTCAGTCAGAGAAAGACGAATACCGTACGATCTCGCTCATGTGTGGAATTTAAGAAATAAAACAAGTGAGCCAAGGGGAAGAGAGAGAGGGAGGCCAACAGAGAAACAGACTCTTCACTATAGAGAGGAAACTGGTGGTTAACAGAGGAGAGTTGGGTGGGGGGATGGGGAAAACAGGCGACGGGGATTACGGAGGGCACTCGTGATGACCGCCGGGCGTTGTATGAAGGGTTGGGTCACTATATGTGGAACTAACACTACGCCATAGGTCAACTAAGCTGGAATTTAAATAAAAACGTGTTACAGTGTAAATTTTCTGTTTTTTTTTTTTTCCTGTAAGAAGGTCAGCTTGGTTGAAGCAGAGCCAGCGGGAGTAAGGTCAGCACCCGGTGACATCAGCAGGGGACCCAGGAGACACCAGCAAGGCCAGGGGTCTGCAAGGGAAACTCTCGTGTCAGGATGAAAGTAACATTTGACGTACTTTGAAATTTCTTAATTTAGATAACACCAAGTTCGGGGACAGAACAATTTGCAGTTGCTGAAGATGCCTACCTTGATGTTAATTCTCCATTTACAACTTAAGTCGGGAGACGTGAATTGAAGGACTATAGCATGATTAGCTCCTGGGTGACACCTTGATCTGTGATATTTCAGCCAGAGCAGAAATGCTATTGCCGCATTATAAATTCTTTAAAAATAGTGTTTCTCATAGATGTACTTGACAGGAGCTACAAAATTTGTGTGAGCACAATTATGCTCTCAGAGGCTGCTGGGGAGGGCATTTCACAGTCAGGAGGCAATTATTTTCTGTTGCTGCTTTGACTTCTCTTTAAATAAATGTTTACGAAGCCCATAAAGCCAGTTCCCATGCAAATGCTCATGCTTTTAAGCTGCAGAAGCTCTTCCATAAAAACCAGGATACAGGCAGTGGAGCCAGGTCACCGCTGGGCCAGGACAAGGAGCCCCGACCCAGCGTCAGGCGCTTACCCCGCCTGCTGTCGGCATCCAGTGGTGCCATCGGCGGTGCTCCCGTGCTCAGGAGAGCCAGACGTCTGGGGAACGATGCGTCCGTGACGCGGAAGTGAGTGTTCAAAGGCGTGACCCGGGCCCAGCGCAGGGAACTAAATGCCTTCTCCCCATGTGTAAGAGCCGAAAATGACTTTGGTTTGATCAGAGGTGGAATTTGACGTTTGTTGGGTCTCAGTGTGGAATGAGGAGTCCATTACTGTATTCGTCGTGAGATGTGCTTGTGTCTCCCTTCCGTGGCTCCTACAGGTGTCCGGTTTCCTCAAGGAGATCATCTGTGTCTTGCTGCCCAAGATGTACACTCCAGGTACTATTGCCAGCATTATATCATCACGCCCATCGGCACCGTCATCATCATCCCCATCATCAACCAGCATCGTCACCATCATTATCACGATCAGCCCGTCGTCATCATCACTGTCTCACCACCATCGTGTGCATCACCATCTATGGCATTTATAGTAACAGTGGCTCATCTTGGAGATCTCGCTAGGTTCTTTCTCACATGACACCTTCCAACCCGCACGTAGACGTGGTGATGACGGTGAGAATGAGGAACCTGTATTCAGTAGGCTGAGACATAAAGATTTTGCCAGGATAAGTCCCTCCAACCTGGGGGTCCTTGGAAGCTAAAATTTGAACAAAAGCAAGTCTGCCTTCTGCCGGTCTTTCTCTCAGTTAAAGCACACACCATTACGCAGACCGCCCACTCATTCATTCACCAAACACTGGCCGAGGTAAGCGTCAGGGACTATCTAACCACCCTTCGCCTCATGACTCAGCCCATAGCAGCCAGGAGCTCCCACAGCAAAAAGTTCACAGTGCAGGCGTCTTAAAGCCCAGCTCCCGACCTCATCGTCCCAAGCCAAAAACAGGGACATGTGGGGACTCTGGGACCTGGCCGTTTTCTGGAAGGGTTCAGTCCAGCACACAGGGCCGATGAACCCCCGTCTATGCACACCCTCCCTTGGCTCCAAAGCAGCTGCTATGTGAGGCCCCCCGCCCCCGGGGGGGGGGTCCCTGTAGCCTTGTGAGGGCCCCTCCATCTGGCGTGTCTTCGACTCAACCCCGCAGACTTACAGAGCCCCCTGAGAGCAGTGTGCACGCCAGGCTGTGCCAGAGACAGAGGGGAATGTTAAGTCCCGGCCTGAGGGATTTTGGAATTTGGTTGATGAAACGAGACATCCCTGCATGAAAACCTAAAGACCTCAAGGGAACACGTGACAGAGGCCACAGTCGGGCCGTGGAATACCGCCAGGTGGCAGTGGTCCCGCACCCACTGCTGCGTAAGCTCCCCTCTACGTGCCACCCCGATGCCGGAGACCACAGCCCCACCTTCCTCAACCACAGCCTCCCCTTTGCCCGTGACCCCGGCACGGGTCACGCTCCGCACTCCCTTCCTTCCAAAGCTCCACGGATCGCGACTCTCAGCGCCAGGCTGCATGTCAACACAGGGCCATGAGCACATGGCCCGCGGGAGGCCGGCTGGACACCATGCGCCCCAGGCCCCGTCTCCCGGCATCCTCGTGGGGCCAGGGGGCCAGCTGCAGGTGAGGCGTGTGGGCAGTGACTGCGGGGCCAGCTGTCAACATGGAGGAAGCAAGATGTGGACACACGTGGGCGGGCAGACCCCCTGGGCAGCCCCTCCCCACCCCCATCGGCTGGCCTTCTGCCGGCAAGAAGACAGCACGCTGCGTTGCTGTGCCGCTTCTGGGGAGCCTGCACCCCACTCCGGACCAGGCTCACCCCCCACGACCCCACTCTGCTTAGCTCCGGGTTGGCGGGCTCCAGACAGGCCCCGCACCGCGGGCTCTCTCTCCTGGTCGCCCCCTGACGGAGCCCGAGGGAGGTCTTCCTCCTCAGCCTGGGTGCCCAGGACCAGCCTGGCAGAGATGAGCCCCGGTGCGCCTCCAGGCTGGTCCCCGGGCCCTTCCCTGTTGGCAGACCCCCCTGGATGGGTGTTTCCGGGAGACGCTGGCGGGTCCTCAGAGCTGTGGTCTCACCTCCACGGCCTCCGAAAGAGGACCGGGGGACAGGACACGCCGAAGCGCCCACACCGCCATCAGACACAGCCCGGAGCCTGGCGTGTTTGGGTGCTGGCTCTGAGAAGGGCCTTGTCACCCGCAGGGCACGTGCCTGGCCAGGGGCACGTGGGGGTTCTGGGGAGCCCTGTCCCCCTGCACCCCTCACGTCCTCTGGCCCTCACGGGGATGCAGTCAGCAGACACATCGGGGCCATGGCACAGGGAGCACAGTGAGGCCGGGGGGCCTCCCTGGGGGACGCTGGGGGGGGGGGGGGGAGCCGCAGCCACCGCTCCGTTGCCCTGTGTCCCCTGTGGTCAGCCTTGCGTCTGGGGCCCACCGTCGCCAGAGGCTCCCCAGGTCAGCCAAGGCCAAGCCGGAGGCCGGGGGCCCAGAGGCCCGACTGACAGTCCCAGAGTGCAGGCTGTGGGTGACGGGCGGACCCCTCCCAGAGTCTGCTCCGAGCTTCTCAGGGGGCTGGGGGTTCCTGGATGGGAGAGGTTCGGGGTGGGAAGAAGAGGAAGGTCAAGCAGGCAGGGTCTCATTCCCCACGGCTCTCCCCTCAGTCTACTCCAGCAGACACTTAGTAGGCACCCACTGTGTACACCCCCCCCAGGTACTGAAGATCGTTCCCCACGGCTCTCCCCTCAGTCTACTCCAGCAGACACTTATTAGGCACCCACTGTGTACACCCCCCCGAGTTACTGAAGATCGTTCCCCACGGCTCTCCCCTCAGTGTACTCCAGCAGACACTTAGTAGGCACCCACTGTGTACACCCCCCCCAGGTACTGAAGATCGTTCCCCACGGCTCTCCCCTCAGTGTACTCCAGCAGACACTTATTAGGCACCCACTGTGTACACCCCCCCAGGTACTGAAGATCGTTCCCCACGGTTCTCCCCTCAGTCTACTCCAGCAGACACTTAGTAGGCACCCACTGTGTACACCCCCCCAGGTACTGAAGATCGTTCCCCACGGCTCTCCCCTCAGTCTACTCCAGCAGACACTTATTAGGCACCCTCAGTCTACTCCAACAGACACTTATTAGGCACCCACTGTGTACACCCCCCCCCCAGGTACTGAAGATCGTTCCCCATGGCTCTCCCCTCAGTGTACTCCGGCAGACACTTATTAGGCACCCTCAGTCTACTCCAGCAGACACTTATCAGGCACCCACTGTGTACACCCCCCCCAGGTACTACAGACCCAGAGCTGCAGGGCAGATTCCGGAATCAGAACAGAGATGCCACCTGGTCTTGGACGGGCGGGTGCAGCCGCCCCCGGGAGGGAGCAGGGTGAAGGAGGGGCGGGCCGTGTCCTCCAGAGCAGAGTCCCCGGGGGTGGGGACCCGGGCCAGCGGATAATCACCGGGCTCACAGGCTGGGATGTCTCTCTCCTGGGACCTCCAGTCTCCAAGAGCCTCCCAAGGCCCTTCAAGGTGTACGTGGCCAGTGTGAGCTGATAAATGTGTTTCTTCCTTAAATTGTATGAACTACATTCCCCTTTGATTTAAACACTAAGAAATTATTTAAAATTTCAATAAAACAAAAAGGCTTCTGAGGTCAGAAAGGAGGCATGTGGGGCTAATAAAGTAGAACGTGAGGGGGCGGGACGTCAGGGACACTGGCTTGGAGGGGACGCTGGGCTCAGAGGGGACACCAGGACTTCCAGTTTGGTGCAGATGGAGAGGACACCAGGGCCACCGGGCTCCGCGTGGGCAGGAATGCGCGTAAGCACTAGAAACTGACCCTCCGGGCTCTGGTGGGGCCTGGGGGCGGGGCCGTGGGCGGGGCCTGGGGCGGGGCGGGCCGTGGGCGGGGCGCCCCAGCCAACAAGGAAGGTGGAGCCTGCCTAGTCCCCCTGGTGCATCTGCTGAGACTCAGGACCCCGTGCAGAGACGGGCCTACATGAGGCCAGGGAACTGCGGGGAGTCTCCAGTGCTATACAGACTCCGCTTCCCAGCGCTTGGTCTCAGCTCTTGGTCTCCAGCTTGGTCCCAGTGCTTGGTCCCGGCACTTGGTCCCCAGCTTGGTCCCAGTGCTTGGTCCCGGCGCTTGGTCCCGACGCTTGGTCTCCAGCTTGGTCCCAGCGCTTGGTCCCCAGCTTGGTCCCAGTGCTGTCTGTGAACCAGAGGCTCCCATGGCCACTACCGGCCCTCGCTGGGGCTTTACCCCGAGCATGGACGCAGCCTGTGGCCCCAAAGGGCTGAGCAGCACGGCACAGAGGCCCCGTTTCTCATGGGACCAGAGACTCATGATCACATCGGTCTCTCGGTCCTGCTACGTACGTTCCCCAAGCGCCTGGCCCACCTTGCTGCACATCAGGCTACGGCCTGGTCCACATCACCCTGGGGGGCTCTCTGTGAGGGGCAGCAGCACCCGTAAGGACCCTTCTTCCCATCACCCAGTCCTTGGCAGTGCAGAGTGGTCCCAGGGCATTCAGCCTTGTCAGGCCAGCAGACTCCTGGCCCGCATCACAGTGCCTACTCAGGACCCAGCACCCAGCACCTGGCACCCAGCACCCAGGACCCGGCACCCAGAACCCAGCACCCAGCACCCTGCACCCAGAACCGAGCATCCAGCACCCAGGACCCGACACCCAGAACCCAGCACCCAGCACCCAGGACCCGACACCCAGAACCCAGCACCCAGCACCCAGGACCCGACACCCAGAACCCAGCACCCAGCACCCAGGACCCAACACCCGGAACCCAGCACCCAGCACCCAGGACCTGACACCCAGAACCCAGCACCCAGCACCCAGAACCGAGCACCCAGAGCCCAGGACCTGGCACCCGGAACCCAGCACCCAGCACCCAGCACAGGCCCTTCACCACATCCACAGATGGCAGGTAACATGATGCCCTGTGGGCTATACAGCCAGGCCTGCTGAGTGGAGGGGCAGACCAGCACAGACTCTCAAGAAACACGGCTCTTCTCAAGGAACTCACCACCGGGCATCCCTGACCTTCCCAGAGCCGTCCGGGCGGTATCTTCTTGGTGCAGAGCTGCGGGGGCCTCACGTCACTTCTCTGCAGACGGGACGGCCCTGGCGTGGTTCGGTGCACTCACGTGTGCACACACACCCTTCTACCCAATTCTCACGATCACTGCACAGCGGCAGTGTCTCTGAGTCCGGGCCGTCGGGTCACCGAGGGAGGCGGAACGGGCCGGACGCACACAGGAGCCCTGTTTTCTCCCGAAGAGACACGGAGTCTGCTCTGTCTCGTGTTCCGTCCGGAGAAGCGGTGGGACTGAGACACGCGGCGGGTCCACATCCGGGAACCAGCGGCTGCGTCCGCGCTCACGTGGGTCTACGGGGACCCGGCTCCCATCAGTCATCTCTCTGCCCACCTTCCCCGTCCACGTCCCCGGGCCCCCGGTGCCACCTGCCATCTGTCCCACCTGAGCACCGCAGGGGAGCGGCCCGGACACGGGTGGCGGGCACCAGCCGTTTAGGGATGCGGGACCGGGGAGGGCTCAGGTCTTTGGCCCCCTGTGCAGCAAGGGTCCAGACGGGGTGGCCTCCGCCTCGGCCGCTCCTGGGCCCCAGAGCCCCCCCACCCCCCAGACCCCCACCGGGGCCCTGCGGCCCTGCCCTTCGGCCGTGTGGAGGCTGGGCACACAAGTGCGGACGCCTCCCTTCGTGTACGTAAGGAGCGGCCCCACCCCCCGCGAGGCCGCGCTGTGTGTGCCAAGCACAGAGAACGCAGGGATGACGGGGGGGAGCCTGGTGTTGGAACAGGCCCAGCACAGACCCCGGGGAGCTGGGGGCTGCCACCCTAGTGGGCGTGCACACACAGCCTGGGAGAGACTGGGGACCCCCGGGGACCCCCGTGCCCGCACCACGCTCACCATGGCTGCGTCCTCCTGGGACCTCCCCGGTGTGTGAAGCTCTGCAGTGCCTGTCCCTGTCCCCGCTCGTCCTGGCTGCTGTGGTCACTCACAGGCGGTGGAAGAAACCCGTCTTGGCTACTTTCTATGACCAGTAACCAGTTAGAAGCACACAGCAGCCACTGTCACTACCTCCCGGTGACCCTGGGCTCTCTGCTCATGTGTCCCCAGGTTGAATCCAGGTGTCGGCCAGGTGGGTCTCACGTACAGCTCTTCCGGGGCCCATTCGGGCCACTGCGGTCCCGGGACCCAGGCCCTGGGGGACCGGCGGCCAGCCCTCTCCTCGGCTTGGCTGTTGGCTCCTCGGGGGGGGGGGGGGGGCAGCTGGTGCCCTGCCCGTTCACGAGGGGCCAGCCGCTCGGCAGGACCTTCCGCCTGAGGGGTCGGGCCCCCCAGGGTCTCCTGCCGTTGCATCCTGGTGTGGCCCCGACAGACCCAGTTCGGCCGTGCCCCTCCCGCTGGTGCGCAGACCCGGGGAGAAGGACTGCGGGGGGTGGGGGTGGGGGGGCACCAAGTGTGCGTGGAGTGGCGATGCGGCAGCAGAAACTGGCACACCCACCTGGGTCCTGCCTCCACACTCATCCCAGGTGAGTCCAGGGAAGGTGGCAGGAGGCCAAGTGGCTTTCACAGGAGCCCCCATCGAGAGCCAACGCCCCACAGACCTGGCAGTGCGCCCCGACCCCCTCCCCTCGGCCAGCACTCCGTGTCCCCCCGGCCTGTGAGGGGCCATCAGCCGGGACGAGGGCTACCAGGGGTCAGAACATGCTGAGACAGTGCCCAGGGGCGGGGTGACCGGCGAGTCCAGAGGCAGGAACGCGCTGAGGCCAGGCCCGCCCTCGACCGGCACGGGTCGTCCCGAGATGGCTCGTCCTGGGCACAGGGCACGGGGTCCGCCTCTCAAGACGCCCCAACACGGAGCTCCTCGGCCGTTCTCCAGCTGGAGGTCCGGGGGAGCCCGTCCACGCGGAGCCTTGACCCTCCTCCAGCTGTAGCCCGGGAATGACGCGCACGTGGGGCAGCTGACCGCCAGCCTCTCCTGAGCTCACGCCCTGCGGGTGACTCACCCGGCAAACCGGACCCTGCAGGTGGATTAGCACACGGGCCCGAGACGGGGGCGGGCGCAGACTGTCTGAGTGGCTCACGCCATCCCAGGTTCTTCATAACGGAGGCGGGAGGGTCAGCGTTCAAGGAGGAGACGTGGCGACCGGAGCAGAGGTGGCCCCGGACACCGGGAGGCCGAGGGGCCGGTCCTCACGCACCCCTGCGCTCCCGGCGTCAGCCTGACTCCGCAGGCCCCGCGGGGGCAGCGCCCGGCCTGGGGCAGGACGGGAGGGGACGCTCCTGTGGCAGCGGCAGGAAGAGCCCGTGTCCCTGCGGAGGCCTGAGTGGAGCTGAGCCGAGCAGGGCAGGGGACACAGCCCGGCCGTCCGTCCACCTGACTCGTGCGGGGGCTCGGGGGGCGGGGGGCCGACGGGTGTCCGATCCCAGCCACCTTCGTGAAACTCCAGTAAGGAGGAGACGCCGACATTAAAAACAACTTTGGAAAGGAAGGCGCCAAGAGCACTAAATCCAAGAGGTCTGGCTGGTCCAGCCCTCCCACCTGCGGCTGCAGCCCCGCCCATTTCCAGGTGGGGTTCCAGGCGACCCAGCAGAACAGAGGCCACCGCTTCCCACTCACGTGCTGCCTTTCCTCCACCCGACTCACTCCTCCCCGCCGGCCCACCTGCCTGCAGCCCAGATTCGTCCCGCGAAGCGAAGTGAGCCTGAGGAAATCACAGCTGAGTGTCGCAGGCCCTTGGAATCTCACTCTCACTAAGTGTAAAATTCGCCATCATATCTTCGCAGCTCATCTCGTAATGACAAAGATAATGACGATTTTAAAATACATCATTTGAAGTCGTTAACCGGTTCAAGCAGACGCGAGGAGACCAACGGCCAGAGCGAGCGTTATTTTCACAGACAGAGCCCGCCTTGTTCTCAGCTGCCGTCGGCACAGGAGACGTGGCTGGAGTTGCACGCCCACCGCGGGGTCTGGGGCTACCCCTCCGGGTCCCCTCGGAGCGTCTGTGCCTCGAGGGGCGCGGGAGCCCCGGGACCGTGGACGGGGCTCAGGTTGCGGGTGGGCGGCAGAGCCACGTGCAGCCACGGACCCGGGGAGCGGCGATGCCCCGCGAGGCCCCTCTTCTGCGGCTCCTGGACCAGGAAACAAGGCGGAGTGACCTTGACGGGGGCACAGGGTGGCCACCTGCGTCGCACACATCCCAAGCGCGGGGCACTCGGCCAGGACGCTCCGTGCGCACGCGGGCTCCAGCCGGCAGGCGCCAGATCGCGCCGCGGCCCGGGATTGACAGGGAGCCACAGGCCCCGGAGATTTATTAAACATCCAAAGGTAATTTTCCATTAACATTTCCTATTTTGGCATCTTAAAGAGAGTGAAAGTTGATTTCGGTTCAACATCCTGTGGGGAAATTAGTTCATTTTGCTAAAGTATCTTAATAATTACAGTGACATCAAGGTTAATTGCTTAATCTGGATTGCCACGGTGCAGGCCGCCAAATTCCCCACGCAATCTGTGCTATAATTAGTGCCAGGGCGTCCATATTTAGAAGCTGTTTTCACGGGAACCGCGGAGTCCGGCAAGGTGATCGGTGGGTGGTCCCGGAGGACGCCGGGGACAGGTGTCCCCCCCCAGGGTCCCTGAGGCCGTGTGGCCCGGAGCACGCCGGCTGGACCGGGCTGCCTGGGGGACAACAGGAAGTGAGCGCCCCCCACATCCTCCTCGGCCACAGATCCTGCGAACACCGCCCGCCGTGACCACAACCGGGGCCGCTTGCGACGACAAAGCCCTCGAGAGTCCGCCAAGATCATCCCAGCGTCCACAGCAGCAGGAGGTGCACTAGACAAGCTCACCGACGCCAGACAAAGGGGGGTCCCTGCGGGCACGGACCCCCAACCCCACGCAGAGGCGCCCCACCAGCGTCCCGCGGGTGCGCAGCTGGATGGGGCGGACGGCACCTGCCTCCCTCGGCCCCGAGACACGTTTACCCCATTCCCTCGGCTGACCTCCGCGTGCTCACGGCTCCAGCTGGCACATCGCAAAGTTGGCACATCATGAAGGGAGAGAGGATGTGACCTTCCCAGATACACCAACTTCCCATCCCAGGTCAACTGGTCACGTCCTAGTTCAAACCACGCGGGGGGGGGGGGGGGGGGGGGGGAGGGGCGGTGCACGCGGCCGGTCCCCCACTTCCTCCCCAGGGAGCAGGTGCAGGAGGTCCCCGAGGGCGCCCAGGGGCTTCTCACACCACATCTGGTGACAACACCACCCCCGCCACGCCCACGCACACCAGCTGCGAGCCTTGTCTCCACCACTGGCAGAACAGTCGCCCCCGGGCCATCTGGGGCTCCCACTGCCCCCGGGTCCCCGGGTCCTGCCTGAGGAGTGAAGCCTGACACTCACACAGACTCCCACCCCAAACCCAGATGCTGCTCACCATGTGTCTGCAGCCCTAAATCGTTGGCTTTTGGATTGGAAGGTCTATGAAGTCCATCTAAATTGATTGACGGGCCTGTGCTCCCCTCTGCCCTCCAGGCCACGTGTGCCCGAGAGGCCAGTCTGCACCCACTGCGTCCTGTGACCACACCGCCGGTCCGTTGCCATTTTCCAGCCCGCATTCTGCTGCCGGGAGCACCCTCGCTCGCGGTGCAGACGGGCAAGTCTCTCCAGGTGGGTCCTCAGTCTTACCAGACGGTCCCACGGGTTTCCCAGCGTGGCTGTACCACATCGGTTCCTGGTGACCCAGCCCCGGCCAGGCTGCCGGGGGTAAGACAAAAAATCACCCTTGGTGGTCTGCCTCCTCACCTCCGGTAACGCGGGAGTGGGGGCCTTCTTACCTTGTTCTCCACCCACGAAAAGCAGCCCCTTTCTAAACTCAGAAACTGACACAGGTTTTTTTTTGCCAGATTGTCCTTTGGGCCACCAGGATAGCTGTCCTTTTCCTACAAACTTTTAGATCTTAATATATTTTGGAGAATGTGGTGATTTCTCTCTGAACATAGCCAACATGACTTCCTCCCCCCCCCATGACCATCAGGCCACCGCTGTGTCGAGAGACGGAGTCCGTGCACCCCCTCAAACCAGAGCTGCCTGTTGCCTCTGTGACCAATGGACCATGGTGGCAGCCGGAGGTCGGACAGCCCTCACTTTTGCTCACGGAGCCCTGAACCCCCAACAGATGGCTCCAGGCCAGCCCCCCTCCCACTGTAAGCACATTGGAAACCGGAGCAAGAACCGGCCGGTTGAACCCAACAAACTCACAGAACCACGGGGACGATAATAATGGCCCTTTTAAGCCACCAAGATCCGGGTGCTTCCTTTCGCGGTAATATGCAACCCAAACGCTAAGCTTCTGCTGGGGACACATGTGGCAGATACCCTCACTAGGTTTTGAGTAGAATGCTATGTTCCTGGAGCTGCCTTTTGATGAAGCACGTTTCTCACAACTGAAGGAGTTGGTTTTATCAGTGTTTTCCCTTATTGGTTACTTGTGTTGTTTGTGTTTTATTTGAAAAGTTCATCACCACCTCAGAGACATAAAGATACTCGTATAGGTTCAATGGTTTTTTTTTTTTTAATTTTAATTTTTATCATTCTGGGTTTCACAGTTACTCCTGGAGTTTACTTGGTGTATGGTGTGAGGCAGGGATCCAGCTGGATTTCTTTCCCCTTGTAAACAATCCAGTACATCAGGAACATTGACGGAGTAGGGGTCTCTCTCCTCTGCCGTCACAGTGAAATGGGAGACCCTCTCTTCTGTCTCATGCTTGCTTTCGCACTTCTGGCTCTTTTGTGTTCAGCGCTTTCTTCTTATTTCTTGCTTTATTTCGATTGATCGAATATTTTTCCCCATCGCGTTCTTTTCCATGCTTTGATTTGAACTCACATACTTTCTTTCTACTTTTTGACGAGTGATTCTATAAACGTCAACATGCACACCCAGTGGAATTTTATTTTACATCCTCGTCATATTCCCAAACAAAGCCGGATCTAGGAAGGGCGTGATTCAGATCACCATCTTACTGACATAATTTTATTTTTGTTTAGTATTTAGGTCTATCCCTTTTCCAAGTTCTGTGGATCAGACGTTATTTTATTGTGCTATATGACGTGTTTGTTTGCAGTTTACTTTGTTAACGTCCTCTTCTTGCATCCAAGACTTTTCTCCCAATGCTGATTTTCTCCTTCCTAAGTATATTCTTCAAGAACTGCCTTTGGGGAGGGTTTAATTTTACCTGGAGAGTCACATGCATGCCCTGAAGTGGGAACACCTTTGGACCATCACTGGGGGGGCAGCAGTATTATAGAGATCCCTGCCGTCCCTCTTTCAAATCACAGGACCCTCTCTCCCCAGAGCTCACCAATATTAGGATTTTACCCTGAAAAGTAGCTTTCCCTGTTTCACACCTCATGTAAGTGGAATCATGCAGTATGTAGATTTTGTGTCTACACTCGTAAGACCCAAATTAATTGAGATTTAGTATTAAAAACTAATTTGCTGCATGAATATGTAAAAACTGACGTATCCATTGTACCATTGATGGGCATGGGGCTACATCCAGTTTGTGTCTATGACAAATAATGTGGGTGACAACAGATGAGCTTGGTGCTCTTCTGTTGGGTGTATGCATGGGCTGGAACCACTGGACCACACGCAGGTGTGTCTACACCTGCTGTCCAGGTTATTGTATCCATTAACCCTCCCGCCAGCAGGTGTAAGAGTTCCAATTGCTCCTAATGCTCACCAACGTTTCCTACTGTCATTCCTTTTAAAATTTTGAGCTTCTGGCAGGGATGTACATATCGCATGTGATTTTAGTTGTGGACCCGGATGACATATGGGACTGAGTGCCTCCTCTATGTTGTTTACCACTTTACAGGTATACCAGCTTGTTTGAGATCCCTGCCCATGCCTTTGCACTAGTTTACTATTAGGTAGACTTGTTTTTTTCTTATTAATTTGAAAAAGTTCTTTGACTCTTCTGGAAACTAGTCCTATGTTACTTTTAGACATTACACACATCATCTCCTACTTTGTGACCTTGTCCGTCGCCTTCTCAAAGGTGTCTTTCCTTGAACCTTATTGAAGACCAATTCATCCACTGTTTACTTTATGTTTAGAGTTTTTTGTGTTTAAGAAATCTTGGCTTGCCCCAGATTTATGAAGCTATTTGCCTATTTTATATCCTAAAATCTATATTGATTTACCATTCACAAAGTGATTTCTGTATATGCTGTAAAATAGAGTCAAAATACAAATGTTTTCCACTGGGACAAATATGGATCAGGACATTCATTTCATCCGGTGTCATTTACCCAGAATGCCTGCCTTTTCTCCAGAGTCATCTGGTGCCCCTTCCTTGTATTCATAAATCAAGTGTCTGCATGTGTTCATCTACTTCTGGGCACTTCACTGTGTTCAATACTCGTTATCCCTCTTTTGATGGCTACAACTTTATAATAAGGGTTGATATCTCATAACCTCCAACTTTGTTCTTAATCTTCAAAACTCTCCATATTCTTAGTCATTTGCATTTCAGATAACTTCTATAATCAATTACATGGGGCGCCTGGGTGGCTCAGTCGGTTAAGCGTCCGTCCGACTTTGGCTCAGGTCATGATCTCGCGGTCTGTGAGTTCGAGCCCCGCGTCGGGCTCTGTGCTGACAGCTCAGAGCCTGGAGCCTGCTGCGGATTCTGTGTCTCTGTCTCTCTCTGCCCCTCCCCCACTTGTGCTCTGTCTCTATCAAAAATACATAAAATGTAAAAAAAAAATTATAATCAATTACTAATTGCCACAAAAATATTGCAGTGGAATTTTAAGTGGAATTGTTTTGAATCTAAGATCGGTCTGTCTGTAGACTGACAGACAGACTTACAGTGCTCAATCTTTCAGCCTCTTGCGATAATATTTTGTGGTGTTTATTGTAAGGATCTTGCACATATTTCCTATTATTCACTTGAGGTTTTAGGGCATGATTGCAAGTAGTATCACTTCTAGAATTTCGTTTTCCCAGTTCTGTTGCTGACATAGAAAAATATAATTAATTCTTCACTATTGACCTTGCATCTAACAAACTTACTAAATTCCCTTATTAGAGATGGTTTTAGATTTTCTGTACAAAGTCCTACTGTCTGCTGGTAATGATGGTTTCGTTCCTTCTTCCCATTCCTTGTCCTTTCAGGCGCCCACATTTTATCCATGTACTTTATTCAATCATTCATTTGGCCAAATTCTTCACTCAGACTTGGTATCGTCAGGGTTTTCTTTTCAACCATCCCCGTAGTGTGCAATGGTAGGTATTAAGAAATCTGCATTTCCCTAATGGAGTGTCTTTTCTGGTGCTTATTTACCATCATGTATCTTCTCGGGTGAAGTTTCTGCTCAAATCTTTTGTTTTCTTAATGCCGAGTTTGGAACATCCATTAATAAGCTGTGAATGCGAGCTCTTCCTCAGACACGTGAGCTCCACACGATTTTCCAGGGGTGGCTTCTCAAGAGAAGAAGCTCTCAATCTTGACGAAGTTTGACGTATCTTTTTCTCTTTCACGGATCGTACTTTTGGTGTCATATCTAAGAAATACTTGCCTACCCCTAGGTCACAAAAATCGTCCGCTCTGTTTTAATCAGTTTTATAATTTAAGGTTTTACATTTAGGATATGGGGCGGGGTGGGTGGGGGGGTGCCTGGGTGGCTCAGTCGGTTAAGCCTCTGGCTTTGGCTCAGGTCAGATCTCACAGTTTGCGAGTTCGAGCTCCCTGTTGGGCTCTGTGCTGGGCCTGCTTCGGATTCTGTGTCTCCCTCTCCCCCTCCCCTGCTCGTGCTCCGTCTGTCTCTCAAAAATAAATAAACATTGAAAAAATTTACATTTAGGGTATGAGCCACTGGGCTGGTGTTTGCACACAGTGCAAGCATGGGTCACGGTTCATTGTTCTGCATATGGACGTTGAATATTATCAGCATCACTTGCCAAAAAAATTAGCCTTTTTCCATTGAACTGCCATTGCACCTTCATGAATAATCAATTGGCCATATGCGTTTGGGTCTATAAATAGGCTCTGCTCAAGTCAGCTGACCCACCGACACCACCGCATTTATTGTTGTGGTTTTCACGTAAACCCTGAAAACAAATGACTTAATTCTCCCTGCATTATTTTTCTTCCTCAAAACTGTTTTGGCGGCCTTGGGTCTCTTGTCTTTCCCTCTTTGAGAATCAACCTGTTGGTTTCTATACTAACAGGATCTGGATTGTGACTGCATGAGTACAGAGGGGAGTGTCCGGAGACGACAGCCTGGCGAGGTTGGGGGTCCCACCTCAACAGCACACTGTGCCTCTTGGCCTATTCCTTTCACCCGTTTTTTCATCCATATTTGGTAGTTTTTGTCTTAAGCTTCTGCATGTGTTTTGTTCGATATATCTGCAGCCAACTCTCTTTCATGCTGTCGTAATTAGTAGCATATTGCTAAAACTTTTATTTCCAATTATGTGTTGCTGATACATAGAAATACATGTGGTTTGGGTACACTGGCCTTTATTCTGCAATCTTGCTTAATTCACTTACTCGTCTGGGGCCACCGTGTCTGAGATGAGGTCCAGCTGTAAGAGGACAAGCCTGGGGACCTGAGGCACAGCGTGCTGAGTGTGGCTCACAACACCGTGTCCTCGAAAGCTGCTGAGATGTTCCCACCACAACAAAACGTGATAATTACACGAGGGGACGGAGGCTACAGCTGCCCCCGTTGGGGTCATCACTTCACGTATGTGGGAATCACATCACGTGGGGCATCTCAACCTACGTGATGTTATGCATCGGCTACATCCAACAAAGGCGGGGGGAGGGGTGCGACCCTCATACACCCTCCCCCACCCGTGTGGACGGAAGAATGCTCAGTGGCTCTGTCACCCAGCAAATAGGATTTAAGTCCCAAAGCTTAGCATCTGGGGCCGCCGTCACCTGACTCAACCTGCGGTCCCCGTTCCTGCTCCTGCCTCCTGACCCTGGCCTTTATCCCATCACATGGGCATTGCTGCCTCCAGAGGCCGGGCCCCTCGTCCACGGGCTCCCTCCGCCGTATCCACCCCCACTCGGTGCCTCAGCATGTGGCCACCTTCTTTATGAAATTTTCCTGGGTCTGAAAACTGTATTAGTAAGTTGTTAGTAAATTAGAGGAAACACTTATTTCAAGGATGCAGTTTACCAATATTTTATACGTTTGATATAAACATTAGCATCAAAACTTCAGGCTTTTCTCTCTGTCGACTACAATTAAGTTTTTCTGCTACGTCTGTCATCCCTCAGCCCCGTTTTGGGGTGAAATCCTCCAGACTCTTACACTGGCAAGTCCTTCCTTTTACTGGGGACACCGGGAGGTGCGGCTCACCACCCAGTGACTTGTTTGTGCAACGACGGGCTTATTTTCAGCGCTCTTTTTTTAAATTTTTTTTAATGTTTCTTTATCTATTTTAGAGAGAGAGGGAGACAGAGTAGGAGCGGGGGAGGGGCAGAGAGAGAGGGGGCGGGCACAGAATCCGAAGACAGGCTCCAGGCCCCGAGCTGTCGGCACAGAGCCCGACGCGGGGCTCAAACTCACGGACCGTGAGATCACGGCCTGAGCCGAAGTCGGACGCTCAACCGACTGGGCCACTCAGGTGCCCCTATTTTCAGTGTTTTTAATCAGTTCTTTTTCATCTCTACCTACGGACAGACAGACATCTGCGTCGTTTCCCAACAGCCCTACTATTCTTGTTTCTGGAGGGAGTGCAGCCCCGGAGCATTGGCCCTGTTTCTGTTCCTTCTGGGCGTCTCCCCCACGCGTGCTGCAATCAGGCTTGCAGGGGCCCGTCTTCCTCCAGCCCTGCTCCGACCCCTCCCGTCTGCAGGTCCCGGGCAGCTTCCGGCGCAGACCTAGGGAAGCAGACGCCGTAGACGAGGGGCAGGTGTCCCCCTTTCCAGGCGGATTTGCTTCAGCCGGGCCAGGCTTTGGCCCCTCACCCCTGCAGGGTGCCCGTTCTGCTGAAAACCCGCCTCGGCCGTTTGTCTGCTGAGCTCTTCCCAGCACCCTCGGGTCTCGCGTTCTCCAGCACCGCGGAGCATTGGCAGTGGACAAATCTCGAGCAAGCGTGGATCCGGCACCTTCTTCCACACAAGCAAGTCGTCAGTGAAGATATCAAATGGCGACGTCCCAGAGCCGTTTCAAAGTTGCGAGCGACACAAGGAAGCAGGTGGCCCTGGAGGACGACATGGCAGGTGGGGACGAGAGGGGGAGGGGTAGCGGGCAGCACCCAGTAGGGCAGGAAACCGAAGTCCCGTGCTTCTCCCATCAGAACAAACCTGAAAGGAGTAAACGCTCTGGTTCAGAGAGAAACACCAACAGACAACGCGGCCCGGCCCCACGCCGGTCGGGAGGCAGCTCGTGCCTGGGCCACTCGGCCTTCTCCGTGTCCTCTCTGCCTCGGTTTCCACATCTGAGGACCAGGAACCCTAGAACACGTTCTGGATGTAGTTATTAAAATGTTGCAGAGCGGCGCAGCTGGCGGGCGTCCAAGCCGTGAGTGCGGCCAGCAGGGAGCACTTGCAGCGGCGTTATCCACGCCGGGAGCGTAACCACCTTGAGCTGCAGGAGGCGGCGGCCTCGCGGGGACAGCGAGCGTGGTGTGAGTGATATGCACGGAAGCGTGGCGCGTGGGAAGAGACGGTCCTTGCCGTGGCCCCGGAGACGGAGCAGGAGCCCCGGCACCTGCGCGGTCTGTGCGCCGGGAAACGCACGGGGAACCCACAGACGGGCGTGTGGAGTCCACGGGGGCGAGAGCAGACCCGCCCGGCCCCGGCCGGGAGCGAGCCAGGGACAGCGACCAGAATGAGGGTGACCCAGCGGGTGGACTCAGCAGAAGGTCAGCGGCAGGAGCCCAGAGGACCGCCCGCTTCAGACTCGGGGGCATCACCTGTATCCACCAACGAGAAAGTGATGAACGCCTCCAAGTCCGAACCGCGTGGCAGCCTTCTCGGGATACAGTCGAGTGACGTGAATGACGGCACTGCTCCCCGAAGGCGTTTACAACGTAGGGATGCCAGTGCAGCACCGCCCAAAGCGGGTTCCCCAGAGCACCCCCCGGCACCCGTCCGCGAGAGGAGACAGGGACTAAATGGCACAGTAGTTGCTTTTTTGGGGGACGTAGACCCCAATTCCGGCCCCGGTGCTGACCTTCACCGGCTGGGGGACCAGCTGGCGAGTCTCTGGTCTGACCTCGGGGCGATCGCGGGGCAGCCTTGCGGAACGAAGCGAATCAGGTGAGCCTGTCCTGCACCCGCTGCCCGGCGCTGCCCGTGGCCAGGACTGTTCGTGAGCGGGCATCCCGGGAGGGAGGGCGTCACCCTCGGGGTGCACGCTGCACACAGGCGGGACGTCCCTCGCGTCCCAGAGCCGGGCCGTGATGTCCCCTGTCCTCAGAGGAGGCCGGAGGGCCCCCGAGACCCCACGTGGCCGCGTGGACACCCGTCACTGACCACGGGTGGGCCCTTCTCACCAACACTGCCCGCCGCCCGGCCTGACCTAAGCGAAGACGAGGACGCTCGGGGGCCCTTCTTGCTGACGTGCCGAGGCCCGCCCGCACCGAGTCCCCCGAGGAGCTGTATTAGCAAAACACTGTCCGACAGAAAAGTGAAAGCAACCAGTTATTGTAAGAAGAATAATTAATCGGGTGCCAAATGTAAGCACCGAGAGTTTTGAATAAATGTGGAGACACAGTTATGAGAGCAAAATATTATCATTTGCCCAACATAATTATTTTCTTGGAAACAGCCGATGATTAATAAGGCACATTATAAATACGCTTTTGTGCACCAAATCTCATCTCTCCAGCCTAATTAACATGCCGGGGGATTGCCCTTTTGGTGCATAAAGACATTTAAAATATATATTTCATGAAATCCGAGTTATTTGTCATAGCCTCCAAGAGGAAAAAATAAAATATGAAGAATGCCACAGTCATTTAAATACTTTATTACACAACTGTATTCAAATAAATTAGTTCCTCTGGTTCTGCAGGCACATCGAGGCAAGACTCCCGCGGGAGGCGAAAACACGCTCCCCGCGGATCCCAGCACCTGCTCCCTCCTGACCTCACAGGCACGGGGTGCAGACGGCCGGCTCCTCCCACGGCCGGCGCAGACCCCGGGACCCACACGGCCACCCGCGGACCACCCGGAGCCCGTCACTCTTCACAGGTGAGGAAACTAAGGCGAGCCGGGTGGCATCACCTCCACGCAGAGAGCAGCAGGGGACCATGCGGCAAAAACCCAAACGACACATCTCTCATGCAGATAAACCAGGAGATGAGAGACGAGTTTGACAGCACGAAAAGAT